>NC_134105.1:85612142-85934285 GCF_040939455.1 Microcebus murinus | reverse complement strand
TAAAGGGTATCCAAATCAGGAAAGAGGATGTCAAACTATCACTGACATTGCTGAGCATATGATTTTGTATCTAGAAAACCCCAAAGATTCCATCAAGAGTCTCCTGAAATTGATAAATAAATTCAGCAGAGTCTCAAGATACAAAATCAATGTACATAAATCAGTAACATTTCTATATACCAATAACAGTCAAGCTAGGAGTCAAATCAAAGACTCAATATCGTTCACAATAACTATAAAGAAAATAAAATACCTAGGAATGTACTTAACCAAAGAGTCAAAAGATGTCCACAAGGAAAACTACAAAATTCTGAGAAAATAAATCTCAGAGAATACAAACAAATGAGTAGAATCAACATTATTAAAATTTCCATATTACCCAAAGTGATATACAATGCAATCCCCACCCAATGCAATCTCCATCAAATTACCATTGGGTAATTTAATAAATAGATATCCTATAGAATGGAAGAAAGTATTAGTAAACTACACATTCGATAAAGGGTTAATATCCAGAATTTACAAAGAATCTTGTTGCCTAACTTCTAAGGTACTTGAGGTTTTTACCTACTTTTTCACCTCCAAATCTCACTGCTTTCCTAACCAAAATAAATAATTTGTCACACCTAGAGATTATCCAGGAAAACAAAGCAATGGGGACTAATTACAACAGGATAGAGAAACGGGAGCTGCCACAAGACCAATGATTCTTGACCAATTTTGCACTCTGGAATTATCAAAAAATCATTCAAAATTATACACAAAGAATAAATGTTCGAGATGATGGATATGCTAATTACCCTGATCTAATTGCTATATATCATATGTATTAAAATAGCACTGCGTACCCCATGAATATATATTATTGTCAATATAAAAATTAAATTAAATTTAAAAAATACATATATGGCTCAGTTTATCTTTTTAACTGTTCTATATCTCTCACAACTGATAATCTATTAGCAAATAATATCAGCTCTATTTTCAAAATATATCCAGAACACTACTACTCCTCACAGCCTCCAAAGTGAACACCTCAGCTACTATCATCTTCTCACATGCGATTTGCAGTAGTCTCCAAGCAGAATACCTTTCCACTTTTCAGTTTTCACAGCACAGTAGTCAGAGTGATCCTGTTAAAATGTATGAGTAAAAGCATGTCTTTTTTGTTCTAAAAATCCTCCAACCACTTTTTATCTCACTTACAGTAATACAGTTATCATATTTACCTCTTATAACACAGGGTATTGGAAAGGACTATGATCCTCCCATTTTACATATAATGACACTGTAGCTTGAAAGGGTAAAATGTCTTGCTCCAAGATCATCTGCTGGTAAATAGAAGGGCCCAGAAGAAAATTCAGTCCTCCTGACTCCAGACTTTACTGTTCAGAACTCTATTAACAGGGCCTACTATAATACTTGGAACATAGGTAGTGTCAAATATTGTTTTCTTGAAAAAATGAGCCAGTCAGAGAATGAATGAATACAATGAGTTACAGGTTACACACGCTTGTAGGAATTCCAAGACTGAAAAAAATTCTTTAATTTAGTGTTTTACTCAACATTTATCATGCATTTACCATATTCTAGGCATGGTAATAAAACCTAGGAATACAACAAAGGGACAAAGGATGAGGTATTATTTTTGCCTTTAGTAAATTCATATTAAATAAATAGAATCTATACTTTTGAAAGCCTGATGCAGTGGTGCACACTTGTAGTCCCATCTACTCAGGAGACTGAGGTGGGAGGATCACTTGAGCCCAGGAGTTTGAGTCGAGCCTGGACAACATAATGAGATCCTATCTCCAAAAATTTTTCAAAAAATTAAAAAATACTTTTGAGTTATAAGTGCTGTAATAAATAAATACTACAAGCACTGTGATAAGATAACTGAAGAAGAGATTTTCCTTGGCTATGTTGTGGTGGATAAAGAATGTATTATAAATGAAAAGTTACTAGAGATGCTCCTCAAGTAGAAAAGAGAGATGCTAGACAGAGAGAACAAGAATTCAAACACTAAAAATTATGACAAAGTATTTTTTGACGTTTTGCTTACATTTTATATTGTACCCCCATAATATGATGAAATGAAAAGAAAAAAAATTATGACAGAGTATGACTACTTTGGACAGCTAATCATCTTTAAGTGGCTGATGTGTAAATGGAGTGAGAAAATGAGAGACTAGTTAACCTGCTATGACATTGGGCCCCTGCAGCTGTAACCCCCAGCAAATGCTGAGCTTATGCATAAGAAGGCTGCTTGGAAAGGGAAAGTCAATAAATAGAAAAAGCATAAGGCACAAATACCCTAGTAGACTACCTAGGAAGTAGAGCAAGATTTCACCACCTCTTATTATTCTAACTGAAAGCTTTGAACCAGCCCCTGATCTTGGTAGAGGAGTCACCGATATTTCTTTTATCATCTGGTCATAAGCCCCACAGCTTAAGGGCCTGGATCCCTCTCCCTGGTGAGAGGTGCTATTGAGTCCCTTTGTGCTGCCTCAGCCCATAAACAATGAGAGACTGTAAACTCGGTTTTAGGTTTCCCCTACTAAACAAGGTTCCAGGCTTGATGAATGTGCTATCCAGCTATGTACTCTCGAATGATCGACAGTTGATGAAGCTAGAAAGTCATGTTGGGGTCATTTAGCAAAGGACATTAACTGTTACATCAATGCTATGGTTTGAATTGTGTCCACTACTTCCCACAAAAATCATATGTAGAAGCTCTAACCCCCCACCCTAAGTGACTTTATCTGGAGATAGATAATCAAGATTATTAAATGAGGTCATAACGGTGGGGCCCTAATCCTGTAGAACTGGTGTACTTTTAAGAAGAGGAAAAGACTCTCTCCCTTTCTCTCTCTCTCTCTCTCTCTCTCTCTCTCTCTCTCTCTCCAGAGTCATCCAGTCTATGATATTTTGTTATAGCTCTCTAAGCAGACTAAAACAACTAAGGATTAGAACTGTAGTTTGGAGGCAATGGCGAGAGAGAGATGAGAGTGAAAATAAATGTAAACTAGAATTGTGAGACAGCAGAAAATGTGAAGTGAACAAAACTCCATCCTTGTCTGAGCAATTTATCTTTTATAGTTGCTATTAGGCTTCCAACAGAAGCATTTATTTTGGATAAAACAACAACAAAAAAACCCAACTCATTTTCACTAAAGGATTGAATGCATTATGTCTTCTACAACTATACCAAAATAAAAGCGATATGAAGATTAAAATCAATGATAAACAAAAATGAAGGAATTTGATCTTCAAACTTTAGTCATTAGTTGGAAAGCATTGCTGGTAAGATAAATTTCAAAGTCTTGAAAATACTTACGATAATATTAAAAATAAATGACTTCACATATACATCCCCCTCTCCCGCATCTTGTTTAGGAAACCTAAATGATGGGTGTGGGTCTTGACAGGAAAGAATCTTTCTTGTATTTAGCAGAGGAGGAACTCTTGCTTCTGTTAAAGACTTATTAGTTCACTTTTGCTCCAAATCCCATCTTCTAAGGAACATCATTTAAGCAATTGTCCCCTCTTTTATCTGTTTATACTCACTAGACAACTTTTCCTTCATCTTCCAATGTCATGCATCTTAAGACAATAATGACAATAAACTTATCTATCCCCCAAATCTTGCTAATCTTTCCTTGTATCTCCACACACTATTGTCTGATTTCAGCCCTGAAAAATCTATTGCTCTTTCTTTGCTCCATGGTACTCCTGAGCTACTAGATGCTAAATCCAGAGGACATACCCCATGCTTTACTCCCTGACCAGTACACAGACTTTAAACTTTAAAGCGCCTCATCCTTCTTGATGAGGTTTTTGTTGGCTTCTTGCCTTTTTTCATAATTTTTGCTTTTTCATCTTGCTCCTATAAAATCAGTCTTCTCAAGGTTGTGCCTTTGGTTTTGCCTCTTCTCTTCTCTTTACACTATAACTGGATGGAAATGTCTACTTTCATGACTTCAACTACAAAGCTAGCAAGTGCTACAATTAGGTGTTCACATGAATGCTTTCATCTGAGTTTTAACCATATACATCCAACATTGTACTCAGCATAGAATTTGACTATCTGAATAATCTTGAGAAAGTTATTAAGTTCCTTTATATTTCCTTATTTGTAGCATGGGGTAGTAAAAATAATAATTTTAATAATATTTACCTCATAGAGGTTTTTTAATGAGGAGAAAATGAGATTAAAATAAAATTGGATTATCACAGTGCATATTAGTTGCTGTCAATATTATTAATTTTATTATTTCACAATGTATAGTTTATTTAAACTCATTGTTCCCCCCTAAAAAAAAATTTCTGATCTTTTATGTCAATGTCTCCATGAATTTTAGCATCATCCATATAGCTTTTGAGTCAATGACATGAGAACCATTTTGAATTTCTTTCTCTCCATTACCTTCTCTATCTTGTTGATCACCAATCTAGCTGATCTTTCTAGGGTCCATTGTGTTTGCATTCTTACTGTCATTGCCTTAATTCAATCACTTGTCATTTTTCCCTTGGGGAAGGAGTGCATTTTTGTTATTTCTAAACTAGTCTTTTCTCCTAGTTTGATTCAATCTATTCTCTACATTACTTCCATGGAGTCTTTTTCTAAAATATACCTTCATTTCTTTCTCTGTTTAAATCCTTCTTTGGTTCATTATAATACTCTGGATACAATCTAGGCTTGATAAGTCACATAAGACCCTCCAGATCCTAAAGCTGTCCTATATTTTCCTTTTTAGTTTTTTCTCTATAAAATATCAGTTTGTTATTCTTTTTTATGTAAGCCTCCTTCTTTCTAGAATGTACATTAACTCTTCTTTGCCTGAATAAATACTATTTTTTCCTTAATGTCTCTTAGAAGACCCCCAATCTGAGCTAGGATTATCACCGATGTGTCCCCATTACACCTTGTTTTCTTATCTATTATAACACTAATTATTCTGTGATATGTTTGAGAATAACATTAGAGATCAAGCAACATGAAAAAGAAATGCAGAGTTCAAGTGACCAGACTGTATTTCAGGGACAATGAGGGAAGCCATCTCTATAGACAGGGAAGTCTGGCTATGTCAAGGAGTTGAAGGACTGGGTCTGTCTTGTTACATGGCTGGGTCAATCTGTCAATTTTAAAGAATCTCATATAGATCCTCCATTCCTTAAAGTTGATAACATTCTTTCCTAATAAATAAGTACCTAACTACACAGAATATTGTTGCACCAGACAGAGTATTTTGGAAAGAGATTTATATACAATTTTTTTCCTTTTCTTTTGACAGAGGAAAAATATATTGAAATTACTGTCATATTCTTTATAATATGTCATCTGGAATAAGAATATTTAATTTTAAAATATCCCTTGGAAACATATAATAGCATCTTACAAGTTTTTAAATAATTCATGGTGGGAGACTTCAAAATTGCTGCCAAAAATATTAACTTGCCCACTTTCTTTTGGAGTTTTCTTTCAACTGGATGATATAAAGTACTTAACATATATTGGCTTACTTCAAAATAGATTTTGCTTTAAAAAACCAAAACAAAACATTGTAGAGCAGGAGCGTGATGCTGGGAAAAGACACCCTCAACAATGAGGATCAGTGGATTTGGTAACCAAGACTAGAGAGGAGAGTGACTCATCCAATTCCAATCAAGAAACTTCCCTGTGTGGTTTGAGGGGAGCAGGGAAAGCAAGTTGATCCCTTCATTTCTATAATCCAGGTGTGTACCTATCTAAAACTCCTGGTCAGTAGCCACCATGTGGCCAGGGAGAACAGGGGAGATCCTGAGCACACTTAGGACAATACCCACTGCTCTGTTGTGGGTGGCTGGGGGACTAGAGATTAGACCACCCAACCCATCACAGCTACCAGCAACACCAACATGGACTCTTTGGGGCCCAGTTGTTTACTCCACCACCACTGTTGCCATCACTCACATCATACCAGCTGCCCAGGGGCCTGAGAACCCACTCTCACACTGAGTTCACTGCTCCCATTATTAGTTTCTGAGAAAATCACCTGGAGACCCAAGAATTGGCTCTCCTGGACCCACAAAAACTAACTAGTGTGAATGTAAGCTGCTCTGGGGCCTAAAACAGGCACACTCAGCCCACTGCTGTTACCACTGGGGCCTGAAGACTGGCTCAGTTGGTGTCTAAGTCCCTAGCAAAACTTCACCACAGCCTCCACTAACAATCATACCCTAAGCCACTGAGGAAGTCACAGATACCACTGACCTTGTGTACTGCCAAAGAAATCACAGAAACGTCACACTGCTGTACTGAAAATTAAAGCCAAAGCATCATACTCAACCAACAATATATGTACATCTTAAGGAGAAAATTCTCCCTTATGAGAGCATCTAAGCTGTGCAGATATCAACAGGACATAGGAAACATGAGAAAGCAAATAGTACAACACCAAAGGACTACAACAATTGTCCAGCAACAGATCCCAATCAAAAAGAAGCCCTAAAATGCTAGATAAAGGATTAAAAATATTGCTTTTAAAGAAGCTCAATGAGATGTTAGAGAAATCTGAAAACCAATACAAAGAAATCAGAAAATCAATTCAGGAAACGAATGAGAAATTTACCAAGAAGACAATATCTCAGTTATCTTAAAAAAAAAAAAACAAAAAACAAGCAAATAGAAATTTTGGAATCACAAAATGTATTAAAGAAAATACAAAATACCTTAAATAGTTTCCATAATAGACTATACCAAGCAAAACAAAGAATCTCATAACATGAAAATATGTCTTTTGAAATAATCCAGTTAGACAAAACTAAGGAAAAAGGATTGAAAAGAATGAACAAAGTCTTAGAGACAGCTGGAACTACATAAAGTGACTGAAATTATGAATTATCAGTATTCCCAACGATATAGAAAGATCAAAAATATTAGAAAAGCTATTTGGAGAAATAATCAATAAAAAAATTCCCAAGTAGAGCAAAAGAGTGAGACATTCACATACAGGAGGCCCGATGATACCAGGCAAATACTTGGCAAAAAGTACTTGATCACAGCATATAATATTCAGAATATCTAGAGTCAAATCATAAACAGTGAAAAAAGGACAAAGAAGGTCATTATATAATGATAAAGGGATCAATTCAGCAAGAGGATATAACAATATATGCACCCAACATCAGAGCACTGAGATTCACAAAAGAAATATTACTAGATCTAAAGAAAGAGACAAGTAGCAAGACAATAACAGTGTACAATACAATAACAGTGGAGGGACGTTAACACCCCACTCACAGCACTAGACAGATTGTTGAGAGAGAAAATTAACAAAGAAACATTGGACTTAAATTGAACTTTAGACTAAATGGACTTAACAGACATTTACAGAACATTCTACCCAACAAGTACAGAATATACAGTTTTGTCACCAGCATATGGAACATTCTCCAAGATAGAACACATGTTAGACCACAAAAGTAGTCTCAACATATTTTGAAAATCTGAAATCATCTCAAGTATCTTCTCAGGCCACAGTGGAATAAAAATAACAATCAACAGGAAAGTAACTTCAGAAACTATACAAATACATGCAAATTAAACAATATGGTCCTGAGCAATCACCAGGTCAATGAAAAAATTATGACAATAATGAAAATGTTTTTTGAAATGAATGAAAATGAACATACAACATACTAAAATCTCTGGGATACAGAAAAAGCAGTGCTAAGAGGGAAATGTATAGCTTTAAATGCATACATCAAAAATGTAGAAAGACCAAAAAGTAACAGCCTAACATCATATCTGAAAGAACTAGGAAAAGAATAACACGTCTTGTAGGCTTGTCTAGTGGTGACAAATTCCCTCAGTGTTTATCTGGGAAAAACTTCATTTCTCCTTCATCTATAAATCTTAGTTTTGCAGGATACAGAATTCTTAGCTAACAGTTATTCTGTTTAAGAAGCTAAAAATAAAACCCCACTGCCTTCTGGCTTTTGAGGATTCTGTTGAGAACTCTGCTGTTAGTCTGACAAGATTTCCTATATAAATTATTTCCTGCTTTTGTCTCACTGCCGTTTGAATTTTTTCCTTCACATTGATGTTACATAATCTGATGACTTTGTAGCTTGGTGAAGTTTTTTTTTGCAGTGAACTTCCCAGAAATTAATTTTCCTTCTTATATCTTGATGTCTAAATATCTAGTGAGACCAGGGAAGTTTTTCTCAATTATCCACTCAAGTAGGTTTTTCAAACATTTTGCTTTTTCTTCCTTTCCCTCAGAAATATCTTTGATTCTTAGGGTTTGTATGTGTTCCATAATCTCATATTTCTTAGAGATTTGGGTAATTTCCTTTATTTCTTTTTTTCTTTATTTTTGTCTAACTGGGTTAATTTGAAAGTTTTGCCTTTAAATTTTGAAATTCTTTCTTCTGCTTGGTCTAGTCTACTGTTAAAACTTTCCACTGTATTTTGTATTCTCTAAATGTTTCTTTAATTTCCAGAAGTTCTGTTATTTCTTAAAAATGTATATCTCTAGTTAATTTTTAATTCACATCCTAAGTTATTTGTGTGTGTGTGTGTGTGTTGGTTTTTCACTTTCTCTTGGATCTCATTGAGCTTACTTAAAATCCATACTTTGAATTATTTATCTGTCATTTCAAAATTTCCCTCTTGGTTGGGATCTGTTGCTTGAGAGCTAATGCAATCCTTTGGGAAGGTCAAGATACTCTGTTTTTTCATGCTGTCAGAGTTCTTATAATAGTTCCTTCTCATCTGGAGAAACTGCAATTTCTTATTTTTGAATTAACTTTCATTTAGATGGGACTTTTTACATTTTTGTTATTTTATTTTATTTTCCCCCCTGAGGGTGTGAGCATACTGTATGTTGTTTGGTTGTTTGGATTTGATCCTGGGTACTTTTAGGGGGTCAAGGCTCTGTATGAGTTCCATGGCTATAGATAACGTTTGTGTAGTGGCTTTCTCAGATGCTGAGTGTAGTAGAATTGTGCTTTGTGTATGAGTTGGTTTGTTAACTTCTACTCTACTAGAATTATAGCAGTCTTAGGTAGCTTAACTCATTCTCTATCACTATGCCCTTATGACAGCAGGTATTAAATTGTGTTGCACTTTTAAACCTCCAGGGCCAGTCGATAGCACTTACAGATAAGAGTCAGCTGTAGCAGAAGACAGGTAGGTATTTGAACTTTCTTTACCATGAGAGGTTCTTTGTTGTCTTGGGGGAATCTGTGGTAGGAAAGTGATCTGCTTCCTACTCACACCCCTGTCCTGAGGCTCATGACTCTCCATTCAATCAAACCCTAACATCTATCCACAGGCCACAATGTCACCAAGAGCTGTAGAAAATACCTTTCATATAGACAGTCATTATCTCTGTT
The DNA here is from genome assembly GCF_040939455.1 of Microcebus murinus. Lineage (NCBI taxonomy): Eukaryota > Metazoa > Chordata > Mammalia > Primates > Cheirogaleidae > Microcebus > Microcebus murinus. The sequence continues at coordinate 85,924,904 of NC_134105.1, read as the reverse complement.
TGTTGATAATAAGATCTTATACCTATAAAACCTTAAGGTCTCCTCAAGAAGACTCTGATATTTGATAAATGAATTCAGAAAAGTCTCAGGTAATTAAATTAATGTACAAAAGTTAATAGCAATTCTACCTACCACTAATGATAAAGATGAGAACCAAACCAAGAACTCAATCCCATTTACAATAGCTGCAAAAGAAAATACCTAGAAATATATTTAACCAAGGAAGTGAAAAATCCCTACAAGTATGCCTACAAATCACTAAAGAAAGAAATCATATATGGCACACACAAATGGAAAACATTTAATGCTCATTGATTGAAAGAATCAACATCACTAAATGTACATACTACCCAAAGCAATCTACAGATTCAGTGTAATTCCATCAAAATAAAAATGTCATTTTTCACAGAATTAGAAAAGCAACCCTAAAATTCATATGAAACCAAAAGGAGCCCAAACACCCAAAGCAAACCTAAGCAAAAACAACAAAACTGGAGGCATCACATTGCCTGATTTCAAATTATACTAAAAGGCTATGGTAATCAAAACAGCATTTTACTAGCATAAAAGTAGACACATAGATTTATGAAACATAATAGAACACCCAGAAATAAAACCAAACACCTATACTATTTGATCTTGAACTAAGATAAAAACTTACACTGGGGAAAGGATACACTATTCAATAAATGATCCTGGGAAAATTGGATTGCCATATGCAGAAGAATTAAATTGGACCCCTATCTCTTACCATACACAAAAATCAACTCATAGTGGATTAAAGACTTGAATGTAAGACCTGAAACTATAAAAATTCTCAGAGAAAACCTATGGAAAACTCTTCTGGACATCAATCTAGGCAAATAATTCATGTCTAAGATCTCAAACGCATGGGCAACAAATCCGAAAATAGACAAATGGGTAAAGACTAAACTGAAAAGTTTCCCACAGCAAGGAAATAATCAACAGAGCAAACAGACAATCTGTTGAATGAGAGAAAATATTTGCAAACCATATATCCCACAGGGGACTCATAACAAGAATTTGCAAAGAACTCAAATAACTCAACAACAACAACAAAGTACAAATAATTAAAAAGTGGGCCAAGGATATAAGTAGACATTTTTATAAGTAGACAAACAAATGACCAATAAGCATATGAAAAAAAAAAAAAGTTCAACATCACTAATGATCAGAGAAATGCAAATTAAAAGCACAATGAGGTAACCTCTGACACCAATCAGAATGGCTATTACTAAAAAGACAAAAAAACAAAAATAACAGATATTGGTGAGGATGTGGAGAAAAGGGAACTTTTATATGTTGTTTGTGAGACTATAAATTCACACAACCTCTATGGGAAACTGTATGGAGATTTCTCAAAGAACCAAAAGTAGAACTACCATATGATCCAGCAATGCCCTCTACTAGATGTCTACCCAAAGGAAAATAAGGCAAAATATAAAAAAGATAACTGCACTCATATATTTATCACTGTATTATTCACAATAGCAAAGATATGAAATCAACCTAGGTATCCATCAGTGGAGGACTGAATAAAGAAATGTGGTATATATATGCAATGGAATACTATGCAGCATCCACCCAAATGAAATTATGTCTTTTGCAGTAATGTGGATGGATCTGCAGGCCATTATCTTAAGTGAAACGACTCAAACACAGAAAGACGAATATCACATCAGCTTACTTATAAGAGGAAGTTAAATCCCTGTACATATGGAAGCAAAGTGTGGAATGATGTACACGAGGACTTGGAGGAGTCGGGGAGAGTGGATGATGGGAGGTTGCTTGGTAGGTACAATGTATGTTGCTCCAGTGATGGGTGCACTGAAGGCCCTTACTTTACCACCATGCAATATATCAATGGAGCAAAATGGTACTTGTACTCCATGAATAAATACAAATAAAAAAAAGTCCTTAAATAATTGCAACATTTGCCACTAATCAGTATATTATATTTTTTACTAATTGGTGTATCTTTGTCAGTCTTCAGTGATTAGGTTAAATTATCCTAGACATCGGCCTAGGCAAAGAGTTTATGAAGAAATCCCCAAAGGCAATCAAAGCAGCAACAAAAATAAATAAATGGGACATGATGAAACTACAAAGCTTCTGCACAGCCAAAGAAACAGTCATGAAAGTAAACAGACAACCTACAGAATGGGAGAAAATTTTTGCATCCTATGTATCCGATAAAGGACTGATAACTAGAATATACTTAGAACTCACGAAAATCAGCAAGAAAAAATCAAATAACCCTATTAAAAAGTGGGCAAAGGACATGAACAGAAACTTTTCTAAAGAAGACAGAAGAATGGCCAACAAACATATGAAAAATGCTCACCATCCCTAATCATCAGGGAAATGCAAATCAAAACTACAATGAGATATCACTTAACTCCAGTGAGAATGGCCTTTATCAAAAAGTCTCCAAATAACAAATGCTGACGTGGATGTGGAGAGAGAGGAACACTCCTACACTGCTGGTGGGACTGCAAACTAGTTCAACCTCTGTGGAAAGCAATATGGAGATACCTTAAAGCGATACAAGTGAATCTACCATTTGATCCAGCAATCCCATTGCTGGGCATCTACCCAAATGATCCAGTGACACTCTACAAAAAAGACACCTGCACTCGAATGTTTATAGCAGCACAATTCATAATTGCAAGGCTGTGGAAACAGCCCAAGTGCCCATCAATCCAAGAATGGATTAATAAAATGTGGTATATGTATACCATGGAGTACTATTCAGCTCTAAGAAACAACGGTGATATAGCACATCTTATATTTTCCTGGTTAGAGCTGGAACCCATACTACTAAGTGAAGTATCCCAAGAATGGAAAAACAAGCACCAGATATATTTTCCAGCAAACTGGTATTAACTGAGTAGCACCTAAGTGGACACACAGGTGCTACAGTAATAGGGTATTGGGGAGGTGGGAGGGGGGCGGGTATATACATACATAATGAGTGAGATGTGCACCATCTGGGGGATGGTCATGATGGAGACTCAGACTTTTGGGGGGAGGGGGGGAAATGGGCATTTATTGAAACCTTAAAATCTGTACCCCCATAATATGCCAAAATAAAAAGATTCAAAAACAAAAAACAAAAAACAAAAAAAATTATTTTTTAAAAAAAGAAATTACTGCAGATAGTTCCTTTATATAATTCACATTGAAGACACTGACTGAATTATTTTTCTTTTTCACCCAGTGTTATCTCTCTATAGGAGAAAAGCAGGGGTAGTGAAAGGCCTTATAACTACTGATAATACTGTTGTTCTTATTTATTGTCCTATAAGGATATGAGTACAGCTTTATTCCTTGAGTGGTATATTTGCCTATGGTAGGCCTGCTCTCTAAAGCTCCTATCTAGAAGTAAATAAAATATGTAGGATCTGCAAGTCAGGCACACATAGAGAAAAGGACATCATTTCTATGCCAGTACACTGGATCTTGGAAAGCAGGCCTTGTGATGTGGTTAACTGAGTATAAAAGTCCAGGCATCCACCATCCCATCAGCCACTGACCCGGAAGCTTTCTGTCTCGACATACACTTCCGAGAGCTCTGGACTTGAGGACATTTCACAGGAATACAAAAGAGGCATTGGAAAGCAGTGTGTCTACCCCCCTGCTTCTTTGTCTAATTAAAATGTGTTGTAAAACACATTAGTTACTCTGGAAATAAACTGTAAATGCAACCTTGTAAACCTAGTAAATGCAACCTTGAACTGACTGAGCCCATCTTTTGAACTGGGGCAGAGCTATGTTCTTTCAAGCAAGGATAACCAAATCTGCAGTGTGAATGGTACTGGATTTAAAGACTAAATACTATGTGTAATTCTAGCTATAAAACCTGTCATTTGAGACTATTTTCCCCTTGATACTACCCAAATCCAGAGAAAACATCTTAGAAGTTTATCACATAAATTTCTTATTCATACTCTTGATACATAAGTGAAAAAACAGAAAAATCATTTTAAATAACATTTACATAAGAGAAAAATAAACGAAAACAATTTTTGAGACAAAAATCTTAGAGCAAAGGTATTACAATGCCAAAAGAGAAAAAAAAATCATCAAGCATACTATAATTAGGTTTCTTTGGAAACAAGAAATAATCTTAATAATATCAATTTAGAACTATGACCAAGTGTCATTTACTTAAAGTTTTCAGAGAATATTTCTTAAAGATACGCCTCCCTAGACTACTTTCCAGAAAAAGTACACAGGTATATTTGGAAGATTAAGACTCTGGATCAATGACATTTATGAGTATTTTGCTATTTGTTCAAATAGTTTTAATGGGAAATTTGTAATTATCTCAGATAAATGCTCATTATTAGGTCTCTTAATGTTTTCTATGTGACTGCATATATATCTGGTAGTTTCTTGGGGGGAAATCACTATAATTTATTGTTGTATAGTATCCACTCTGTGTGCACATGTGTATGTGTGTGAGCACATGTGATTAAAGAGTGGGGATTGTTTGTGTCTATAGATATCTTTTTCTTAGAAAATTCAACTCTAATGCTATTAGCCTGTCTGGGAGAAAATGAGTTCAGCTCTCTGTGTGGCAGTTTTTAGTCTTGTTGCACATTCAGGAGACAGGGGTATTTTCAGCTCTCTCTAAGCATTACTTTGGCCCTGAAACAATTTACTGCAAGAAACCTGATCATTCCATTTCTTTTTTATTGAAAAGTACAGGATGTTTTTAGACACCTATGAGTAGAAAGGGATTGAGTTTGTGATTCATATTATTTCTAAATTAAATATTATATCAGCTTTGCTTCTACTCAGGCATAAATCTCTACCTCATAATCAAAATGCCTCTGTAATATGTAGCTGGTGAGGTATATATTTTTATCTTTGTATATCATATCAAATGCCCATGCAAGCATACAATTATTGAGGGGATAGGTGAAAAGACAGATGTGGAAGTCCTGGGACAAACCAAGTAGGAGACTTTGTGATGGCTAGTTATGTGAACTACTTCTGGCTTGAAAATTAATTTAAACTTCCTTTGCATTATTCCTTGATCTGTAAAATTAGATTAATTTCAAAAGCTTATTCCAGATTTAAATAATTTAAAAAATCATTTATATTCAAGTGTATTTATAATCATAGGTTTTTTTTTTTTTTAATTTGCAAACAAGTGGTTTATATAACAGTATCCACATCAGGAGCTCTTAGTATATCAATATGATAGTTAAGGTATGTATTTAACAAGCATTTATTGAATGTTCACTATGTATTCCATGCATAAAACTTACTCAGAAAAGGCAATGAGACATAATTATTACTGTACACTGTGAACAGTGCTATCTTGGAGACACAAATATTAGTAAGGGTTTCTATTCGAAGAGAGAATGATATTGTCTGGGGTGAGGGTGCATGAGCTTCAGAGATAATGACATATAAGCTGGGCATTGAAGGGTGAAAAGGGGCAGAAGAGATAATGGAGTAAGGATGGTTTTTGAAATAGCATGAGCAAACCATAAGAATAGTTTATGTATATGCCAGGAAACCACAGAGTCTTGTTCTGTTACTTTCGTTTCAGTTCGAAGAGTAGTCATTGCTTGCCTTCCATATGTGCTAGGTAGTGCAGTCAGCCTTGCAGATAGAAAAATGTAGAAAGTATAGTCACTGATCTCTGAGAGTTGTAGTTCACTGTGGAGATGTATAAACAGGTACCTCCAGTAACAAATGTTAAATATTATGATAGAAAGGAATACAGGTGCTATAATAGTACAGACATGGAAAATCTTTCCCAAGCTTAGAAGAGGCAAACACTTTAGCTCTGCCTTGTCAAATGAGTAAAAGTTAGTCTGTTTAAGGTAGAACATTTATCTCAGAAAAAGGAGACCAGAAGGATCTAAAGAAAAGAGCAATTATAAAAAGCACAGTAAGGGTAGGGGACACCCAGGATTCATTATTGTTGGATCATAAAGTTACAGATAAAGAGTATGAGATATGGTGCTGAAGACAGGGGCAGGGGCAGGTTATAGAAATTTTATATACCATTACACACCATGGTTGGCCTTTACTCTCTCGGCTTTAAAGAAGCTATTAGAAGCTTTTAAACTGGAGAATGATTTAGTCAGATCTTTATTTTAGCACTGTGGAAGATGAATATGAGGGACATGGACCTGAGTTGGAAAGATCAGTTTAGGAGGGCACCGTAATCATATAAGCAAGAGGCAAGGAAGGCCAAAAATACAAAAGTGAAGGCAGAGGAAAGAAGGGAAGATTAACTAGAAAGATTAACTAGAAACATTTCTAAGAGCAAAATCAGAATAGTTTTGCAACTGATTATATGCAGGTTTGTAAGAAAAAGAAACCTCCCACCTCCCCAGCTCTCTTTCTCCCTCTCAAAGTTTAGAAACAGAGTCACTCCCTTGGTGATTATTTCATCAAGTCTCATATTTCATGTCTTTAAATACTATCAATCTGGCATTGTCCAGTAGAACTCTCTGAGATGATGAGAATGTTCTGTATCTCTGTTGTCAAATATGATAACCCTAGGCACATGAGCCACTAGCCACACTGAGCACTAGAAATGTTACTAAAGGGACTCATTCAATTTTTATTTTATTTTAAAATGAATTTAAACTTAAATAGGTACATATGTCTAGTGTCTACCATATTGGGCACCCAAAATGCCAACTCCTAAATTTATGTCTCCAGCTTAGGTCTTTCCCCTTATCATACAACCATAATACATCAAACTGTCTATTCAATATCCTGTCTTAGATTTCTCATGAACATCCCAGACTTACTATTAATAGCTTAAAATTCAACTTTTCACGTTTTCTCTGAAACCTGCTCCTCCTAAGATCTTCCCTTCATAGCAAATGGCAATTTGTCTTTTGAGCTCTCTTTGAGGTCTTTTTTCCTCCAACACCTATGTCTTATCTGTTAACCAATCAAGTAAACAGACTATATCCAGAATCCAACTGATTTTTTCCATCTGCACAATTGTCACGTAGTCCCTAATAATATTGCCTCTCATCAGGGATTAGCCTCTTGACTGGGCCCTCCACTTTCATCTTTGTGCTTTGCAGTAGTCTAGTAAAAATGCAAGTTGTAATATATTGTTCTTCCATTCAAAGCTTTTGCTCTAGGTACAATCTAAAATCCTTGATATGGTTGATATTATCTCGCCCTGTATTTCTGCTGTCATCCCATCTGGTACTTCTCTCTCCTATGTTCACTCTGCTCCAATCACACTGCATTTTCTTGCTGTTCCTTGAATACCCCAAACATGCTCCCAGTGCAGAGCTTTGTATTTGCACTTTCTTCTGCCTGGAATGCCCTTTCTTTGTATCTCCACATGGCTTGCTTCTTATTTCTACATGGCTTTTCTCAAATACACCTTGGCAGTGAGATCTTTTATGGATACCTTATTTAAAATCCCATTCCCTCATGCTGACACTCTTAATTCCCCTTGCCCACCACTTTAGTGTTCTCCACAGTACTTAGAACTATCTGGTACAGCAAACATCTTTTTCATTGACTTTAGTCCTGCTAGCTAGACTATAAGGGTACTTTAACCCATTGTGCTCATTACTACATCTTGAGCACTTAGAATGTTGCCTGAAACATGGTAGGTGCTCAGAAAAATTATTGATTACATGACTAAGTGATTTTCGGATTTGTAATTCATGTTGAGTGATTGTATCACTAGAGTAGAAAACATAGAAACAGACATAGTATATAGTAGGTACTCATTAAATATTTGTTGAATGAGGTTTTTAAATTATTAGTGAAAATGGCATGGTATCTTTAATGTTGTGTGGCAAAAATCAAATTAAGTGGGGTGGAGATCATTCTAAAATGATCTGAGGTTTGGTATCATGAAAGATAAGCCTGTCATGTCAAAGAGGATGAATTTTATACTTTATAAAGGGAAACCTTTGAATATTTTCAGCTGTGAAATGATATCTGTAGAGTATGAGAAAGCAATAAACGTTTGCATTACCTCTTTTACCATCCAAACTATTCTCCACCACCACTGCTCCAGTTCAGTTCTCATCTCTTCTTTCTAGCAACAACCTCCCAAATGATCCACTGTTTCCAACTTTTACTCCTCAAATCCATCCTTCATCTTGCCACACATTGATTTTCTAAAATATATGTTGGTCCACATATTATTGACTTTTGGTCCCACTGACCTTCCTTATGTTTATCTATAAACTTGCAATCAGTTGGCTCTAAATCTTCAGGGGTAACTAATAGTATATAGTGAGGAAAGTTGTTATCCTAGGAAAATGGTGAGAGCCTCATATAGAGTCAGGGGATTCTCTTTATCTGTCAATACATATTAAAAATAGATATTTATTTTCAAGTTTTACTCTCTTCAAAAAAAAATGTGCTACCATGCTTTGCTATTCACTAAAACTTCTTTGAATGTAGGTGCTTGCCAAAAGTCACCCATATTCTCTAATGATTTCACTTGATGATGACAAATGTTTGGCATTTTGTAGCTGGGCTTTGGGGGATAGGTACAAGATATACCACTAGTGCTTCAATAATGCATACCTTCACGAGCTCCAGTGTCAAGGGATTTCTGACATAACTCTGTATTTAATGAGAATGCATTTTCTAGGGTGTATGTCAGTAATTTGGCGACGGCAGAAACATATGCCTTGTTTGATGAACCTGAAAGTGAGAGGAGGTGGGGGCGACTTGCTAGAGAGCTTATTCCAGTTGACAGTCTACCTCAGGTGATATTAACAAGGCTTTAAGCATGTTGATATAAATCAAGATATAGCCAGAAGCAAGGCTAAGGCAGCTTGAAGAAACTGTGAAATCAGCTGCATTCGTGTCCCTGGAACAGATGAAGCAATGATGTTGCTTTCAGCACAGAGGAAATTACTGACCCCCTTAGACAGCTATCTAATGAAAGAGGGAAAGAAACCCAACATCTGCTATCACAACCTATCAACGCAGACATTCAGGGCACAGTCAGGGGAATTCAGTAGTGGAGCCACCAGTCGCCTGAATTAGAAATCTGGGATTCATCCTCATTCTCTCTCACTCCCAACATCCAATTATTCCTATATTCTATAACTTTTACTCCTAAATATTCTGACCCTGCTTCTCTATCCCTCCCCAACTGCATGCACTTGGACCACATTTAATAGTCTGCTAACTGGTCTTATTTTCAGACTTTCCCACCATTGAATCCAGCTACTAAAAATCTACCAGAGAGATTTGCCATAAAATTACTTAGGGGCAACCTATCGACTCCAGCACAAAATCAAGGGCTAATGTTTATTGTGTGCTTATGTGCCAGGCCACTGTCCAAAGGGTTTTATGTGTATTATTTTATCTAAATAATAAGGTAGGATTATAAATAATGAGGTAAGATTTACTATCTCCAATTATAGATAAGAAAACTGAGTCACAGAGCAGTTAAATAAATTATCCATATTCTCAAATCTCTGAAAAGAGGTATGTAGAATCATGTCCGGGTAGTTTGTCACCTGATCCTGTGCTTTGAATCACTATGTGATAATCCTTTCTTGCGAAGGCAAACAGACTTCTCATGACCGTGCCTCTACCTCCCTCTCCTATTACAGTGATGTCCTGCATAACAACCTGTCAAGGGCGGACAGCATATATGATGGTGATCACATAAGATTATATTAAATAATACTGTATTTTTACTGTACTCCTCTATATTTAGATGCGTTTGGTACACAAATACCACTGTGTTATAATTGCCTACAATATTCAGTACAGTAACTTGCTGTACAGGTTTATAGCACAGTAGCAATAGGCTACTGTCTAAATTTGTGAAATATGCTTTATGATATTCACACAATCACAACATTGTCTAACAAGACGCTTCTCAGAATGTATCCCTGTCATTATGTAATGCATGATTGTAATTTCCTTAATACCACCATGGACACCCTACGTCTCAGCTATATTCGCTTACAATTCCTGGAGCATGCCCTGCATGCCCTAATTTGTATATTCCAATAGTGGCCTAGAAATTTATCTGCTCCCCTCCCCTTTTCTACCTCCTAGTTTATATATTATCAAGTTTTACCTGTTTACCTCTCCATAAGACTGAATTTGTATAATAGTGCCATGCTACTCACATTGTAGTCTTGCATGCCTTGAATCAGAATGGACTGGATACTTGCTTGAAAGAGAGAGAGAGAGAGAGAGAATGAATCATATTTCTGAGCTCTAGCCTAGATTCACTGGGGACAAGGCTTCTAGAGTCCTCATTTGTAACAAATTCTTCAGGTAATCCTTATTCACATTAATATTTGAGAGCCATTAGTATAGTGAATGTATGTTTGGCTTCTAGAATTTGGCAAATATGAATCTAAATCTCAGTTTTGTCACTTACTGTGTGACCATGGGTTGTTGACCTAAACTGGCTGAAGTTTTATTCAGCTATAAAATAAAACCATGAACAGTAGATTCTCACAGGGCCAGAAGGAGAACAAAATGACAAAATAAATGTAAAGTGCTTTGCAAAAGGTTTGTCACATAGTAAAAACTCGGTAATGCTAGTCGTTCTCTGCTAACATTGCAATTATGAGATTTCCTTGCACTTTTATGTAATTCGAGGTCACTTGCTTATCTCCTATATTTGACTGAAAAGAAGGTAAGTGAGTGACTTCAGCTCTGTGTTTCCTAATACCCAGTACTGTCAGCCACACATTATAAGTGTATGATATATGTTAGTTGAATATGAGTAAATATTAAGGTCGTTAAATATGAAATGTCCAATTTCCAATCAAAAGTGTGGTTTATTATATCCCAAACAAGAAGCAGTACAATTAATCAAAGTATGAGCCTAAATTACCAGAATGGTTTTGCTATCTTCATGGTATCTTGTTTATACCAGCAGAGAAGCCTGAAGAGCAAATGGCAATGAAATCACAAGAGGCCTTTTCCACAGCTTGTTGAGAATTGAATATTTTTCCCTGTATAAGTGGTCCAAAGCCTGGAAGAAATGGTAGTCAGTGGGTACAAGGCCTGGAGAAGATGGTGGATGACAGAGAGTATCCAAGTCCAGCTTCTGTAGTTTGAGCAGCGTTATTTGTGTGACATGTGGTCGAGCATTGTCTTGCAAGAGGATTGGCCTTTCTCTATTGACCAATCTCAGTTGCTTAATTGCAAGCATCCTCATCATTTCATCCAACTGGTCGCAGCAGACATCCACTGTAAGTGACTGACCAGGTTTCCTGAAACTGTAGTGGATAATACCAGTGCTTCACCACCAAACAGACACCATTAGCTTTTCTTGATGAATATTAGGTTTTTGATTGTATTTTGGCACTTCATCTTTATCCAACCATTGTGCCGAATGCTTACGATTGTCAGAAAGAATCCATTTTTCATCACATGTAACAATACGGTATAGAAATGGCTCACCTTTATGTCATGACGGCAAAGGAAGGCAACTTTAGAGAGGATTTCTTCCCTGATGCTCATTTAATTCATGCGGAAGCCATCGATACAGCTTCTTTACCTTGCCAATTTGTTTCGATAGTCCAATATTGTTGGAATCGTAATGTCAAAACTTGCTGCTAATTCACATGTAGGTTGAGTTAGATTTGCTTCCACTACAGTTCAGCTCATTATCCATTTTGGTCTTAGGTAACTCATGTGGTTAATTTTCAAGATTAAAGTCATCAGAATGAAACTTCTCAAACTGTTGACATACTGTGTGTTCATTAGCCACATCGTTTCCAAACACTTTGTTGATATTTCAAGCTGTCTGCACTACATTGGTTCCATGACGGGACTTATTTGAAAATAACATGAATTTTTGACTCATCCATGGTTTCACAAAAATTGCTTTTAAAAAAAATTTGAAAGATAATCACAAGCCAAAACATGCATTTGGAAGACTGAGGATGTACCTTCACAATAAATATAAAACAAGAAGAATCAAAGTGAAATATCAGAGATATCAACTGTCAAACTTAGTACTTAAGGAAACTGGGCATTTCATACTTAATAACCTAATACTTTTTGAACACCCCACTTTTGTTTAAAAAAATCTTTCTAATCAAAATTTAAGATAGAGTCATGGGATAGAAGGACCCCAATTCTTCATATCTTAATAATCCATTCATTTTAAAATATGTTTTCTAGAATTTTGTTTTAAAGTAGGTTTAAGTCAAAAAAATACTCACTACTGAAAACTTGAAACTTTTCAAAAATATTATTTCACTTAACAAATAGAAAGCCTACTGGGTGACGAGTAATCTTCTAGGCACTAGATATACAACTGTTTAAAAAGGAGGCCAAATAAAACAACCATCACCTTGTGTTCCTATAGATTATAAGCTAGTATATTTGCTGGTAGGTAGACAGGAGACAGAGAAGAAATATACAGATATATAGATAAATCACATAGTATATTAGTTTCCTATTGCTAGATAACAAATTGCCATGAACTTAGCAGTTTACAACGGCATATATTTATTAGTTCACAGTATCCATGGTTCAGGAGTCCAGGCACAGCTTATCTTGGTCCTCTGCAGGGCTGCAATCAAGGCATTGCTCAGGCTGCCTTCCTTCCCAGGGCTCTGGGGCCCATCCAGGAGCACGTGATTGTTGGCAGACTAAAGTTCTTTAAGCTGTGTGACTACGGTTCCCATTTTTTGCTAGCTGTCAGCCAGGATACTCTCAGCCCCTACAGGTCTCCACAGTTCTTTGCCATATGGTCACAGCCTCTCACAACCTGGCAGCTTCCTTCATCAAGGCCATCAGCTGAAGCTCTCACTACAATCTGCTAGAAAGGGGTCTTATAAACATAACCTTATTAAGGGAGTAACTACCCATCATCTTTGCCACATTCTATTGTTCAGAAATAAGACAGAGGTCCTGGCTGGCCTCAAGTGTAGGGGTTTATAAATGAGTGTGATTCAGTGGGGGTCAACTTAGAATAATGCTTACCCTACACACATGGTGATAAGTATTATGGAGAGAAATAAAATAGAGGAAGAGAGACAGGATGTGTCAAGGGAGTGGGAGGGCAGTCATTGCCATGTGAATGAGAGTGGGCAGAAGAGGAAGTTCTCTTTCTTGTTTTGCTTAATGTATATTTTATACATTTTCTTAACAGCTGTGTCCATAAATGATATACCAATTAAACGATGTAAAGAGCTGACTAAATACTAGACTAGAACATTTAGTAAACCTGAGTTAAAATAATCACAATTCTAGGATAATCTTTTCCATCCAGACAAATCAGAACAGAAAAGAAGCATGTCACACAGTAAAAATCAGCATCTTAGAAATAAGCCTCACAGAAGAGGAGAAAGGTACAAATGAGTACATTTCTCCTCAGGGATTTCTATTCATCAGTTGAGAATGTGGCTTTCTTCTTTTATTACTTGTAATTCATCTCGGAAAGTTCTTTATTCCCAGGAGAAACTGTGCTTTACTCATTCCCACTCACTGTGGGATTGGGTCCCTATGAAGCAGTTATTTTTAGTCAACAATTTATACTCCTAATTTGTTTCCTTAGTATTATCCTTGGTTAACCCACCAATCTTCACAAAGTCTGTTTATATATCCCAGGCGTATGAGAATCTCTAAAGTCACTAGTGTTAGAATACAGTCTTCATAGTAAGTTTCTTTTTTTTTTTTTTTTCCTGATCTCAACCAGGAGGAGCCGAGAAGCAGCAGGAAATGTCTAGGCTGTATGTTCTATGCTGAAAACATCATAAATGGCCAAAGGAACAGCAATCAACATAGAGCACCCTTCCCCAATCACACCACAGACTTTCACTTTTATAAGGAGCAGTGACCATTCTTTCCACTCTTGGCTTTTTCGTTCTTGAGCTGAATATATGTCTTTATAGGAAAATTTCCCTGGGGACCAGTGGGTATGGAAAAAGAAGGTAGAACTAAAACCAGTCAATTTTGCTACCAGTTATCAGTACTACTCAATGGCTTGATAAAAATGAAGAAAACTGTAGCTATAAAGAAATTTTGATCTTACCTTCAACTTTTAATTATCTTTCCACATTATAGAAGTTAAAAATAAGGGATTATTAATTATTTTGTACAGTTTATGGGGCATTCTAATATTGCCTCTCTCCTTTCAGTAAGCAGACCCAATGTGGAACTCCACATCATTTCTTCTAAAGTGTACCGTGGAGGGAGGATATTTGATCTGATAAGTATCTCCTGCTTAAGCATGGATTTCTTTGAAGTCTTATTCTATACAAATCCATATAAAACTAGTTCAAAATCCATATAAATTTTTATATAAACATATATTTTCATAAAACAATACCATTATAAATTACTTACCATCATAGGCACACATACATGCCAATTGATATCCCAGGTAAAAGTACTAAAGCTTAAAGTACCACCAGTATAAGAAGTACCGCTAAGAATTCTGGTTATAGAACAGTAACAGAGTCTTCCCAGGCACCACTATAATGATCATACTGTTGATAGCATGTGAACAAGCAGGTCTTTCTTTTCTTTTTTTTTCTTTTTTTTTTTTTCCTGAGACAGAATCTTGCTCTGTTGCCCAGGCTAGAATGCTATGGCATCAGCCTAGCTCACAGCAACCTCAAACTCCTGGGCTCAAACGATCCTTCTGCCCCAGCCTCTGTAGCTGGGACTACAGGCATGTGCCACCATGCCTGCCTAATTTTTTTCTGTATATTTTTAGTTGGCCAATTAATTTATTTCTATTTTTAGTGGAGACAGAGTCTCGCTCTTGCTCAGTCTGGTTTCAAACTCCTGACCTTGAGTGATCCTCCCACCTCGGCCTCTCAGAGTGCTAGGATTACAGGTGTGAGCCACCACGCCCAGCCCAAGCAGGTATTTTGGATTTAACTCTCAACTTGCTCTTAAGTTTATTATCGGAGTACGGGCCATACCTCCTTTTATTATACTTTGCTTTCATGAATATTGTGTTTGTACAAACTGAAGGCTTATGGCAAAAATAATTAATAAACATTGTACATGTTCTGACTGCTCCACCAACTGGCCATTCCCCTGTCTCTCTCCCTCTCCTTGAACCTCCCTATTTTTTGAGACAGAACAATATTGACATTAGGCCAATAAATAACTCTACAATTGTTTCTAAGTTTTCATGTGAAAGAAAGAATCGCATGTCTCTCATTTTAAATCAAAAGCTAGAAATGATTAAGCTTAGTGAGGAAGGCATGTTGAAAGCTGAGCTAGGTCAAAATCTAGGCTTCTTGTGCCAAACAGCCAAGTTGTGGATGCGAAGAAAAAGTTCTTAAAGGAAATTAAAAGTGCTACTCCAGTGAACATTCAAACGATAAGAAAACAAAACAGTCTTATTGCTGATATAAGTAGTAGCAGTCTGGATATATCAAAACAACCACAACATTCCCTTAAGCCAAAGCCTAATTCAGAGGAAGGCCCTAACTTGTTTCAGTTCTGTGAAGGCTGAGCGAGGTGAGGAAGCTACAGAGAAAAAAGCTGGCATCTAGAAGAGGTGGGTTCATGAGATGTAAGGAAATAAACCATCTCTATAACATAAAAGTGCAAGGTGAAGCAGCAAGTGCTGTTGTAGAAGCTGCAGCGAGTTATCCAAAAGATCTAGTTAAGATCACTGATGAAGGTGGCTATGCTAAAAGACAGATTTTCAATGTAGATAAAACAGGCTTCTATTGGAAAAAGATACCATCTAGGATTTTCATAGCTAGAGAGGAGAAGTCAATGTTTGGCTTTAAAGCTTCAGAGGACAGGCCAACTCTCTTGTTGGGGGCTAATGCAACTAGTGACTTTAAGTTGAAGCCAATTATGGTTTACCATTTTGAAAATCCTAGGGCCCTTAAGAATTATGCTAAATCTATTCTGCCTGTGCTCTATGAATTGAGCGATAAAGGCTATATGACTGTCCATCTGTTTATATCAAGGCTTTCTGAATATTTTAAGCCCACCATTGAGATCTACTGCTCAGGGAAAAAAAAAAAATTCCTTTCAATATATTACTGCTTATTGATAATGCACCTAGTCACCCAAGAGCTCTACTGGAGATGTACAAGGAGATTAGTGTTTTCATGCCTACTAACTAACATCCATTCTACAACCTATAGATCAAGGAATAATTTTGATTTTCAAGTCTTATTATTTGAGAAATACATTTTATAAGGCTATAACTGCCATAGATAGTGATTCCTTTGATGGATCTGGGCAAAATAAGTTGAAAACCTTCTGGAAAGGATTCACCATTCCAGATGTCAGTAAGAATGTTCATGATTCATGGGAAGAGGTCAAAATATCAACATTAACAGGAGTTTGTAAGAGGTTGACTCCAATCTTCATGGATGACTTTGAGGGGTTTAAGACTTCAGTGGAGGATGTAACTAGAGACATCGTGGAAATAGCAAGAGAACAGGAATTAGCAGTGGCCCCTGAAGATGTGACTGTATTGCTGCAATCTCATGAGAAAACTTGAGCAGATGGGGAGTTCCTTCTTAGGGATGAGCAAAGAAAGTATTTTCTTGAGCTGTATTCTGTTCCTGTTGAAGATGTTGTGAACATTGTAGAAATAACAAAGATTTAGAATACTATATAACTTAGTTAATAAAGCTGTCATAGGGTTTGAGAGAACTGACTCCAATTTGGAAAGAAGTTCTACTGTGAGTGAAATTCTTTCTATCAAACAGCATCACAAGCTATAAATTACTCTTTCATGAAAGGAAGAGTCAATCAATGTGGCAAATTATATTGTCTTATTTTAAGAAATGTCCATAGCTATCCCAACCTTCAGCAATCACCAGCCTAATTGGTAAGCAGCCATCAACATCGAGGCAAGACCCTCCACCAGCAAAAAGATAAGACTTACTGGAGGCTCAGATGATCGTTAGCATTTTTTAACAATAATTTATTTTTAATTAAGATATGTACTTTTTAAAGACATAATGATATTGCACATTTAATAAACTAGAGTATAGTATAAACTAACTTTTATATGTATTGGGAAACCCAAAAATTCATTGGCTCACTTCATTGTAGTATTCGTGTATTGCTGTGGTCTGGAATCCAGTCTATGATATCTCTGAGATATGCCAGTATTTACTTGATAATGTGCTGATATCACTGTGGATAGACTTATGAGATAACTGTATCAACCATTTGTATTCAGCATGCAAAAATTAGATATAAAAATGCCTTTACAAGCAGAATTTTGTTCAGATCATTAATTCTTATGCTCACAGAAAGTCAGTTAAAATTTATCAACCCAAGGTACATTAAATGAGACCCAAGTTATCTCAAACTACTTCTTTTTTTCCTTTCTCTCTTAATCTCCCTTTTCTTCTCTTTCTTCTTTACCTATACCCCTCAATGTCATCATCAGTTTCTGTTTTCATCCCACAAATTATGCTGTCATTGTATTAAATTCTCCCTGTTTCTCAAGTTTCTTTTTTGTTCATACTTTTCTCTCATTCATAGGATTCTTCCTCCTATCTGTTCACATTTGCCCTTCTTATGGCATCACCTGCATTGAAGTCTGTCCCCTAGTTTTCTTCCTCAAATTGCTTTTGTTTTGGCTATTTGCCAAATGAACATTATTCATTTACCATTTACTAGTTTCTCTTTCTTTACTTCAAAATAATCCTGAGTGAGTTCTGAGGGCCAGGGCAAAATTAGGTGTTAGTAAAGTTTAATTCATGTCTTTAGCTCCATTCAGTCTTTTGGGCAAACTTGCAAGCTTCATCAGTTAGATATTCCAAACATACTAGTAAGTGAGATCTTGGATTCCCTATGATATGCTATAGCCTCCTGTCAGGTGGTTCTGGAGTAAATTCTAAGTGCCTATTGTCCATAAATTACAACTTCACTAGGAATATCCACTGTGCTTGCTCATCCTTCATGAGGGGTTTGGTTTTGGTTTTGAGTTTACATCCATTTATGCTTTACAGCTGGATCTCAGAATTCTAGCCTGTTTGATAAGTACATGTTTTCCTGAGTATAATTTTAAATTCTTACTTCTGGGGGCTGCTCTTTTCCTTCAGCAATGGCTAGCATTCTGAGAGACAGACCACTGAAAAACATAAAGCTATCAGTCTTACCAGTCCTGGGGATTTTTGGCTTCATGCCTAACCTATAAGTCAGACTCCAGTATAGAGCTGACAGGAGTTTTCCATGATATACTCTGTTTCAGGAAGTTGTTACCCATGTAGGAGTCAGGCCCACTGCAAACTTCTCCCTAGCCTGTGACTTTCATATTTTTAGCTTTTATTTTTCCTTGTTGATCTGCCATTGAAGTCCCGTAAGCTTCATTCACTTCCTGAGAATGAAGAGATCCCACAGGCTTCCTGAATTATGGTGTCACCAGACCCAGGAAAAGGCAGCAGAAACATCAGCTCAGTGCTTCTCACTCATTATGAATTAATAGTAGCACATAGGTTCCTAAAAGATATTTTATTAGACAACACTTGAACTTAAAACTTAAATGTCAATGATCTTATAGAGAAATTGTAGGCTATAAAGTACTCTTCGTATGAGATATTACCTCACTACTAGCTTATTTTATATACACATGTAATCATATGTACGTATATGTGTGTGCACATCTGTTTTTCTCCTTATAATATATATTTCATATATATATAATTATATATCTTATACTCACATCACATATGTCATATATATTTTATATATTATTTATACCTTCGTATTACCGTTGAGCACTTTTTAATATAAGATCATTTTATTGAAAGGTTAAAATTTTTCTTCACTTTTTAAAAATACTAATCAGTTTTGTACTATTCTTCAATGGGCTTATGATTTCATATATATGATGATAAATCTTTCATTTAAACCTGTATTCAAACTACTGGTGAGATCACAGCAAAATTACACAAAATCAAGGACGTTATTTTTTCCTTCAAATTTGGCAGAATTCTTTTGAGAATTGGTTAATAAACGCTTTGTTTTATTCAGGCAAATGAAATGTTTTGCCTGGATGTTAAAAATCTGAAGAACTGGAAAACATTGTTCCATTTCAGCAAATATTAAATAACAGATTAATTCTTCAGATTGTTTGTTTCTAGAAACAGCAATGATATCTTTCATCTTCTTGATAATTCCTCCCATATCTACTTCACACTAAGTTCATTCATAGAAGCTAAAAATAGAAATGGGTAAAATGAACCATTCCTCATATTCTTCTGCTAGCACAGTATGGTTTGCTGCATTTCAGCTTGGGAAAAGATATACATTTAAATGTCTCCAATGTTAGATTTCCTAGACAGCAATTTGTCAGACTCTAAATATTTTATAAATTTAAAAAATTAAATATTTCTTAAATTAATCTCATATTTCACTTATATATTATTCAACTTTCTTCCCAGCATAGTCTCTAAGATGATCACAAATGGCTTTTTGCTCACTTTTATATCTACTTCCAAGTGTTCATAACTGGGATTATATACCCCTGAGTCCAGTCCAACATACTTTCTCAGCCAAGCTATAATCATTTTCTCCTTTTATCTTACATCATAAATTATGTCCTTTATTCCTTGCTATACCATGGACAGTGTCCCCTCTAAATTCTTATATTTTGTGCCCCACCTCCTGTCCCCATTGTGATGGTATTTAGAGATGGGGCCTTTGGGAGGAAACTAGGGTTAGATGAGCTCATGAGAGGAGAGCTTTCTAGATAGAATTAGCAGCTTTATAAGAATAGAAAGAGAGAGAAATAGTTCTCTCTCCACTAGGTGAGGACACAGTAAAAAGGTGGGTATCTGTAAGCCAGAAAAAGGGCCCTTACCAGGAACCTAACTGCCCAGGACTTTGATCTTGGACTTGCTAACCTTCTGAAATGTGAAAAATAAATGTTTGTTCTTTAGGTCACCCAGTCTGTAGTATTTTGTTACAGCATCCCAAGCCAACTAATACATTCCTTTAACCAATTTATCTCCTAAACTTGATTCATTTGATCTTTTTTGAATATATATTGCAATTTTAACTGTATATGGCTATAAATTCAGTTTGTAGACTTTGCTAGTATATAATCTTCATAAGGTCAGGGTAATTTCTTTTTTTCTTTTTCTTTCTTTTGTTCTCCCTTTTTTTGTTCAATGACAGACACCAACCACTTAGGAAACTATGTATTCTCGAATGTGTATGTCTTGCCATTTTAATATACTATGACAGAGTCTTGCTTACCAGGAATTAATTACAGTTTGAAAATCCATTAGCCTTTATTAATCCTTTTGAATATCAGTTTTCTATATTTAAAGTAACTCAGTACATATGTGGATCTGGTAGGAAACGCTACTCAGCATTCTGGATAGATGTGCTATTCACTCATTTAATCAACAAATGTATCATTGAGCACCTACCTTTTTCACCATGTATCATGTGCTTTGCTAGATTCAGGGAGTCCTGCTGTTAACAAAATAGTCATTTCTCTCATGGAACTTATAGATTAGTGAAGAAAACAGACATTGGTCAAATAATTATTGAACCAATAATTATATAAATAAAAATTTGATAAGTGCTACAAAAAGTGAGCACAGGTCAATGACATTCTCCTCTTCATTTTAAACATGAAGAAAATAGCCTAAGCCCTTTTTCTTGCTTACAGAGGCAGGAACTTGACAATAAGTTCTTTTTCATGCCTTTTAGGCTCTTATAATATTTTGCATGTCCCGTTTGTAACACTTATTACAGATTATAATTCAACCATTTATTATATAATTAATTGATGAATGACTATTTGTCCCCAAAACATAGACTTCAAAGACTACAGGAGCCATGTCAATCACATTCAATTCTGACTTCCTGCTATCTAACAATGGTGTCCTGCACATTGCAGGAGTATTGTACATATTTGTTGAAGAAAAGAATGAGCCATATTCATTATTTAAAACAATCCTGTTAGATGTGACCTCAAATTGGGCCTTTACTCTCCTGCTTTTTCAGGAACATGTTTCTGTGTCTACTGAACACACTGCTTCCTAATGATATAGCTGATCCTGGGGGTCAGAGTATGAAATGAAGCAACTTGTTAAGCAGATATTTTGTACTTACTGGGAACAAAGCAGGCCTTAGAAGTTATTGTAAATACAAAATAAACAGAGAATTCTTGAAATCCCTAGCCCCTAGGCTTTTGTTGATGGCTTTAAATGGGGGGGTGGGGAGGGTTGGTTTTAGAAATTTTAGAAGCTTAGAAAACACTGATACTGACTTAGAAGAACAGTTCTAAAATTTTTGGTTTCAGGATTCTTTACAGTCTTAAAAATTCTCAAAAATATTGAAGTGTTTTTGTTTACATAGGTTATATTTATAGATACTTTTGCCTTAGAAATTAGAACTGGTAAATAAAATATTAGCTCATTTAAAAATAAATCCATTACATGTTATTTATGTTAATATAAATAATATATTTTCTGAATCATAACTACATTTTCTAAAACAAAAAAAAGATGGGTGGCTGTTTTACATTTTTTTCAAATCTCTTTAATGTCTAGCTTAATAATAGACAGCTAGATGCTCATCAAAATGAGTAGCATAAAAACTTGCAGCTTAAATAAATTAATTTAGAAATACATGTTCATTATCTCTTGAGCTTTTTCTGTTATGTTGTCATGCAGAATCTTTAATCAAAAGTTTCTGAGGTCACTGAATGAATGTAGCAGATGTGAAGTGAGAATAACAGGCTAAGGTCATAGACCTTTAAGTCTCAGTTTTTGAACATACTGAAAATATTTACCAAAGAAAGATATTTAACTTCTGAAGCTTATATTTCTATTTGTGATAGGGGCTGTAATGCTTAAGTTATATTGCATTTAATAAGATTAAATTAAGTAACATATATGAAATGCTGGCACATAGTTTGGTCTCAGTAGATGTTAGTTACTTTTCCTCTTTCTTTCCCCAATCTTCAGATCCTGAAATAATTTAATAGAAATGAATCATGATAGTCATTATATTTGCAAGTACAATTAATAATTCTATGTACTAGACATTATTTCTCTTATACATGTT
Source organism: Microcebus murinus (assembly GCF_040939455.1). NCBI lineage: Eukaryota > Metazoa > Chordata > Mammalia > Primates > Cheirogaleidae > Microcebus > Microcebus murinus. The sequence continues at coordinate 85,902,896 of NC_134105.1, read as the reverse complement.
GCCTGATGTGTAAAAAATTTTGTGTAATTTCATAACAGAAATATTATTATTTGTTGTATTTGAATTCTTCAGAAACGTCAGGGATACTATTATAATATAATTGCTCTCAAGGTTTCTGATATCCAGTTGAGCAAACAAGACTTACAAGAATCCATAGAAAAGTGGGAGATAACATAGTAAGTACAAAGATTATATCAGAGGTAAGGGATTACGAAGTAAGGTGATTCACACCCAAAAGCTGGATCACCAGAGAGTCCACTGGGAATGATCTGAGTATATTAAATATGCATGTTCAGTCAAAATGAATATATGTGAAAAGATATCACTGGTCTGAATAAGGCAGGATATAAGATGATACAAAACATTCTTTGCAATGTAACTGAATCTTTTATCCATGTACAGTTGGTGGAAAGAGCATAGCTTTTAGAATCAGAAACATCTAGATTCAAACTCTGGTGCTGCCTTTAGGAGCTATGTCATCTTAAATAATGATGTAAATGTTCAGAGCCTCATTTACCTATCTCATGGGATTGTAGTAAAGGTTATTATTATCTGCAAAATGCTAATAATAATATCTATCCATTAGGTTACTGAGAAGGTTACATGTTATAATATATGAAAGACATAAACTCAGTGTTAACACATAGTAAACACTCAATAAATATTAGCCATCATTACTATCAGTGTGAATACATATCTATCTTGGTGAACATAGATTGGTAGTCATGTTTCTTGGATAATTCATAATAATTCCAATTACATTTTTAAAATTTTTGTCAGATTATATTTTAGATAGCCTAACTTTTAATTAAAACAATTTATTACAATGTGATATCTGAGAAAAATTTCAAAAATGGAACATTATTAGTATATACTTGTTTTGTTTTCTGAGGAGTTTGTGCTATTTTTCATTCTTTTTAAATAAGAAGCTTCTTCTACTGTTCCTGGGTACTCTTTCATTTGCTGGGTAACTCTCCCTAACTCTGCAGGGATTTTATCACATTATGAGTGAGGAACCAGGTGAAGATTTTAGGCCTCAGTGCAAATTATTTCTGACATGTGACCTCCATCATCCTGTATTCTTAGTTCTGAAAAAAGTCCTAATTTCTATACTAGTTTCCCATGATCCTGTCTTCCCTTTAAATTTTGCTTTCAAGTTCCAACCCAAGTATGTATCTTAGTCTCGTATCTATCCTGCTAGCATAATACTGACCAGTTGTTCACAGTTGCCCATTTCTTACCTTGGCTTTATCCTGACCAAACTTGAGTCAGGCTACTCTCCCCCCCCTCCCCCCCAGGCTCCGGGACTCTGTTTGCCTCCAAGTCTGAGCAAGCACCGAAAAGTGAATGGAACCTCCTCATTAGCCTCTCCTGGGAATTGACAAGACACTCTTCCTGTCACATTCATCATGTCATTTTCCCTTGCTTGTGCAACTTCCATTATAAGATCCTGCTTATCTTTGCTTGTTTTTCTTGCCCTATAAAGGAAAAACCTTTTCTGTTGACTTTGAGATTCTTGCAGATTTCTGAAATTGAAGCTTTTACCCTACTACAATACTCTTTCTTCTGAATAAAGTCTCTTCCTATGTAAGTCTGTTTTTTCCTTTCGTTGACAGTATCTTGGTTCTACTCTCTTAGGAAATTTTCCATTTTCCCTTGTCTTTGTAGCACTCCATCTCTTTCCATCAGTATCCTATTCTCCTGGTTGGTTCTTGGCAAAAGTATCAGAAACATTTTGCCACAGGCTTGTTTTCCCGACCCTGGGTGGATGAGCCTGAGTTATTGGACACAGATTGGTGCTAAATTTAGAACACATTTAATATTTCCTTTCAGACAGATGAAAATCAAGCTAATGAAAATCATCCCAAACTGAGCAAACGTCTAAGCATTTTCCCAAGTTTAAGGGAAACTATTGTGAAATTTAATATAAAAACCAACTGGCTACATATCAGGTAGCATGAAAGAGCAAAAAGAAAACAAGAGCAATGTATTTTGTCAATATTTGTTTCATTTACTTTACTTAATTATTTAAATGAAATTAATATTTTGTAGAGAACTTCCATATTTAATCTAATTAATATGCTGGTTTGTGTGCTCATTGTATAAAAATCACTGCACTGTTTTTCTAACTCCATTGAAGATATTAACATGTTCAATTTAGTGTTGTCTGAAATAACATAAATGGCTTTTACCTCTCTTTTGAAGAAAAACTAAAAAGGCTAGATCACTTATATGGCACCCTAGTCTGATTGTCTTTTAACTTCTACTTTTTTTCATCTGAATTCAACTTAATTATTACCTTCTAGCAGCCTCTCACCATGTGTAAAACATCCTACATACAAGTAGGAAAAAACAGTTACCTGAACCATCACTTAGATCTTGGCATTCTCTTTTTCAGAAAGCTATAATTTTCTTTGGAGGCCTCATTGTCACAACAAACCCTTCAACTATTGTCTGGTCACTTCCTAGTCCCTGGTCTTTTGCTGATGGCCAACCAGGTTCATATAAGAGAGTTGAATTTCAACTTACTTTCCCAGAGTATCTCCATACAGTTCTGCCTCTCTTTCATCCATTGCTTTAAATTCTATCCAAACATCTTTGGTATGTTGGAAGGTTTTTCTTCCCTAAGATTACACACTTATGTTAAATTTTCTTTAATAACTTAAGAAGACTTTTTCCCTAGATGCATTTAACTTCTAGGTAAATGTCTTAGATTTTTATTCCTTTTTCCCACAAATTCATTAATTATCTTAAATTCTAAAATGACCATTGTTTTGAATTATTTTGTCTGCCTTTCAGTTGTTCTTTTTCTCATTTGCCTTTGTTCACATTTTCCCAATAAAGTTAATTCATCCTAATCTCCAAATCAACCAGAAAATAAGAGTGATTATTTTTTAAAACACTACGAAACAGTGTTTTCCAAACATCATCTTTAATTATCACAATTTCTGAGGCAGGAATATTATCTAAATAAGGTAATATAAGACCCCTAGTCTCACCTCATATTATAATGTCACTGTAATTTGAAATGTGTTTGAGCAAACCTACTTTGGATGTGTGAACAGGTAATACTTTGGGGAATATTGTGTAAATATATAAATGCAGGCATTTCCGCTTGAGAAATCATGGGATACTATAGACATATTGTTTCCCTTGCTGAGTTTGGTCAATTTAAGTGCAGCTTTACACATGCCCTGTTCTGACACATGTTAGAAACCACTGACAAGGAGGAGGCAGAAGATCTCTTGGTGCCTTGCATGTCCTGCCTGGGATAAGAGCTACCAGAGATACCTAAGAGCCACTGTGCTCTTGCTGGTCAAACTTCACTCAGGATAGTTGAACCTATCCAGAAGAGTAGTAGAACAAGAAATTAGCATTAATAACAATGAAACAAAATAACAATAAAAATTATATCAGGTAATATTCACTAATCAATTAGACTCTGCAAGTACTGTGTTGAATGCTTTATATGATCATCTGGTTAATCTTGGCAAATCATATAAGGAAGATAAAATTGTATCTATAAATTTAAGAAGCTAAATGCTCAGTTTCAAGTTCATAAGCATTTTGAATGTACTCAGAATGTCTTGTTCTGAGTCTCTGAACTTTCCTTACCTTGTTGTCATGTGTTTACTGGCAGAGAAATAGACAAATAGAAGTATATTGAATGTTTTTACCATAAAGTAGTCTAATGTACAGATTTTCTTAAAGAAAAGTATATTGTAGTTTGTGAAAGAAATGGACAAGCTGTGACCATATAATTTATCATACAACGATAGATTCTTTTTAGGCACAAAGGGAGGTTAAAATATTTTAATGAATTAACTGATTTACATTAGGTACAACTGGGACTGTCCCCAGGAAAGTAGAGTTTGTACCACCTTATGTCTGAGCCATTGCCCAGTAGCTGTATAATAATAAGCATTTTCTAAATGTAGATCAAACAGCTGAGCATATTATTTATTATATGAAATATATGCAATGAAAAGTCAAAATATTTTCAAATTACAAATTGTACATTTTATTAACCAATTAATTAGATAATAAGGAAATAATTGATATTCAAGGTTTTTACTCTAATTCTATTAGTGATATTTCCCCAAAATTACATTATCATCTTACATTAGTAAGTTAGATAAAAAATTATTGTCCATTATCTTCACCTCATTACACAGTTAAAGAAAGAAGCAAAATAAAATTTTTAGAAGAAATAAACCAGCGTACCAATTATAAAGTTTGTCATTTTCATACCTTTATATCATTTCTTATTAGCATTTAGCTTTCATAACTTATTAAGACACTCTTTGGCTTATGTTACTTTTCTGCTTAGAACTGTTCAGTTTGTTTGTATTACTTACAAAAAGTATTATCTCATTAGCCTGATTTTCAGGGCCTTCCCCAAACTTGTCCCTTTTATACTATCCAATACAGTAGACATCATGGTGTATATGTAAATTTAAAATAAGTTAATTAAAGTGGATTACAATTTTAAATGTACTTCCCCCACCATGTTAGCCATATTGTGAGTGCCCCAAAGTCTAGGTAGCTAGTGGCTACTGTACTGAACCGTGCAAACAAAAAATTTTCATCATCACAGAAAGCCTTATCTCATAGCCCTGCTGCATATTCTTTCCAGTCTTGTTATCTACTGCTCCCCTCCAGAAATTTCTGCTCCTGCCAAATTAGATTGTTTTCTCTCCTCTAACAGGTTACACTTTTCTTTTTCCAGCCATCTTCTTAAGTTTTATACCATGACTTGGAATACCTCCACTACTTCAAAAATTTATGTTTTGTCACACAAAAATGTGGTTTTTTTGTGAAGACAGGAGGTCCTTTAGGTGTTGGATAAACAAAACCAAGAAACAAGGTCCTCACTGTGCAAAAGGTCACCCTCTAATGGGGGAGCACGACAAGTAGACAGGTGAATACAGATGATAGCTGTTAAGAAAGAGGTAGGCAGGGAGTTTCATGGGAGAAAATGAACACTCCTATCAGAAATTAGAAGAGAGTTAGTAAAAGTTCCCTGTAAAAGATAGTATATAATCTGAACTTAGAAGCATGGTGGGAGTTAGGAAAATAAAATGGAGAAATGAAGGAGGAGAATTGGGGAAAGCAGAGTGATCGGAAAGACTATGGGCCAGTTGAGATTTGTATATCACTTGCGATGGTTTGGTTTCAGCATGCAGAGAGTTCACTACTATATTACACCATCACACTTGAATCATGCAAGAGCTCATGTGCCACGTTGGGAATGTTGGGCTTTACTTGAAAGCCTAAAAAGTGAATGAATGATTGAATGCAAGGATGTGACATGATCAGATTTGTGTTTTTGCAAATTCACCCTAGAAACAAAGAAGAAAGTAATTGAATGTGTGTTTTAGTCTATTTTGTGCTGCTATAATAGAATATCAAAGAGTGGATACTTTAATAAACAGGAACTTACTGGCTTGCAGTTTTGGAGGCTGGAAAATCTGGAGGGGACATCCTGGCTGAGTCATAACATGGTGGAGGGATCACATGGTGGAAGGACAAAGAAACACTGAGAGAGCAAGAGAGAGCTGAATTCAGTTCTTTAATAAGGAACCCATTCCTGCAGTAATGTACACACTCTCATGATAATGGCATCAATCCATTCATGAGTGTGGTATCCTCATGGCTCAAATACCTGCCATTATATCCCACTTCCCAACTCTATTGCATTGAAGATCAATTTTCCAACACAAGAACTTTGGGGGACACATTCAAAGCATAGCAAAAAGAAAGTCAGTCCTTTTCAATAACCTAGGTGACCAATGATAAGTTCTAAATTAATGTAGTGGCTGTTGGGTACGAGGGTATGTTGTGATATTACAAATGTATAATTTATTGGTGATAGTTGATAGATATTGAAATAAAGTTTGCTTTCAAACTTGTATTGATTCTGACAGGGACAATTCAGATTCCATTTTCAAACTGAACCATTTTACACCTGGGAATCTCTGCCTTTAAATTTCTATGGTACTTTTTAAAAAAATTACTCATTTTTATTGCTTGTTTCTACTACTGAGCTCCTTGATGCCAAAAAACTATGGTATGCTTCTCAGCATCCCCTATAATACATAATCAAGTTCTTTGCTTTAATAGGTACTTGATATATATTGATCACTGATAGGTTATCTCTAAATCAAAAGTAATATTGTTGAGCACTAGTCAAAGAACATATGTGGGAGATAATGAAAAGAGTTATGGGTGGCAAGTTTGATACTTCCATCATAGAACATGATGCTTCTTGGTTGCACTTTTCACAATTTTAATTAAGTAACAAATTGCACAAATTTTCATTGGTCTTGGTCTTCCCCATTAAAGTATATAAATTCTGCAACAGTAAGAGTCATGTTTAATCTTGCTTATTATTGTATTCTAATGTCTAAAATGGTGTCTGCATCATAGTTGGTGCTTAATATTCAGGGACTGAGTAAACCTAAAACATACAGATGGGAAATTAATTACCATTTATGGACCACTTATTATTAGCCAGATATTACCTTAGGTGTATATTTTATAAATATTATGTATTTGTGAAAATATTTCTAAATATTAATAATACCATAGAATAAGTATTAGCACCATCATTTTACAATTGAAGACACTCTGAAAGACACCTGCACTCGAATGTTTATAGCAGCACAATTCACAATTGCAAAGTTGTGGAAACAACCCAAGTGCCCACCAATTCATGAGTGGATTAATAAAATGTGGTGTATGTATACCATGGAGTACTATTCCGCTTTAAAAAATAACGGTGATATAGCTCCTCTTGTATTTTCCTGGATAGAGCTGGAACCCATTCTACTAAGTGAAGTATCTCAAGAATGGAAAAACAAGCACCACATGTACTCACCAGCAAATTGGTAGTAACAGATCAACACCTCAATGGACATATAGTAATAACATTTATTGGGTGTTGGGCAGGTGGGGGGTGGAGGGGGGAGGAGGGCATGGGTATATACAAACACAATAAGTGAGATGTGCAACATTTGGGGGATGGTCACGCTTGAGGCTCTGACTAGAGGGGGGAGGGGGGCAGGGCAATATATGTAACCTTAACACTTGTACCCCCATAATACGCTAAAACAAAAAAAAGAAAACACTCTGGCTCAGAGAGCCTCAATGACTTATAGGACAGCCAGTGAATAGTATTTCTGAAATTTTAAGGCTATTTCTTCTATCTCTAAAGTCTGTAGGGTATTTTTGTTGTTGTTGTTGTTATACTAAGTTGTCCTTCTAAGCATGCAAATTTCATTTGGGAAAGGATATTTGTAATGCGCAAAGTCAGTAAGCATCAAATCTGCACGTTAGGCTAGATTAACAACTGCTTATTCAGTGCACCTAAGGTACCAGCTATGGCTCAGAACAACAAAAATGAATTATACAAGTCCCCTTGTCCTAAAAAGTCCCACACTAATGGTGGAGACAAATGCTTAAGCAGATAATTTAGATGGAATAAGAAATGTATGTGTGAATGCACACAGGTTCAAACTGCCAGAAGTATGGTATGCTTAAGTAATCTTAGGGTTTCATGGGACATTTTTTAAAGAAGTGAAATATTCATCAAAATCTTATAGAATATGAATTATCCAGCAAGAAATGGGAAAGTCAGAGAAATACTTCAGTCTGAAACTGTGGGTATTCAGCAAAAACAAATCTAGTAATTTAATATTCCACAGCACTGATAAATATTAAAGCAAAAAATGAGATGAGGTGAAGTTAAGAAAGTTGATTGGACTTCTTATCCCAAGTTATAATACTTCAATTTAATTGTTTAGTCAGCAGAAAATAGTTCTTTTACTGAAGGTATTGAAATAGTTGTATTTTATCTGCTTGACTCTGGCTGCAATTTAGAGAATGGGTTTACATGATGACAAGCTTGAGAAAGGGAGAGTGGAGAGTAATCTAGGTAAGTGTCTCAACTAACGCAATAGTCATAGAGATGGAGAGAAGGAATTGGATTCAAGAAATAGGAGGTAAATCTGGTAGTTTACAATAATTGATGAGATATGAATGAGTAAGACAAAGGAGTGTAGAAAAGTTTTCATGGTCCAGTCTTGAAGGACAGAGATGCTAGTGGTACCTTTCAAAAAACCTACAACAAATGTGAAGTAGTTTCACCTGTCTTAAAAACAAAATCAAGCAAATAAAACAGACAAAAGCACAAATCCTCTCTCGACCTTACTTCCTCCTCCTCGTTGTCACTTCATTTCTTTCCTACCCTCTAATCACACAACTTCTCGAAAATGTCATCTCGAGTTGCTGACTCCATTTCCTCTCACCTTGTCCTCTCAACTTTTGTAATAGGTTCTCTGCCCTCACAATCTCATCAAGACTGTTCCTATGCAGGTCATAAATGACTTTCCAGTTGTCAACATGGAATGGTCTCATCACTATTCTTAACTTATTTGGCTCAAAGTAGTGTTATTCATTCCCTTTTTTTTAAAATACATTTTTCTCTTGACTTCTGTAATGCATTACTCTAATTATTTCTTTTCTTAGTCTCCTTTGCTAGTTTCTCATCCTCACTACAGCAAACAGAGCAGGGCTTCAAACCTAGGATCCATCAACCTATCCCTGGTGAGGGGGAAGGTCCCCACAGACCTCCCAAAATGGAAAATTTGCAGGTGAGTGTGTATAAGCTCCATAGTAGCAGGGACTATATCATCTAGCTTGCTTCCCGCTATATCCTGGCACCATCTTTGGGACTTAGGGAATAGATAGATAAAGGAATGAATGAATTTCTTTACTTTTCCGAAGAGATCATTCCTCCTCCCTTCCATGGAAGCAATCTCCTAAGTGGCACAAATTGGGATTATTTGAGAGAAATTCCATTATGCAGATCACAGGGCCTTGTTTTAAAAGGTGTCAGGGAGGGAAAGCTCAGGGGACCATACAGTAAATCCAGAGCTGACCACCTATAGGGAGAAAGGACAAGGTGGGGGACAGGTTTCTAGGAACTAAGAAGAAAAATGAACTTTGAGTGGCACAGCAAGTTCTAGGTGACCATCAAGGGAAGAACAAGAAAAATAATATTCCTGATAACACTTGCTCTGTCTCTTACATTGCCCCAGGGTTCTCCATTGGCTGAGCCCTAAGGAAACCAGAGGGCCCCCAAGAGCCACTAATTTAGTCAATTCCAGTAATCCCTGGGGACCCTGGAAGCCTACTATTTAGTCACAGGGGCAGAAAGCAGGTTAAAAAGGGTGGAAATTAGATTGCAAGGAGCAAACCTATGTTATTTTTATCTTTGCTCATGTTGTCTTTTGCCAAATATCTGTATCTAATTTTTATTTAATCTAATTGATTATACTTCTTTATAGTTACTGAAATTGATGTCACAATTAGATTATTCCCACTCTAAGATTATAAAAAATATTTTCTCATTATTTTGGTCAATTTTTTTAGTTCCATTGTCTACTTTCCTATATTTAAATATTTGACCCAATTAGTATGTGTTTCACATTCTTTTCTATTTCTCAAATGTCTAATTATTTGAATGTAATTTATTAAATTATTCATTTTGGAGGGTTTTGACTATATATTTTATTGTGATGGAGTAAGAACTCAAAGAATAGGTGTTAGAATTAGGTTTTAAGTTTTTAAATTGTACTGGGAATAGGCGAGAAATAGAAATTAATAGAAGAATAGAGAATGTATGCTGGTAAAGGTTATTATAAAATTAAGATTGAATCAGTAATCTTTTAGGCTTTCACAAACATGATTGCTTTTTCCTAAAATGTGTTTCCTAACCACCCTCCATATTCCTAGACGTTTTCTGCAGATGGACCTGGTCTTGTCCTTTTAGACTTATCTCAAATGTCAAATCTTAGGAAGTGGCCCCATCTCTCCTCTCTAATCAGTCTCTGTTCTGTGCTCCCAGTTATGTTACATCCTTCTCTTTTATTGCATACATAACATTAGTGACTGCATAGATAATGCTTCCTGGCTAAATTGGCAGATCCTCAAAATCATGGCCACCTCATATTTAGCATTGATTTATCAGTTTCTACATCAGGGCCTGGAATTCCCACAGATAGTGCTATAAATAATGTATATTAAATAGTGAATGAGGCTGACCTAATTGAAGATATGGATACTTGCTGGGGTGAAGAAGCAAGGGTGATATAGCTAAATTTAGTGCTGAGACAGAAGTCAATTGGGAAAGTGGGGTTAGCTGAGGATTGTAATCTGATTCACTAGCAGGCTTGGAATTAGTAGGAGGATCTGGCCTACGGAGAGTATCTAGGTGTGTGGGGGAGTGAAGGTCAGCAGCAGGGAGTTAGCTGAGGTGTGACAGTCCAACAATTATGGGAGGGTCTGTGCAAGGTTAGAAAGAAAATGACATTCTGAAGGAGGCAAAGCAGAGTCTTACCCTCTTTTGCCAAATCCTGTCTTTACTCATCATATAAACAATGTCAAAAGACACAATTACAACACATTTAAAGATTTTAATTTTTCTTTGTGATTTTAGAATCTGTCAACACTTTATTCTACAAAATAGAATGTTTCAATGAGACAAGTAGAAGAAGGTGGTTTTATAGACAGAAAAGGGCTGAGCAAAGCAGAAACTGAGAACAAAAAGTAGATTGGTCATTTCAAAGTTACTTTTCTTGTAAAGGTTAAAGCAGAGGGGACTTCCTTATCATGTCAGCTGAAGCTGGCCTGTTTGGAATTTGAATATTATTTTACTCTCTCCTGATTTCCTGGAAGGTCAGATAAAGATCTTATTTTCAGCTTATGGGTAGGGAACTTCAGCATGAGTAACTCCATTTGGTTTGGTCTGTTGGGCCAAGTGCAGGAGCTCAGTCCTAACCAATGGCCTCCCATAAATTTTATTTTACAAGGCTTTACTCACTTTGAAGGTTTAAATTTTCTTCCAGCTGCTATTTCATTTGTAGCAGGCACTTAATTATAATGGCTGACAATGAGTGTGTGGGCAGGGCTGATGAACTGGGGAAGAGAGGAGAGCTAGCTGGGTGAACAACAAAGTCGCCAGCCAGGAAAGGCCTGACTAATGGCTTCCAGGATTTGTATTGCACAATATGTTGGGCATTTCAGTGTGCCCATTGACTCCACTCCTTCATTAAATATGTCTGAACTTGGTCTGTGCCTAACATGTGGCTCTTAGTCCATTAAAAAATTATCAAGTGGCATCAATTAATAAATTATATCCATGGCAATTAATGTTTGTTTTTAATAATGAATCTTATTCACAGTATGAGGTATTAAGTTTATAAAAATAAATCAAGTCATGTTAAAGACCTTCTCTTCCATATAGCATATTGTCTTTTATCCTATTCATTTAACTCTGCTAGTTATAAATAAGCATTGAGAGTTTCAGGTAGAAAAAGTATATATATTTTCTCATCAATAATCTACAGGTGTATTTATATTTTTCATATTGCAAATAGATTGAACACAAAATTTTCAAATTTTCATTTATATTCTGCAGATATAAAACTAGTTTATGGGCTCTTTTAGCATTCTTCAATGCACACTTTTATTTGGCTTCTTCTATGCTATGGATTACATAACTACATTAAAAACAATACTAATACTAATAATGGTAATCATAGCAAATGCTTAGACAGTAGTTACTATGTACCAGGTACTTTTCCATGCCCCATGTATATTCAATTCCCTTAGTCCTCATATCATTTCCATGAAATAGGTATGGATACTAGCTGGGGTTGAGAAGCAAGGGTGATATACCTAAATTTAGTGCTGAGACAGAAGTCAATTGGGAAAGTGGGGTTAGCTGAGGATCGTAATCTGATTCAGCAGCAGGCTTAGAATTAGTAGGAGGATCTGGCCTCTGGAGAGTATCCGGATATGTGGAGAAGTGAAGGTCAGCAGCAGGGAGTTAGCTGAGGTGTTACAGTCCAACAATTACGGGAGGGTCTGTGCAAGGTTAGAAAGAAAATGACATTCTGAAGGAGGCAAAACGGAGGCATCATTTTTATTTTAATGATGAGGAAACTGAGGCACAGAGGAGTTAAGTGACTCAGATAAGATCACACAGCTAGTAAGTAGAAGAGTGGGACTCAAACCCAGGCAGTGTGGCTCCAGATTCCAATATAATGTCGTCGTTCGTCCCAAGATCCACATATAATCCCATTATGATGGTGCAACTCTCTGGTGTTGGGAAATGGTGCCAGCACAGTGTTTTCCAGCTGGTTCTGACAGTTCCCCTGGGCATGCCCAGTTGTGCTGCGGACAGCCCTTCCCCAGTGAGGACAGCTTAATATCCCCACTCTGGTGTAGGGGAGATACCTTTACTCTCCACTTGTCTGCTTCACCTTACGCATAGAAAGCTTTTATTCCCTACAGCACATAGGAACCCAGACTATGGATTTAATATTTTAGTGAAGGCTTAGAGATAATTCAAGGAAAATATCCACACTCCACACAAATTAACTTTTAACCACTACTGGGGGCCCAGACCCATCCTTAGGTTTCCTATCATGTTCTATTCCTTGTCTTGTTCCTGGCAGTGATAAGCTTAGCACATAAAAATAAATGATAAAGAGACAAAAACAAAACAAAAACAATAAACAACACTTCCTACTTGGCAACATATTAGAATTTCAAATCTGAAGGTTTGCTGCTTACCAGAATATTACTCTCATAGGACATTTTCATAAGTATCCAGTTGTCATAGTTGAAAACCACAGATCTAGATCAGCCTCTTGCTAGTTGAAAACATAACTCAGAGAACCAGGGGCTATTTTTACACAATGTTTTTTGTGCATTTTATTGACTTTTGTATTGGAATTTTTCAACATTTAAAAAAATTACAAAGTTATATTCAGTTATAAAAGCCTGATCATAAAAATTAGACAGACACAGTTTTTGAAGCCTATTTGATTACATTACTTATGTTATATAGTTCTAACTTTTCATTTAATCAATATATGGGCATAGTTATAGATGTCATTTTTTTTCATAATATTCTTTTGATAGTTTAATATAAAAATCATTTTCATAGAATCTTATAAATAAAGAATAATTAGATAAAAAATAAAATATTTCTAAAGTCTATGTTCTGAGTCTTAAATTTATAATTTTTCCATTTTTCTGCATATATACCAAAAGATAAAATTTTATTCAAAGTGTTATAAATAATTTTATTTAGCAGAGATTAATTAGTGAAAATATCTTTTCTTTAAATGATATTTTAAATATCACTACCCAGTGACTTAGGTGGTATTCTCAGACACAATGAGGACTTCTCTGCTTAATCTAAGTATTATTCTTTTCATGTCAAAAGTAGAGGTTCCCCGTATATTTTAAAAATATGGAAGTCCTTTTCATCTTGATGTATACCCTTGATTTCTTCTATGCTCTGTGTGCTTAGCAATGGAATGCATTATTTTTTAACAAATTTTACTGATAACCTGTAAGTGCTGGGAGACTGGTCACTAGGCTCATCCATGAAAAAATGTAGAGTTCCTGCCCTCCTGATCCTTCTAGTTTAGCCTAGTGTTTCTCAAACTTTATTGTACATATAAATCACCTGGATCTTGTTAAAATCCAATCTCTGATGCAGATCTGGTACATGGCCTGAGATTCTGTATTTCTAACAAGCTCCCAAGCGATACTGATTTTGCTGGTCTGTGGAACACACAATAAATAACAAGATTTCATCCTTCCTTGGTGACTTCAAGTTTCAATGACTCCCATTATTTGTTACAAATCTATAGTTTTCTTATGAAATATGCCACTTAAATCAAATCTATATTTTTTTAAATATTTGCCATTATTTTGATTGTAGTTCTGCTCTCTAACTTAATTATGACTTGTTCAAGGCAGAAACCAAGATTTGTATTTTTTTATCTCTCATAATGTCTGGTGTGCCTTGGATCAGAGACAGTGCTCAATGAATACTTAATAGATGATATTCGATGATTTGATTTTAGCCTTGGAAAAAGGCTGAAGGGAGCATTACATGATTTCTCAAAGACTCCAGTATGACCATATTAAAGATCAAATAGATTTGGAGATGATAATCTATGCATTGAAAGGACTGCAGCCTCCCACTCTACACACACCCTAATAGCCAATTTCCTTTCCACTTCCTGCATGTGTTTCAAGCAGAACATATGCTCACTAAGCAGCAGCAATTGCTGCATTGCAGAACCCCTCTCACTGTCATAAAGCAGCTCTCAGTGAAAGTGACTATGGATTAAAAAGGTTTGTGGAAAGGAATCAGATGTGTGCCTAATTTGTAGAAAATGTTTGTAGGAAAATATAGGTTCTGATTATTCCCATAGTACCTTTTCTGAACAGAAATGGGAATTGTGGGATTCATTTTATTATTTTAATTAGCCTTAAGTAATCCATTACCGATTCCAAAGTGGTCTGAAAGCCACAGTACTTCCACGTATATATTTAATAGTTCTGTATGCTGTGACGATTGGCTTTGATATTTCACAAAATTTTATCCCAGGGCTTTGGATAATTGTTACAATAATGCAAGCATGTATGAATACATGTGCTATTATTTGTTGCATAAATGCCCACAGAATGCTAACCAGCATTCCCATCTTTATTGTTTTTTTTTTTTTTTTTTTTTGAGAGACAAATACTCTGAAGCTGACCTTACAGAAATGTGTTTCTCTCTACCTTCTTAGAGCACGGACTCATTTGCAAACAGTGAGACTTTTGTCATGTTGCAAAGAGTTCATTTTCCTTGGTGACATGGAGCCATTCCTAGCTGCTTCACACATGCAGCTGTCTGCTGCTTTGGGCCTATCTCTGTCACCCAAGGAGGGCTGCTTTTTATTTCTCTAGCATGGGTGACTCAGTATGACAATGGCAATTCGTTCTCAATACTGAATGAATTATGGAGAAAGCATAAGTCAAAGCCCGAGAATCAAGGTCCCCTTTGAAGGATAGTTAAGCTTATTCTAAACCTATGTTTGTTTGTTTTTAATTGCAGATAACACCAGCAGAATCGTCTCAAATACATTGCCTGTAAGAGCCTGGGTCTTCAGAGTTGAGTCAATGCTGAACACTTTATTTAGATTGCAAATTATCTAGCTACCTCTGCCTACTGAGAAACCAACTGGAAGCTTTTCAGCATTTAATTAAGCAGGACAAAAGAAAGTTCCAATAATAACAGTGGGAAACTGCCAGAGAAAAATTATGAATACAAAGGGAAAAAGCATCAGTAATTAACCCCAATCTGAAACTACAGAGGAGACTCCAAAACAAGAGGGGGCTCATAAAAATACTACTAAATTTGCGTATCTTAAATGATTTCATCGTGTTTAATTCAACTATAAATTCATAAGAACAGTGACTCAATTGCTAGGGAAAAAAAAATCTTCCACTTAGCAATTCCCTAAAACTTTCTAGAGCAGATGAGTTTTCCTTCAAGTGTGAGTTTTTCCCCTTGCTTAACGGTTTGATTTTTACAGTATTACTTTATCATCCCCAGCTAACAGATTTTGAGGGAAATAAAAGAAACAATGAATATGGTGTTTGGGGTCGGGAAGAGAGAGAATTCTGCTTAAGTATATCTACAAAGTGAGATCCATTAGCATCCTAGGAAACTGCATCTTTCTCCACCACTTGTCAACTTGGAAAGCACATTTTAAAAAGTATTCCAACTTATATGTTGTGTTCTATTTTTTTTTTGTTTTGATCAAAAATTTTATGTCAGTAATTTGTCTTTTTTTTTTAATTTCGGCATATTATGGGAGTACAGATTATAAGGTTTCAATAAATGCCCATTTCCCCCCCTCCCCCCAAAAAGTCTGAGTCTCCATCATGACCATCCCCCAGATGGTGCACATCTCACTCATTATGTATGTATATACCCGCCCCCCTCCCCTCTCCCACCTGCCCAATACCCTATTACTGTAGTACCTATGTGTCCACTTAGGTGCTACTCAGTTAATACCAGTTTGCTGGAGAATATATCTGGTGCTTGTTTTTCCATTCTTGGGATACTTCACTTAGTAGTATGGGTTCCAGCTCTAACCAGGAAAATATAAGATGTGCTATATCACCATTGTTTCTTAGAGCTGAATAGTACTCCATGGTATACATATACCACATTTTATTAATCCATTCTTGAATTGATAGGCACTTGGGCTGTTTCCACAGCCTTGCAATTATGAATTGTGCTGCTATAAACATTCGAGTGCAGGTGTCTTTTTTTGTAGAGTGTCATTGGATCATTTGGGTAGATGCCCAGCAATGGGATTGCTGGATCAAATGGTAGATTCACTTGTATCACTTTAAGGTATCTCCATATTGCTTTCCACAGAGGTTGAACTAGTTTGCAGTCCCACCAGCAGTGTAGGAGTGTTACTCTCTCTCCGCAACCACACCAGCATTTATTGTTTGGAGATTTTTTGATAAAGGCCATTCTCACTGGAGTTAAGTGATATCTCTTTGTGGTTTTGATTTGCATTTCCCTGATGATTAGAGA
Organism: Microcebus murinus; assembly: GCF_040939455.1. NCBI lineage: Eukaryota > Metazoa > Chordata > Mammalia > Primates > Cheirogaleidae > Microcebus > Microcebus murinus. The sequence goes on along the minus strand of NC_134105.1, from coordinate 85,886,425 downwards.
TGTTGAGCATTTTTTCATATGTTTGTTGGCCATGCTTCTGTCTTCTTTAGAAAAATTTCTGTTCAAGTCCTTTGCCCACTTTTTAATGGGGTTATTTGATTTTTTCTTGCTGATTTTCGTGAGTTCTAAGTATATTCTAGTTATCAGTCCCTTATCAGATGCATAGGATGCAAAAATTTTCTCCCATTCTGTAGGTTGTCTGTTTACTTTCATGACTATTTCTTTGGCTGTGCAGAAACTTTGTAGTTTGATCATGTCCCATTTATTTATTTTTGTTGCTGCTGTAATTACCTTTGGGGACTTCTTCATAAACTCTTTGCCAAGGCCGATGTCTAGGAGAGTGTTTCCAACTTTTTCCTCTAGAGTTCTAATAGTTTCATACCTTAGGTTTAAGTCTGTTATCCAGCGTGAGTTGGTTTTTGTGAGAGGTGAAAGGTGTGGGTCCTGTTTTAGCCTTCTACAGGTGGCTATCCAGTTTTCCCAGCACCATTTATTGAAGAGGGATTCTTTTCCCCAGCGTATGTTTTTGTCTGCTTTATCAAAGATTAGATGGCTATATGAGGATGGTTTTATATCAGGATTCTCAGAGCTGTTCCACTGGTCAATGTTCCTATTTTTGTGCCAATACCATATTGTTTTAATTACTACAGCTTTGTAGTATAGTTTGATATCTGGCATATTAATGCCTCCCATTTTGTTTTTGTTGCCTAGAATTGCTCTTGATATTTGGGGTCTTCTTTGGTTCCATACGAAGCGTAAAATTATTTTTTCTATATCTGTGAAGAATGCTGATGGGATTTTAATAGGTATTGCATTGAATCTGGAGATCAGTTTGGGTAGTATAGACATTTTGATGATATTGAGTCTGCCGATCCACGAGCATGGTATGGATTTCCATCTGTTTACATCCTCTGCTATTTCCTTCCTCAGTGTTTCATAGTTCTCCCTGTAGAGGTCTTTTACGTCCTTGGTTAAGTATATTCCTAGGTACTTTAATTTCTTTGTTGCTATTGTGAAGGGAATTGAGTCTTTGATTTGGTTCTCAATTAGATTGTTGTTGGCGTATATGAATGCCTCTGATTTCTGTGTATTGATTTTGTATCCTGAGACTTTACTAAATTCATTGATCAGTTCCAGGAGTTTCTTGGTTGAATCTTTGGGGTTTTCTAGATATAGTATCATATCATCAGCAAACAGTGAAAGTTTGATCTCTTCTGCCCCTATTTGGATACCTTTGATTCCATTTTCCTGTCTGATTGCTGTAGCCAAGACTTCCAGCACTATGTTGAACAGAAGTGGAGATAGTGGGCAGCCTTGTCTGGTTCCAGTTCTAAGTGGGAATGATTTCAATGTTTCCCCATTCAGTATGATGATGGATATGGGTCTGTCATATATGGCTTGTATCATTTTTAGGTATGTCTCTTCTATGCCTATTTTCTTAAGTGTTCGTATCATGAAAGGGTGTTGAATTTTGTCAAAAGCTTTTTCTGCATCTATTCAAAGGATCATGTGGTCTTTGTTTTTGCTTCTGTTTATGTGGTGAATTGCATTTATAGATTTACGTATGTTGAACCATCCCTGCATCCCTGGGATTAAGCCTACTTGGTCATGGTGGATTATTTTTTTGATAAGTGTCTGGATTCGGTTAGCTAAGATTTTGTTGAAAATTTTTGCATCTATATTCATTAGGGATATTGGTCTGTAGTTTTCTTTTTTTGTTGCATCCTTTCCTGGTTTTGGTATCAGAGTAATATTCGCTTCATAAAAGGTGTCAGGGAGGTTTCCGTTCTTCTCGATGTTGTGGAATAGTTTCTGCAAGATAGGTACTAGTTCTTCTTTGGAAGTGTGGTAAAATTCGGGAGTGAAGCCATCTGGACCGGGACTTTTCTTTTTAGGGAGATTTTTAATTGCTGTTTCTATTTCAGCTGTTGAGATTGGTCTGTTCAGGGAATCTATTTCTTCCTGGTTGAGCCTAGGGAGGCTGTGTGTTTCTAGAAAATTGTCTATTTCCTCCACATTTTCCAGTTTGTGTGCATAAAGATTTTTGTAGTATTCATAAATTGTATCTTGTATCTCTTTGGGATCAGTTGTGATATCTCCTTTTTTGTTTCTGATGGAGCTTATTAGAGATTTCTCTTTTCTGCTTTTCGTTAGCTTAGCCAATGGTGTGTCAATTTTGTTTATTTTTTCAAAGAACCAACTTTTTGTTTTATTAATCTCCTGAATAGCTTTCCTGTTTTCAATTTCGTTTAGTTCTGATTTGATCTTGTTGATTTCAGTTCTTCTGCTGGGTTTGGGGTTGGTCTGTTCTTCTTTTTCCAGCTCTTTGAGTCGTTTCATTAGATTGTCTATTTGTGATCTTCTTGACTTTTGGTTATAGGCATTTATGGAGATAAACTTTCCTCTCAGAACTGCTTTAGCTGTGTCCCAGAGGAGTTGATAACTTGTCTCTCCATTGTCGTTTTCTTCATAGAATTTTTTAATTTCCGTCTTGATTTCTTCATTTACGAAGTAATCATTTAGTAGGAGGTTGTTTAATTTCCACGTTTTTGTGTAGAAATGTGAGTTTCTGTTAGGGTTGATTTCTACTTTTATTCCACTGTGATCTGAGAAGGTACATGGTATGATTTCTATTTTTTTAAATTTCTTGAGATTTTCTTTGTGTCCTAGGATATGGTCAATCTTAGAGAATGTCCCGTGAGCTGATGAGAAGAACATATATTCAGTGGATTTTGGGTAGAATGTTTTGTAAATGTCAGTCAGACCCAATTTTTCTAGAGTTTTGTTTAAGTCCATTATTTCTTTATTAATTTTCTGTTTGGAGGATCTGTCTCGTGCTGTCAGTGGGGTGTTGAAATCACCAGTGATTATGGAGCTGCTATTAATCCATTTGCTTAGCTCCAGTAAGGTTTGCTTTATGAATCTTGGTGCACCTAAGTTGGGTGCATATATATTTAAAATTGTTATCTCTTCTTGATGAACTGTGCCCTTCACCATTATATAATGACCCTCTTTGTCTTTCACTACTTTTGTTAGTTTAAAAACTAAATCATCTGAAATTAGAACTGCCACACCAGCCTTCTTTTGGCTTCTATTTGCTTGGAATATTGATCTCCACCCTTTTATTTTTAGTCTATATGCATCCTTGCAGGTTAGATGTGTTTCCTGAAGACAGCATATACTTGGCCTGTATTTTCTTATCCATTCAGCCAGCCTATGTCTCTTGAGTGGAGAGTTTAAGCCATTCACATTTATTGAGAGAACTGATAGGTAAGGTAGATTACTGATCATTCTGTTGGTTTGGATGTTGTTGCTATGAGTTCTGTCTTGAGCCATTGTAATATCTGGCCTTTAATATCTTTGGGTTTTGGTTGTTTTTATATTCGTGGGTTATTATTATGATGTTCCATACATAACGCTGTTTTAAATACTTCTTGTAGGGCTGGTCTTGTCTTGGTAAATTCTCTGAGCCTTTGCTTGTCTGAGAATGTTTTTATTTCTCCTTCATATATGAAGCTTAGTTTTGCAGGGAATAATATTCTAGGCTGAGCATTGTTTTGTTTCAAAAGAGTGAGAATGGGGCCCTAGTCTCTCCTTGCTTGTAAGGTCTCATTAGAGAAGTCTGATTTTATTCGAATTGGTTTTCCCTTGTATGTTACTTGCTTCTTTTGTCTTATAGCTCTTAGAAGGACCTCTTTAGTTGATACTTTGGTCAGTCTGATGACTGCATTTCGTGACGTCTTCCTGTTTGCATTGAATCTCCCAGGGGTCCTCTGAGCTTCTTGAACTTGTATATCAAGATTTTGAGCAAGGCCTGGGAAATTTTCCTCTATTATATCTTCAAACAGCTTGTCCAACCCTTGAATGTTGTCTTCTTCCCCTTCTGGTAAGCCTATGACCCTCACATTCGGTTTCTTCCCATTATCCCACAGCTCTTGTAGGCTTTGCTCTTTTCTCTTGTTTCTCTGCTCTATTTCTGTGACTGATTTATTTAATTGGTGGGTGTTATCTTCAAGCTCTGAGATTCTTTCTTCTGTTTCATCTACCCTGTTCTTGAGACTTTCCACTGTATTTTGTAGTTCCTTGAATTGATTCTTCATTTCCAGGAGTTCGGTTACACTTTTCTTCATTGTGTCTATTTCTTTTCCCATATCCTGGAGGCTTTTTGTGGTTTCTTTATGTTGGTTATTGAGTTGTTGTTTCAGCTCAGTGAGTGTTCTTATGATCCATATACGAAATTCCTCTTCTGTCATATTGGTTTCCTGATTTTGGTTGGTGTCCGTTTCTAGGGGGCTGGTGCTCCTCTTTGGGGGTGTGTTTTCCGTTTGGTTCTTTCCTGAGTTCTTTCGCTGATTTCTTCCCATGTCGATCAGTTGTTGTTACTTTCCTTAAGTTATTGTTTCGGTATTCACACACCTTGTTTAGTTTCCGAGGCATTAGGTGGTGTCTGTGGGTGAAATTGGACCACTCCCTGTATATTGAGTCAGTGGGTGCCGTGAAAAAGCTGTGCAGGATGCCGTCCCTGTCAGTAGGTGGCGTTTGCTTGGAGGAACAGGCTATGCTGTGGATTTTGTGTAAGCCTGCCCTCAGGCCGTTAGCAGGGGTCAAAGTTCTGTTCTCTGCTTCCAGGGAAAGCTGTCAGGGCGGGGCTGGAATGGTCCCGCTCAGCCAGAAATTCTGGGTGTGGGGGCGGGGCTGTCTGAGACCCGCAGTCTAGAGCGGGCCTCACTTCTTTCTACCCTCCCCAAGTCCACAGCTACTCCTGGGCCTCTGCCAGCAGGCTAGACCACAAGCCACCAGGCCTCCCGGGACTGTGATGTCGGCGGGGAGGTTCCCTGCACAGGAACGCCACCTGGGTTGGGCGCACGGCCTCCTCCTGGGAGGAGGGTTGCCCTCTAGGACGCTGATCTGCCCCTGGAGGCTCACACACCTCAGTAGGCTGTTCACGTATAACCTTTCTGTGCCCTGGGCAATGCTAGCCCTCGGTGCAGGGGATCTGGTCTGCAGGTCCGACCTCTGGGTCCCAGAGTTCAAACTGTATCCCCACCAAGGAAAGGATTTCCTGTCCCAATTCACCCACACGGAGCCCAGCTGGATCTATGTCTCTAAGCCTCTGAGTCGGCACCATTCTCCTGGGAACTCAGTGCCAGCAGCACCTGGGAGGGCGGGTGGGTAGGGAGCTCACAGTCTGAGTTCCCATGAGTCAGCTGTACAGTCCCAAGAGGGAAGGTCCCGTTCCCTGGAGGTGCCTCCGGCTGGTGGCTGTATTGTCTCTCTGGGCAGCCGCGGGTAGGGTCGGCGGAGGGGAGGAGGAGGCAATATGGTGCCTGCCGCGCAGCTCGGGTCTGTGCACATGGAGGTGCCCGGAGGAAGTTGGGAACCTGGTGCCACGTCTGCTACAGGCTCACCGCTGGCTGGCGGCGGTGGCGGTCTCTGGGCTGGTGTCCGCAGGTCTCTCCACCCGCTGGGGAGCCCACCAACAGTCCTGAATGCAGGGGAGGGGAAACAGCAAATCCACCTACCCTTGCCGCTGGTCTCCGGGCTGCTCCGGTGGTCTCAGCCTCCAGTTCTCCTCCGCAGCCTCCTCCCGTGGAGTCTCCTGGAGTCTCAGGTATCCTTCCTTCCGGCCCTTGTCCGCTGTATGCTCGTCTTCTTGCTTCTTTCCTCTAATTTCTGCTAGAATCTGTCTTTTCTGCAGAGAGACTCTGTTTGGCGGTGTTATTCGTCCGCCATCTTGGTCCGCCCCGATATGTTGTGTTCTTTAGTGACACCTTCCTTGACCCGCCGTGTTTGTTTGCTCTTATCACTTTGAACTATGTCGGTGAATTAGCACAGCTCACATCACCTTATGATTATTTATTCTATATTAGAACTCACTTTTTTCAGCTCCCTTAAAGCATAGCCTAGATCTTATGTTACTCACGTTTGTATTTTAGCACCTCGTACGGTGCCTGGCCACATATTTAAAAATTTTTGAATTTTAAGTGCTTCATCTTTGTATTCCTATGCTATTATATATGCTATAGATGCAAAAAAATTGGAATCATGTAATAAAGTGACATTAACTATACATTACATTGAGCTGATCTTCAAAAAGACTTGACATTAATATTACAAATACAGACTGAGATGTCAAAAGAAGCATCTTGATAATAAAAATATCATAAATTAAAGAAATCCTTGCTTTCTAAATGCCTGTAGTACTACACATTGTCATGTAGATCCTGAGAGTTTAGTAAATATTAATTATAACAAAAGTCCATATTGTGCAGTCTGATTAATATTAATAATTACTATAGGCATAAAGACAATGATAGTAATAAGTTATACTTTCAGGATTTTGAGATTTAGGAAAGTTAAATTTATTAAATGGCCCTACAAATCATTGAAAAGACACACATAATAAGATTCTTTATTTCATTATCAGTTACACAGCTTTATGTAGTATTTTATTCATAGCATTTATATGTATCTTAATAGCCCATGGTATCCACCCTCATGCTTGAAGAAGTTTAATTTTTAAACGTTTTAAAATATTACTCACCCTGAAGACTTGGGAAATGCAGTTATATCTACTTTTTAGCTAAAGCACATATTATGTAAAGAAGTTGGCTCTTATTTGTATGCCTCAATTTGCGTAATGCACAAGTAGCCCTTTATGTGTGTCTGACCATAAAATAGTAATTGTAATTAAAAAAAAATTAACTCACAGTTTATAGTCCTAATGCCACAATTGCTTCCTAGATTTTTAAAACTTGATTTTTTTTCTAAAGTGCCAATTTATTGTTGGAATATTATCTTTTGTTCAATAAATGTACTTGTAATTTAAACAGATGGCACATTTTCAGGTTTTACAGTTTTTCAGAGTATATATTTTTAGAAGGTATTATTTTAAAAATAATTTCCTAAACCATCGTTAAAACTGTTATTTTGAAAATTAAAGAGAATTTGGCCTAATGATTGTTTAAACAAACTCCTTTGCTAATAGCATTCTACCATTGTAAATATCAGCTGTGAATGACATTACATATTTTAGTAAAAATAACCCCCTGGTAATTGATTCTTGACTTTTATTCTTTAGCTTATTATGAATTGGGATTAGTCTCAGTTGTTTAATTTTCCTGCCTCTGTGCATTTGCTCAAATGGTTCTCTCCACCTGGAATACTCTTCCCTCATATCTGTCTATTTAAATTCCAACCATTTTTTTAAGTTTCAGCTAAATTATCATTCATGTAGTGTATGCCAGCCTAATGTCTTATCATTGCAGGCATTCACTGAGAATCCATAGACTTTTTCTGTTCCAGGAAGTATTTGTAGTACAGGGTCATAGTTATTTCTCCTTATGGTGCCTCTAGCAATTGCATTACACATTCACTTAATAAGACAAATTGAACTAAATGTGTATGAATGGTTGGGAGAGAAAGACAAAAAAAATTTTAAATAAAGGATGATTTTCTACTCTCCAGCCTTAGCCTGTTCCATTCAAAGCAGATGTTCTGAATAAGCATGAGTTGCTAGACTGGTTCCCTCAGTTGTTTTCAATCACCTACCTTTCAGGAGGTGAAATCTTACCATCATGCTGAAGTCAACATAACCCCCACATACAGATTTATGCTTGATTTGATGATCAACCAATGAAACAATGATCTATTCCAAAACTGAAGACAACCTGACAATAGGATTTAATACAAAACTCAATCATTAATGAGGTGTCTTCCTAAAGGGTTTTCTGGGAAATTTTTAAATATACACAATTTTTCTCTGACTCATTGCCTTTATGCTCACCTTAAGTGTGACTTCACTATATTGCATTATAAATGTCCCTTTGCATATCTAATTTTTCTGTTAGACTATAATGCTATAGTGGACTGGATTAATGCTTCCAATTCTCACTCTTTTTTTCCTCATTAACATTTAACTTCCCCACCCTTGTTTTGGCTTGATGGTGATGGGACACAAGCAGAGACTTTAAATGTGCTATTGACGTGTGGCTTTTCATCATGTGTTCTTATGATTCATCATGTGAAGCACAGGGTTCAGGTAGCGACCGTCCCAAGGAGAAAAAAGAAACACTTGGAGCAATCTTCAATTCAATCTGCAGTATGGAATCAAGTACCCAACTCCAGCCAATTCCATCAAACCAAGAGCAAACCAACTGTGGTACGCCATTGTTTCCTCATCTGTTTTAGAATGATGATGAGGGTGGTGGTCGTAGTCATGGTAGTTTTATATCTATAGCAAAGTGTTCCCATGTGTGGTAAATTAATTACTATGTATCTTAGAACAGTGGCACACAATAAGCGCTCAATAAATGTAATTATTCTCATTACTTTTAAAGCACGGTTTAATCACTTTACATACAGTAGCTCACCGAATATTAAAACAACTTTTTGAGATAAATACTATCATTTTTGTTTAGCAGATAAAAAACTGAGGAACAGAGTTCAATGATTTTCTCAAGGTCACATAGCTATTAAATGGCAAAGTGAGTCTTTGAATGGAGGCTTGCTGACTCTGGGGTCCAATTTAAAGCACTGTCATCTTCTTCATATTACTTTTAGTATGGGCTTAAACTTTTAGAAACAAAATCTAAGAACTCTAGAATACTACTTCAACCTTCTGACTTATCACGTACATATCCTAAGGCAATGTGGAACAGCACTAGCTAACTGCCAAAATGTAAGGGAATGAAAGAGAAATAATACAGGACAGAAAAAGAATAATTTCTCAAAATATTATCCAATGGCATTAGTATTATTGAGTAATCATAATGATTTACTTTCAGTTTGTTTCTAAGTGGGGACCTGGCAACACTTAGAAAGTTTGTGCTAATGAATTTTCTTTTTCAAATGTGGTTCTCATGACCGAGCACACAAGACTGAGAAAATCAGAGAAGAAGCAAAGGGTATGGCCTCGTTCAACTAAACTTACTAAAAATATTCACTTGGCCGGGTGTAGTGGCTCACACCTGTAATCCTAGCACGCTGGGAGGCCAACGCAAGTGGATCACTCAAGGTTGGGAGTTCGAAACCAGCCTGAGCCAGAGCAAAACCCCCTCTCTAATAAAAATAGAAACAAATTAATTTGCCAACTAAAAATATATAGAAAACATTAGCATGGTGGTACATGCCTGTAGTCCCAGCTACTTGGAAGGCTGAAGCAGAAGGAGCACTTGAGCCCAGGAGTTTGAGGTTGCTGTGAGTTAGGCTGATGCCAAGGCATTCTAGCCCAGGCAACAGAGTGAGAATCTGTCTCAAAAAAAAAAAAAAAAATTCACTTATTTGTACATATAGATGTTTCACGGTAGAATTTCAAGGCAAATGAAGGATTCTTTGTTGGAACACTGCATTTTAAATGCTAATGCTTGATTGCCCAGGAGTGTTAAGAACATTAAATTTCCCTATGGAATGAAATTTTCTTTCTTAGATAATGCAATCTTTTATCTAATGTCAAAGTAAGTAGTCTAATGTTCATCCTATAGCTATTTTCTCATGCCATCTTATTTCCCCAAAGGGATTGGTGGTTGGGTGTAGAGGGAAGAAAAGCATACATCACCTATATTAAGATTATGGGTATTTCCACTGGAGAGAGGTTTCCTCTTTACATTTTGAAGTTAAGCTAGAATTGCAATGGAGTCTCACTGAACACAGGGATGTGCTAAGGCCTTCCAGTGGGTCTGATTGGTAGTATTATCCCTTGATAAAGGGAGAACGCTGCATTATTCTGGCAGTTTTTTGACATGACTGAAACACCACAACGATTTTGGTAAGCCTCTTTTCCAAAAAAGAGAGCTACCTAAATTGTTAAAGGACACAATCCAATATTTATGACATATTTCTCAAGATTGAAAATAGAACTTACCTGAAGCCAGACCACATTTATAGCTCACATACTCAAAAGTTAACAGTTGAAGAAAGACTGGTGCTAGAACTCCCCAGTCTACCTCTGGGTTAAAGTCTTCAGCTATCTGTTTAGTGAGAAGATTTGTACAACATTTATAAACACCACTTATCATCTCTGCCCTTTACATTTGGATTTCAGGAGCTATGGAAAGAATCTGGAAAGTGGACAACCCACTCTAAGTATCAGCATTTCCACCATAAGGCCAGTAAGAGTGAATTTTTGCACATCAAGTTTAAATATCTATAAGGAACCATCTTTGCAAAGTCTTGAGGTGTCTGCTAGTTGAAAACAAGTCAAGATCAAGAGGCATCCTCTAGTCCTCATCATTCCTTCCCTTCTTAAGTAGGAATGAGGTGGTATTAGGTTAGAACCCAAGAGAAAAAGTAGCCAAGGCTCTACATCTCCTTTGGTTCCCACAGTTGAATTTTGGTTCCCACAGTTGAATTTTGTTTGGAATTCAAATGTTTCATTCCCTTCCTGATTCTGGTAAATATATTTAAAAACAGAAGCTACCTTGGGGAGTAATATTGCTCAATTTGGCAGGCTGAAACATAGTTTTCTAAATCTCCAGAGAAACCAGTATAATCCTACCACAACACATATTACAATAACTCTCTGGCATTAAGATTTATCAACAGTATTTTTCATTCTTTTCAACATAAAAAAATACTGGAACAAAGGTTTTTCTTATGGTGTATATGCTATTATTCTGCTAAGCTTTTTTGACGCATTTGCCTATTGACCTAAAATAATACCACAAGCCAAACATTTAGGGAAGCTGGTTAAAGCATAAAAATATAGAGAAGAGAAATAACCAAATATTAAAGAGAAGACATTTTGAGTAAGTTTTCTAATAATTGATGCAATGACATGCTCTTATATGCAAGGATCTCCAAGATGGGTAAAGTAGAAATGGGAGTTGCAATACAAAATATATAAGTTTATAAAGAAAGGAGAAATTATCAGAAAGCCATTCCAATTGAGCAGATTAATAACTAGTAAATCCTAAGAGGCTGTGATTTTTACCAATTGTCTTCATCTCTTCATACAAATAGAAAGATGAACCTCATCTGTTCTGGCTTGATCCTCCTGACTATGAGACAGAGAGACAAAAAGCATTATGGTGAGAATACCAGAATCAGGTCATTCTTGGAAAACCACCACCAAATTGCCTTCATTTTACCATTTCTTATTCAGGCTTATTCTGGTAAGGCTGTGAAGAGAAATATGAAGTATTATGGTCAAACAGCCCATCCAACTCAATTTATATCCTGTCAGATGGTAATGATTAATATACTTCCCGATCTCTGTGAAACATAGACTTACTCCACAGAGTGAATCCTTTCAGATATGATAGGGGAATGCCTCTGATGGCCATTTACCTGCTGATTTTCCTGAACCTGGCCTTGGGAAACAAAAGCAGCCTATGCCAGTGAAATAGAACTTTTAGGTAAGTCTCAGAACCTCCAGCTATTTCTTCCAGCACATGTGTTAAAGAATCTCTTTCATTTTCATCAGGTCCAGGGGCTTAAGGCTATTGGATAGGAAAGAGGAAGGTGGAATTCATTCTCTATTTGATTCCAATAGGGCAGAGATTCTCAGAGTTTAGTGTCCATCAAAATCACCTGGCAAACTTGCTAACACACAGCTCACTCCATAGGTCTGAGATGAAGCCTGAAGTCTTTCCAGGTGATGCTGATTCTGCTAGTCTTAGGAACATACTTTATAAAAACCCCTGTGATAAGGCATATAGATGCCGTTCATAGAGTTCAAACAAATGCTTTCCCAGTTGTGGGCATCTAAGGCTGACCAACTCCAGACAATCCTTTTTGTAGGGTGGAAGGAAAACTGGAAACAACTGTAACAATTTGTACAGGTAATTTACTTGCCTCTTCTAAATTTAATTCCCTCTTTCCTCTCTTTTTCGCTCCCTCTCTCCTCTTCCTTCCTTCCTTCCTTCCTTCCCTCCCTCCCTCCTTCCTTTTTCTTTCTTTTTTCTTTCTTTCTTCCTTCTACATACACATACAGCAAAGTAAGTAGACATATTTAAGAAGTAAATTATATATACTTAAAATACTATCACTATCTTTAAGATGTGTATGTATCTGCCAGAATTCAATCATGTAAGAAAGTATGCCTAAGAAGTAAACACTTGATCTTCTTACTTGGAAAAATTTGCTCCTTTTAACATTATGGTGGGAGTACACTAAAAAAAAAATCTCTTCCTCTTCTTAGTAGATAACCATTTAGCTTCTGATATGAAATAACTAATAACCATCTCTTCTTTTTCAAAAGATTGAAATCACTATTGAAGTCATGGTTAATTTTTAATGTGTTTTTTCTAAAAGTTAGTCTAACTTTTAAAAACTCAAGTCAGAACCTAAAACGGATGTTATCCCATGGACGGATGACATCAATTGAAATGTATTTTTTTTCTTCAAGGTGATTGATGTAATTTTCTATTAAAGTGACCTTTGCTAGAAATGTTTTCCCTGTAATGATTTTCTGTCCTTTTGGCTCAGCAGCCAGAACAGAAAAACTGGCTTAAGCCTGTTTTAGCTACTTGATGTTGAAATGGGAAGAAAATTCAACTCTGAAGCAAGAACAGCTAAGGTGCCACGAGATAGGCAATGGTAACCCAGCCTTCCAGCTCCCAACACCACTGCCCTCCTTGCTCTTGGAATACTGCCTGCTACTTTAGTGAAGTCCCATTCCCCTCTTTTTATTGTGAAGCATCTGTGGTCATGGTGGCTACACTTTTAGAATGCCAGATGACTATGCTAATGTAATCTGTACCAGGTGTAGGAATGAATATAAATATATACATGATAGGAAAAGGGTTATATATAATCTAAAGAAGAATCAGGCAAGAAAGAGGCTAAGATCCAGAGAGGAAAGGATGGTCTAGGGGGATAGAGTGGAAATATACACAGATAGCTTGAAATACCCTTGGTCTTCTTGGATCTGTGTTTGGGAATCAAGGTGTGTGTGTGTGTGTGTGTATGTGTGTGTATGCATACTAGTCTTTTCTAGTTTGTTTTCTTTGCCATTCTTTGTCAGCTCCTTCCCTACCTTTGCCTGTTTCCTGGACCCTATTCCATCACCTTCTCTCTGGAGTTCAACACTGGCTCTAGTGCAAAAATTCCTCAATATATTACTGACTGCATCTCAGAATTTGTGCTTTCAATTCCTTTTTTAATCAGACAGTCAGACTACTGTTCTGATCCATGCATTTAGTATCATAGAAAGTATTAGAAATGCACACCAGCATTTACTTGATTTTCAGAGTAATTTAAAATTTAATTGTGATGGAGGATTTTTTTTCTGTAGCCTATGTTTCTTATTTTCTCACATAAGAGATGGAAGCATTTCTTTGTTAGTATTATCTAATAGGAAGTGACCGCGATATGCGAGTCATAGGCATTCAAGTTCCTCTATGAAATGAGAGAGATGTAGTAAACAGAAGCAGATAAGTCATTACAATTTATTCCACTACTTATATGGAAAGATTTATTTGAAAGAGTATGGATAATTTCCTCTCTTATAAGACTTCATGCTGGATCAGCTATAATAAATTCCCCCACCTTTCGACACACACATGCATGTACACACACTCACACATAAATGTACCTAAACTTGTTACTACCACTGTCTTAGGGATAAGAAATACCATTAATAAATAGAATACCGTTTGTTATTGTTCTCATTCAACTTACACTTGAATTTGTTTGAATGCCCCCTTTTAGCTTACACATTATAAGGTTTGTTCAGCACACCAGCCAGTCACCTTATAAATATTTATTTGTGATATTTAATTATATATTCTACCTGAATTTGAACATATTGATATGTAGAGTAATAGGATTAAGTCACAGAATGATTTTTTGTCCATTATCTGTACCTGGAATGACTTCAGAAAAAGATGCACTTAATCCACAGGTCTTAAGGACAATCCAAATTGATTTAGGCAAGTTGAGTTCATTTCAAATAGCTCTAAACAGAAATAAAAATAATGATGGTGTTTGTTGCAGGAGTTCAATATATATATATATATATATATGTCTGTATATATATATATATATATGTCTGTATATATATATATATATATGTAGAAATTCAGCCCAAAAATGTCTGGATAATGCAAGAAGAATTACAAATAAACAAAAGTAGGGGAGAGAAACTGTGAAAAAGATGATAAAGTTGAATTAAATTTTCTTGGAATCCCCAAATATCTCCAGATGTATATGCCTCAATATTCTTATGATCCTGGGTTGCCGCTCTTCCTTTTCCCCACTATTTTTGTTATGTGACAAGCTGTCAAGTTCGGTTCTGTGGATATCAATGTAAAGTGAATGGTGAGGTATTTCTCCAGTAAGTCTAGTCCAACTGGCTTGTGTTGTAGAGGACAGAGCAGTTGTTATTACTCCCAACTTCTCTTTGCTGTGTAGCTGTACATTCACCAGAGAGATCTGTTTGGAGGTGAGGATGCTATAATTTTTTCTGTTATATCTTTTAGTCTTTTGAGTTTGATACTTTCAGCCTTCTATTGTTTTGATTATTTTACTGCATGATCTGCTGAAAATCATAGATTCTACTTTGAATAACACTTTGTTTTTCCCTAAAATTTTTGAAACTCAAACTATTTAGTTAGTATACTTGGGTACTTCACAGGGATAACTTTAGTTAAAGTAAGTTTTTAAATTAAATATTATATATTTAAAAATCATTTTGTTTGGAAATAAACTGTAGCACTTCTGAAGATATATTGAATAAGAGATTCCACTTATAAATATTTTTCCTACATATTCCATTGTTGAACTGCAGAGCCTAGTGAAAAGCCTACTATTTAGGAATCTAAGAATTTTAGAGTTGCAGATGAAGAACTTGTGTTTTCCACAGGTCTGAGCAGCAGAGAACACCGTGTGAGAAAGACAATCTTTTGCGTTTTTGCATAAACTGCTTTGCCAAGGCCAGGCATATAATCAAGATTCCAAAGTTGCAAGTGAAGAACTTCCTAGGCTATCTTATTCATGCTGTATTATCTAATTTCACGTTTTTCACTTTGTAAAAGTTCTTATTTCAAGGAAAGCAATTCTCCCTACCTACACCCTATTTTGATCTATGAAATACATTTTAAAAATGCAAGATACCCTTGGAATGAAATTTTTTCTTATTAGGAGCTGACTCTGTCCTTCTTTAAACTACAACTACACATCATCACTTATCAATAAATCATTCCAATGGCTTCCATCACCCCCTCCCAGGCTGGCAAATCACGCTTCCTCTGGTCTGACAAACCTCTTAGGTTACTTCTTCTTTAATGTATGTTGAATGTATCTACACATCAAATGACATTTCAAGAGCTCCCAAGACCTCAGGCGTTTAAGGAACATTATTTTTAAATAGCTAGATTCTATTTTGCTATTTAAGAGATTAAAGATGCAACTTTAAATGACTATATTTACTCTTTTAGGTGTTTATGTGTTTACCTATCTTCCCTTGTAAATTGTGGGTCCCATTGGCCTGGGTATCTGCCTTAATTATGTTTTTAACACTCTCCCTTGGTATAATGCTTTGGACAAACTAGGTGATCAACAACTTTTAAGTTGAACTTTGAAATTTCTAGAAGTGTATGTTTTTTTCTACCTTCTACCCCCACTGTATCCCAAAGAATGTGGACAAGGGGAAGAGCAAGGAGAAAGATCTCACTGACAACTTCAAGAAATATGAGGAAATAGGTAGGGTTTTTCTTAGCTCTTTTCTTTTCTTCCCCATTGTATACACACATATATACACACACACATGTGCACATACACACACACACACACCACTACCTTGTCCATCTTCACTTATAATCCAACAGTAATATTAATATTCATTGAAAGATCTTGTGCTTTTCTTGCTTTACTTTATTTAAACTACTTTACTTTATTTCGCTATCTAGTGAGTCAATATTATTAGAAATTTGATTTGGTAAATTGTCTGTCATGATTCTAAGTGGCAGGTAGTAGAATTGGACAATGTGTCTATGTGCCTTTTTTATTCTCAGAGGTGAGGTATCTCTCCTCCTCCTTCCACCTGTCCCTGCTGTTTGTGAACTCAACTCCTCTTGTGCCCTCTGACCTTGCTCTGTGTTTTTCAACTATCACTTCAACATTTCATACTTCTTCATTCTATTGTTTTTGTTCGTTTGTTTGTTTTGTTTTCTGCCTAAATGTCCTTAGATCTCTCCCATCCTAAATTGGGCTATCTTGACCTTGTTTATACCTCTTTGTAATTAAAGTCTTATTGTCTTCTTTTCATGAAAAGGTAATCTTCACTCCTTGTCCCTGCTTCCTAATTTCCCATTTACAGTGTAATCACAGCAGTTTGGCTTTTGTGCCAAACAGATTGAAATTGCCCTGGCAAGGGTAAACAGACAATGGACATGTTACAACTTTTATATTCCTGGAACAAAGGCATAGAGCAATGAATGTTATTGGATGGATCTATAAGCTCTTGACTTCCTTGAAATTTCTAATTGGCTTCTGTGGGACCAGTGATCTTCTTACCACCTGACTTCTACTTCTAAGTTTCTCTGCTGAACATCTCTTCTGCATACTGCTTTAACTGTGGTGACTTCTTGTATTCCATTCTCACAGCCTGCTACTCTTCTCAGTTTCAATCTTAGTCTCCTTAGATAGCATTCTCCATTATATATGTGAGAGACAGATGTAGATACTGGATAGAGAAATACTGAATGTAGATATTGAATAGGAAATATATAGCCTCAATTTCCCTAGAAGCAGTCTAACTTATTGCTGCACACTTCCACCCAGAATATAGAAATATTACTATTTAACAGGCTCTTCTGGAAAGAATTCATAATTTTGTCTTCCATATTTTCCTTTTCCCACCACATTCCATAGCTTTGTAAACCTGGTCACTGTAAACCTAGTCTTCCAAATTTGGAGTTACCATTGAATTCTATCCCTCACCCGTCACATCCAACCAAGCTCACCATAACTATAGGTGGCCAGTTCATTGTCCCTCAGACCATTGGAGGGCTGGACTATAGCTTAAAAAAACTATGAACAGATTCCTATGCACACTGCACATATCTTATTTTGAAGTAAAAAAACAAATGGGCAAAAACACCCACATGTGGCCCACGGGCCGTAGTTTGAGAATGCCTGCACTAGATCATAAGTTCCTTAAGGCTAGAGATGATGTATAATTTGCTTTTGTATATCTATGTTTTAACACATACTTCACATAATAGGCATTAATAAATGTATCTTGAGCTGAATTGCTATTTATTGCACATGTTCTTTATTCCTTATATTCCTTAGTGCTTCAGAGACTTTTAATAATTTTTCTTACCATATGCAACTAGGGTGGTGATTCAAACTGTTTTGCCTAATATAGATTATTCACTACAACTCTATGAGGGAGACAATAGAATTCTCAGGTTGCAAGAAGAGAAATTGAATTACAGAAAAATTAAGTAATATGTCCAAAGTCACAGAGCTATTAGGTGGCAGAACCCAGATTTGTATCCAATAAGTCTGCCTCTCTTATAACTGGATCCACTCAAGGAAATCTCCAGGTTTTTCACATACTTTACATATATCAGGAAAATCAAGTTTTATTTTTTGCCTTGTTTGGTCTTATAGATATCCCTTTGATGTAGAATACAGATAGATTTACTCTGTTTCTTTTGTGGATATAAAAACGGAATCACAAGTAAAGTTAAATCAGGTTAATAAGATGCTCAAGAAACAAGAGTAAACCAGAGATCTTACAACCCAATCTCCACCAGGCTCAAAGTTATCCCAAAGCATATTTTCAATTTCAGGGTAAGACATAATTCATTGAAAAAATATTTACTGAATATAGTATTTCCTAGCTATCATCCATGCCCTAAGTATTGCAGGCACAATAATGAAAAAGATAGGTATAATATGACTCAGTCAGAAAATTCAGAAATAGTTTTGAACATTTACTTTCTTTTATCACATATTTATTCTGACAACTACAGTACTCTTTTCAATCCCCTAGTTTCTAAAATGGGGATTGTGTTATCTGTCTCACACAGTTGTTAGGATGGTTACATGAGATAACTTAGGTAGCTTCTGGTTCTGAGTTTCTGTGCAAAGGAAGTGAGCAATAGATACAAATCTCCCCCTCCCTACCCCTTTTTCCTCCTCTTTCCATTCTTGTCTCTTTTGTCTTCTATGTTATTCACTAGATTATAGCCACACTGTCATCAGTGGTCTCTTATTCTCTATCTTCTTTTGCAATTCATCTTCTACTTTCCTCTCTGGGTAAAAAGTGAGCTAATTACAAGGCCACTGGAAAGGTCAGGTTGCTAATCCTCAGAAATGTTTATTAATGAAATCTATCATGAGATTTAGTTTATATTTTGATGTTGGATAAAAAACATGAGACATTTATGAAATTCGAGTCCAAGGCATTTCATGGCATTTTAAATTATGCATTGTGGTCCAGGCTTAATATATAGCCAATGCTTTCTTCTCAAGGACACATTCAGAGGACTCTCCCCTACATGTTAGGCTAGAGTGAGCATCAACATTTTTGCTCTCTTTGCTAAGATAGAAGAAAGCATGTAAGTCATTCCTAGTTGAATGTTTACTCTGATTAGCAGTAATAGAAAGTAAGAGAGAATACTCTGATTTTGAATAACAGATTGTCTCTCCTTTAAATGTAATTCATTGAAATGCAAGTCAACCTATTACTGTATATGATTTAGAAATCTTAAAAATATGTTCTTAAATCATCATAAAATATTGTAATTCTGTACAACTTTTTGTGGTTGTTGTTCATGCAGCAAAAACAAATAGGGCAAAGGCCAGAATTGATGGGATTATCTTCTGCCACACCCCTTACTGAGCTCCCACCCTCCAAAGCCTTTGTTACCATGGGCAACAAAGCTGTAGCGGCACACTGATTCTGAAGCACTCAGATTGACTTTCATGCCCTGAGGTAAACAGTTGCCTGCTGCACTACATAAATACTGAAAGCAAAACTCTCTTGGTAAAAGACCTGACCAGCATGAATTTAGGGGTAAATATGGGCTGCTCCAAAAAGCCCACCTCCAACAGCTCCCTGATAAAGGTTCCCAGAGAGAGTGCTAAATGCCCTGTGGTTTCAATAATTTCTGCCACTTAGGGATGGGAGTCTTTTGTCAGATATTTGCAGCCATTTATATTGCTTTGACATACAATGAAATGTCATTAATGTCATCATTGTCCTTCAAATTCCACAAAAAACACAATGTCCAGAAAATTCGTTTGTTTCTAAATCAAGGTGAGTTAAAGGAATTTTCATAATGCTTTGAAACCAACAATATTGGGCATGTATATATATACATACCCAATGTGTATATATATATATATATATATATATATATATTTATATATAATCACATGTTCTTGGCCATAAAAAAAGTAGGGGTAATTATTTAACATCAATATTCACAGTTAATCCTTTTCCTTCTTATTTGCAGGTTCAGACATGTTCCATGAATGTTCTGTGAAACTATTTATAAATAGTTTGACAATAATTGCAAAATTCAGGGGATCCTAGCAATATTGTTTTGATAATGTAGGCTTGGATGTTTTCTGCAGTTTTAACTCATCAAAATGTTCAAGTGAAAAAGTAGAGACAATAGATCTGGGAGGGAGAGAGTCCTAGAGTCCAGTAATACTAAGTTTCTGTGACATCTTTCAAGCTACAACAGTTTCCTCATACTCCAAACACTCTATGTCATTGAGAAGCACTGAGTAGTGAACAATGTCTTTGCCCCCTTCTGGTTGTGTATTTGCTCTGTAAGGACAAGAAACATGGCATCTACCTCCCCACTGTATTCCCCTCCCCCAGTATAACTTGACACTTAATTATGGCACTTAGTAAGACTTACTGAAAGATTGGAGTATAAGTTAGCAGAAGCATTTTTAGAGACACTAAACCAGAATTAAACCACACTGTCTACACTGGAGGGAGACACATATAAGCCAATAACTATAACACGTAAGTGTTATGGTAGAAATATGCATTCATCTAGGATTCTGATGTTAATGTCTGAAAAATGTCAAAATGGTGAACTGATGTACAGGAAAAATATCTTACATTTGCATATTATTTATGAAGCACATCTTATTTTTTATTTCAGAATATTATGGGGGTACAAATGCTTAGGTTACATACATTGCTTTTGTACCCTACAAGTCAGAGCTACAAGCATACCCAAGCCCCAGACGGTGTGAAATACACTCATAGCTGTGAATATACTCATCCCCTCATCCCCATTCTCACTATCACCTGCCAAACATACAATGAATGTTACCTCTATATGTACACACAAGTGTTGAGCAATTAGTACTAACTTGATGGTGAATACATTTGGTGCTTGTTTTTTCATTCTTGTCATACTTAACTTAGACAAATGGGCTCCACTTCCATCTAGGAAAATATAAGAGGTGTTAGTTCACCATTGTTTTTATAGTTGAGTAGTACTCCATAGTATACCTATACCACATTTGATTAATCCACTTATATATTCATGGGCACTTGGGTTGTTTCCACATCTTTGCAATTGTAGTGACTTGTGCCTCTATAAACATATGAGTGCAGATGTCTTTATTATAGAATGCCTTTTATTTCCTTTGAATAGATGTCCAGTAGTGGGATTGCTAGAGAAAATGGTATTTTTATTTTTAGTTCTTTGAGGTATCTCCATCATACTTTCCATAGAGGTTGTACTAGTTTGCAGTCCCACCATCAGTGCATGAGCATTCCTATCTCTCCACATCCATGCCAACATTTATCGTTTTGGGACTTTTTGATGAAAGTCATTCTCACGGGAGTTAAGTGATATCTCAATGTGGTTTTGATTTTCATTTCCCTGATTAGAGATGTTGAGCATTTTTTCACATATTAGTTGGCCATTATTCTGTCTTCTTTTGAAAAGTTTATGTTTATGTCCTTTGTCCACTTTTTGATAGGTTGTTTGATTTTTTCTTGTTGATTTTTATGAGTTTTATATAGATTCCAGTTTTTCACTCTTTGTCAGATGTATAGCATGAAAATATTTTCTCCTATTCTGTAGGTTTTCTATTTGCTGTAGTGATTGTTTCTTGACTGTGCAGAAGATTTTTAATTTGATCACGTCTCATTTATTTATTTTTGTTATTGTTGTGATTCCTTCTGGGATCTTCTTCTTAAATTCTAACCCTAGCCCAATGTCTGTAAGAGTTTTTTTTTTTTTTTTAAGTTTTCTTCTAGAATTCTTATGGTTCTATGTCTTACATTTAAGTTTGTTATCAATTCTGAGTTGATTTTTGTGAGAGGTGAGAGGTTTGGATCCTATGTCAGTCTTCTACATGAAGCTATTCAATTTTCCAAGCACCATTTATTGAATGTGGATTCTTTTCCCCAGTGTATGTTTTTGTTTGCTTTATCAAAGATCAGATGGCTAGACAATGATAGTTTTATCTCTGGGTTCTCTCTCAGTCCTGTTCCACTGGTCTATGTCTCTGTTCTTGTGCCAATACTATACTATTTTGGTTACTATAGCCCTGTAGTATAGCTTGAGGCCTGGTAAATTGATCCCTCCCAATTTGTTCTTTTTACTTAAGGTTGCTTTGGCTACACACGGTCTTTTCTCTTTCCATATGAAGTGTAGAATTATTTTTTCTAGACCTGCAAAAAATGATGTTGATAGTTTAAAAGGGATTACATTGATTCTGTAGACAACTTTGGGTAGTATAGACATTATAACAATGTTGATTCTGCCAACCCATGAGCATGGCATGGTTTTCCACCTGTTTACGTCTTCTGCTATTTCCTTCTTTAGTGCTTCTTAGTTCTCCCTGTGGTGGTCATTCACCTCCTTAGTTAAATATATTCCTAGGTATTTTATTTTCTTTGTTGCTATTATGAAAGATATTGAGTCTTTGATTTGGTTCTCGGTTTGACTGTTGTTGGCATGTATGAATACTACTGACTTGTGTACATTGATTTTGTAACCTGAGACTTTGCTGAACTTATTTATCAATTCCAGTAGTCTCTTGGCAGAAATATGGGCTTTTCTAGATATAAGATCATGTAATCTGCAAAGAACAATGGTTTCACATCTTCTGCCCCCATTTGGATAACACTGATGTCCTTCTCTTGCCTGATTGCTTTGGCTAGGACGTCCAACAATATGTTGAGTAGAAGTGGTGATAGAGGGCAACTTTGTCTGGTTCCAGTTCTAAGCAGGAATGCTTTCAATTTTTCCCCATTCAGTATGATGTTGGCTGTGGGTTTGTCATATAAGGCATTTATAATTTTAAGGTAAGTCCCATGTATACCTATTTTGTTAAGCATACTTATCATAAAACAATGCTGAATTTTGTTGAATTGTTTTTGTATCTGTTGAGAGGATCATATGTTCTTTGTTTTTACTTCTATTTATGTGGTGAATTACATTTATAGATTTGCATATGTTGAACCATCCCTGTATCTCTGGAATGAAGCCTACTTGGTCATGATGGATTATCATTATTATTATTATTATTATTTGATGAGCAGCTTTATTCGATTTGCGGATTTTATTGAGAATCTTTGCATCTATATACATAAGAGATATTGGTCTATAGTTTTCTGTTTTTGTTGGTTTCTTTCCTGGCTTTGGTATCAGGGTGATGTTGGCTTCATAAAATGTGTAGGGGAGGATTCCTTCCTTCTGGAAGGAATAATAAGGAATAATAATTCCTTCTTTCCTTCTGTTCTGGAATAATTTCTGTAGGATACGTACTAGTTGTTCTTTGTAGTTCTGGTAGAATTAAGGTGTGAAACCATCTGGTCTAGGGCTTTTTTTTCATTTTTTTATGTTTGGGGAAGGTTTTTTAAATTACCGCTTCAATTTTAGTTTATGTCTGTAGAAATTTTTATGTTATTCAGAGATGATATTTTGTATTTCTGTAATATCAGTTGTAATTCCCCTTTTTTCATTCCCAATTGAGCTTGTTAGAGTCATTTCTTGTCTGCTTCTGGTTAATTGAGTGAGAGGCATGTCAATTTTGTTTATCTTTTCAAAGAACCAACTTTTTAGTATGATCTTGGTTATTTATTTTCTTTTGCTGGGTTTGGGATTAGTTTTCTCCTCCTTTTCCAGATCTTTGAGACAATTCATTAGATTGTTGATTTGTGATCTTTCTGTCTTCTGGGTTTCTGTATTTATGGCTATGAATTTTTCTCACCAGACTGCTTTAGCTGTATCCCACAGATTAATCTGTGGGAAATCAAAGAATCTTTTGATTTCCATCTTAATTTCCTTTTTGACCTTTTATTCAGTAGTAGGTTGTTTAGTTTACATTACTTTATGTAGAGATGAGTGTTTTTGTTGCAGTTGATTTCTACTTTTATTCCACTGTGGTCTGAAAAGATTCATGGTATAATTTGTATGTTTTTTAATTTGTTGAGACAGATTTTGTCTCCTAGGATGTGATCAATCTTAGAGAATTTTCCATGAGCTGATGAGAAGAATGTATATTTGGTGGTTTTTGTGTAGAATATTCTGTTAATGTCTATTAGGCCCATATAATCTAGAGTTCTATTTAAGTTCCTTGTTTCTGTGTTTATTTTCTGTTTGGAGGATCTGTCCAGTTCTGACAGTGGCATGTTGAATTCCTGGCTATAAAGGTGCTGCTATCTCTAATTTTGTTTAGATCAAATAGGATTTGCTTTATGAATCTGGATGCTCCTGTGTTAGATGTGTAAATATTTAAGATAGTTATCTCTTTTTGTTGAATTGTTCCCTTTACCATTATATAATAACTGTCTTTGTCTTTAATTACTTTGTTTATTTGAAGACTAATTTATCTGATATGAGTGCTGCTATGCCAGCATTTTTGGCACCCAGTAACATGGAATATTTTTTCCATTCTTTCACCTTGAGTCTGGATATGTCCTTGTGGATTACATTTGTTACCTGAAGATAGAAAATACTTGGCTTTTATGTATTTATCCATTCATGCAGCCTATGTCTCTTCAGTGGGCAGTTCAAGCCATTCATATTTATCAAAAGAATTGATAAGAGGGGGGTGGATTTTTGTTCATCCTGTTGGGTTGAATTTTGTTGCTTTGTTTTATCTCTTGAGTCATTGTGGTATTTGGCTTTTGACTTTAACGTTTTGGTAATTTTACATTGACAATTGTTTACTGTGCTGATCCATGTGTAAGGCTTTTCTGAATACTTCCTGCAAGGCAGGTCTTATCTTGATGAATTCCTTCAGTGTTTTCTTATCTGAAAAAGATTTTATTTCCTTCTCATATACAAAACTTAGTTTTACAGGATACAAAATTCTAGGCTGGCTATTATTCTGTTTGAGAAGACTGACAATGGGGCCTCAATTCCTTCTGGCTTGTAGGGCCTCATTTGAGAAGTCTACAGTTAGTCTGATTATTTTTCCTTTGTAAGTTACTTGCTACTTTTGCCTCTTTTGTGTTTATTTTGGCCAGACTGATGACTATGTGTCATGCTGTATTCCTCTTTGTGATAAATCTCTCAGAAGTCCTATGAGCTTTTTGTAGCTGGATATCTAGATTTTTAGCAAGGCCAGGGGAATTTTCCTCAATTATTTCCTTGAATAAATTATCCAAACTTGTGTATTTTCTTCTTCACCTTTGGGATGCCTATGATTCTTAGGTAAGGCCTTTTTTACATAATCCATATTTCTTGCAGGCTTTGCTCATTCTTCTTATTTCTCTGCTTTATCTCTGTGACTGACTTGTTTCATTTAAAGGTGCTATCTTCAAGCTCTGAGATTCTTTCTTCTGCCTGATCTAACCTGTTCTTAAGGCTTTCCACTGTGTTTTGTAATTCCTTGAATGAATTTTATATTTCCAGAAGTTCTGTTTGATTTTTCTTTAATAATTTAATTTCCTTAATGAATTTTTTATTCATTTCTTGCATTGTTTTGTGGGTTTTTGTGTTAGGCTTCTATTTTATCTTGTATTTCATTAAGCTTTCTTACAATCCATGTTTGAAATTCATCATCTGTCATTTCAATATTCTGCTTCTGCTGGTATCTATTGTTAGGGAGCTCTTGTTCCCTTTGTGGAGGGGGGGGTGACCTCTTTCTCTGATTCTTCACACTTCTAGAGTTCTTTGCTGGTTCCTTCTCATCTGGAATGATGTTCTTCTTAATTTTGGATTTTCTTTAGTTTAGATAATGACATGCCCAGTTTAATTTCTGAGTCAGTAGGTGGTGCTTGTGGGTGAGAAGCAACCACAGCCTTTATAATTGAATGAATACATGCTGTAACAGGTGTAAAAATTGAACTCCCTGTCAGTGTGTGGTGTTTGCTAGAGGAAACACACTATACTTTTGTTTTTGAATACTATGATCCAGTCTAGTTCCTCTGGAGAAATCCTCTAATGCCCCTGGTGGTGGGTAGCACCCTGGACTCACTCTAGGTGAGTCCTTTATTCATCACCACAGCTGAGATAGTGGGGAAATGAGGGTGAATGGCATTAGAATTGGTGTTCCTGTCCTCCATCTCCACAAATTCTGGTAAGGGGTATACAGTGGTTAAAGGTCTGTTGCCCATTTCTGAGATAAACTGCCAATGAGGGGCTGAAGTGGACCCACTCAACCAGAGAATCTGTTTTCTATCCCCAGAAGACTCCGACACAAGGACACTCCCACCAGGGGAATAATGGGAGCTCAAGGAACTCTTGGATTAAGCTAAACTGCCCATTAAAGTGAGTAGTGGTAGGGATAGTTGCTCTGATTCAGTCCGAGACACCTGAGGCATCTGGTTACTATGGAACTAGTACTTAGGCAAATGAAGTCTCCCAGGTTCAGCAAAGTCCAATATAGCAGTTCTCAGGTGGAAGGGAGGAGGGGGCTCACTTACATCCTCTGCTCTCCTGTGCTCCTTCATACCCTCCTGATCACACACAGGCTTTCACTGCCTGACCTTGAGAACAGGACCTCTACCTCATGCCTCCTCACCCTGCCACCTGTGCTGTGATCAGGTGGAAGTGCCAAATGCAGGAAGATCACAAACTAAGGCTGCCTTGCCAGCTAAGTGTGGAAATGCCATTCATCCCAGAGAACTCCAGCAGATGCTATGGTGGGGGGGGGGGGGACCACAATCTTCTTGTACCACTCTTCAGCAGTCTACCTCTGTCTTCTCTGTGGCTGTGACACTGCAACCACCCTCCCTTTGGAGCCACAATGGAGTCTACTCTGTCTTAGGCAAGATCGGCTGGGAGTGTACTCCTTGTCACCCGAGGCAGGCTCAGTCACTCGGTGTAAAGCACTTCGGAAGTTGCAACATAGTGGGTGCAGCCACAGCTATGAGCAGAGTGAGTCAAAATTACTTCCTGGGATGCCAGGGATCGAGGAAATACAGAGGGAGTGGTGCATCCAGATGCAAGGATGCTGGATTTATGGTTCCTCATAGCACTTCCCCAGGGGATGAGAGTCCTGTGTCCCATTGCAGGTCTGAGGCAACTGGGCTCTTTCCCTGGGCTTCAGAGCTCCTTTATTTGTTTGCACAGATTTCTCCTTTCTATTCTCCTCTCTTTTAGCTGTTCAGCTCCTACTGGTGGTGTCCTGGACTCCATTGGTGTCAGACCCTGTGGTCTACACCCTATCAGCTATCACTCTCTTCTCTCCTCATTCTAACCCTCAACTCTTCTACTAGGAAGGCCCAATAAGCCTTGACCCTAGTCAGATATCTTGAGCTCCTAAGGCACATCATCTTACTTGATTTTCACCACTCTACTAAGAGTTTGGAAGAAAATTTCATTTAATGATATATAAAATAAATGGAAGTTAAGGGAACTTGAAATATTTTTCTAAGGCAAATGGCAGTTATACAGGTCCTGTGAATCTCCTGTTAGTACTCTTTCCACTCTACTCCTGCTTTCTCAAGTACTCAGTGGGAGAAATGAGGGTGATGGCTTTAGAATTCAGGGATGAGAGAGCAGAGTCATTTAGTTGCAGATGGTCATTCAGCCACAGAGGATTCAGACAAAATGCATTAAATAATTTTAGAGGACTCATCCATATAGAGAACTGCAGATACATTGACAGAATTTAAAACATGCTGCCAAAGTGTTAAAAGAGAGATACTTACAAAAACACAATTTTAGGCAACAAATGCTGAAATATTAATTACCAACATTTGTAAAATGTTTTAAAACTAAAGAACCTTTTCTATTGATTATTTCATTTGATTTTCATATAAGTCACATAATTGGGAGGTGTTACTGGGCTACGCTTTCTGTGGACTCTATGTCCTATGATCTTTTTTGCTTGTAAGCTAATTGGCAAAACATCCTGAAGGCCTTGGCAGTATTGCCACTGTGGTTTATAACCATGGCTAAATCTCCATCTGGGCCCATTTAACTTCCAGCAGCTCCATGGACACCGCCTGCACAGTGGCTTTCTGCAGTAAGCTCTCCAATTCCATTAGTGACAGGGCACAACAGTGCGACTTGATAAGTCCAAATCCGTCCCATATAATGGAAAAGCGTTCATTCAACATTTATTGAATATTTGCTATCTGCCAGGCACTGTGTAGTACTGACTTTCTTTTAAACAATGAAAAAGGCTCTCAACTAGATTATTAACCACACAACAGTTTTTTCACCTTTCTATATAAAGAGAAGAACATAAGGTTATAACGATTAAGAAATGTCTTATGCAAACTTTCTAAACAATGAATTTGCTAGATGAAGTCATAACTGTTGATGTTATTATTAGATTCCTTATCACCTAAAATATTTGTCACAAGAATTCAAATTTAGTCTGTAGGTGTCAGAAGAATATGTTATTTAAACTTACAGTTTATTGTGATGATGCTGTCTGTAAGTGTTTAGGGCATTTTTCCCCCGTTGGTAAAAATAGTTTCTTTTTTTTTTTTTTCTTTTGGTTTCCAAGGAGTGTCTATAACTATAAGATCAATGTCACTGTGAGTGTGTTAGGTTTTATTCCTCAAACAGATAATCTGGTTTCAGGTTATTCAGTAGCCTCCTTTTTTCATCTGTTGGCAAGTTGATTTTGTGATATTTCTTCTGGTACTCTTTTATATACTGAAACCTCAAGTTCCATTTAAAAAATGTATTAGAGTCAATGTAATATAAAGAGAGGAACATGGGTTTCAAAGTCAGGCAGATAAGATTTTGAACCTCAGTTCTATAGATGAGCATTTGTATGTACCTTGAGGAGTCAGTTAGTTTCTCTGGCCCTCAGTTTCTTCATCTGTAAAGAGAGATAAGATTTCCTATCCTTAAGTTTTATTAAAAGTCATGAGGCAAATATCAAAATAGTTACAAAGCAAAATTTAAAAACAACCAAATAGTTATTATCCTTTCACAGCTATATTTCTAATTATTTAGTGGTTCTTACATTGATTGATAATGGCAATTCACAGATTGCTGCTTTTATGCATTTGTAGAATTTGATGTTAAGGCAAATCTCCACATAGTAGACAAAGCACCAAAACATGTGTGTGTTCTTCTGTTTAAGCATATTTTGCCTGAATAGTTTCAATAACCCTGCTTCGCTAATGCCTTTTGTGCAGTTAAAATGAATACTGATTATTCATCATACTATTCAGTTAATTGGTAAACATGTGAAATTCATTGATAAAAATATCTGATAAATAGATAAAAACCTGAAGAACTGCAAATATTTTGGGGCAATGTTGAATATTTAAGTGCTTTTACTGTTAAATTGGATAGCAGTGAAAAGAGTGTTTTTGCTTGCTTTCAAATAGTTTTCCCAGGACTACTTGATGCAATGAAACTTTTGAAAAAAGAATACTGTATTCTTTTATGAACCAGTGCTCATAACAGGCTATAATAGTGTGTAGCTACATTGAGACCTGAGAAATATTCATTTTACTAATGCATATAAATTGCCTATTTTGTGCCTGGTACTCTGCTAGGCACTGCAGCTGCAGTGATAAGTGAAAACAGACATCTCATCCATTGAAGAAGTACAGACTGTGAACAACGACCCTATCTGCCAGGGCTCTGCAACATCACTCAGCTCTCTAGGACATCACTAACTGAACCAGAGGTGAGATATCTAGAGGCAAGTTTGGCTATTCAGAATCTCTGTCTTGAAAATTTGAAAATATAGTAAGAGGTGTCAAAATCTGGGGCTTTTTGAGGTTGATCCACATTAATCTCAACCCACTGAAATGCCTGCAACTGCCTGATCTTCAGCTTAAGCTGACTCAAAGCAATTGCAACTCTCTGCCAAAAATATCTAAATTACTATATCAAACAATAGTAAATAAAAATCTTTAATGTACAACTATGTTTTGTACTATATTAGTTTTAATATTTCTAATTTGATCATATTTATTTTTTAAGATTTAAAAAATGCATTCCCACTGCATGTGTTTTTAGCACTCTGTATGTCTATGGTGATGCCCTAGGCCTCACAGGAGATGACAAACATGACTACTATCATATATGTCAGGAAGCTCACAGTGCTTATGAGTCTAAACCCACTTTGTAGCTGGAGGAATAAATGGGTACAGAGTTCTTTGTAGTGGCTTTATTTTTCAATGTAATTACGATTTTGACCTCCTCCTAAAAAAAATGTCTAGGTTCTGAGAGCAAATAAATTAAAACAGTGCTTTAAATATTTCCACAAGATATTTTTCATTGACTAATATCAACTCTCATCACTCCATATCTCTCTCACCTATTTTATTTTTCTTCATAGTATTAATCACAATGTGACTTCTACACATATCTTGTTTCTTATATTACTCACCAAACGAGATAGTTAGCTGTAAAAGAACAGCAACTTCTCTATTCTGTTCTTGTTCCTATCACCAGCACCTGAACTATGCCTTATACTGCTACAGCAGCCAGTTATCATCTGTCTAATGACTAGGTGAGTAGATAGAGTGCACATACACTAAGATGGTTAGCTTACCAACTTTGGCATTAATCAGACTTGGGTTCCAATCTTAGCTTGTCACTTAAAAAAATTGAATATACTTATTTCCCTGATGATTAATGATGTGGAGCATATTTTCATGTTTGATGGCCATTTATCTATCTTCTTCTGAAAATATTTGTTCATATATTTTGCCTACTTTTTGATGGGATTATTTGGGTTTTTTATTGCTAATTTGAGTTCTTTATAGATTTTTGATGTTTAGTCCCTTTCAGATGTATAATTTACAAATATTTTCTTCTATTCTTCAGGTTATCTGTTTACCTTGTTGATTATTTCCTTTGCTATGCAGAAATTTTTTAGTTTAATTAAGTTCCATTAATTTATTTTTGTTGTTGCTGTATTTTCTTTTGGTGTCTTAGTTATTTATTTGCCGTGGCTAATGTCCAGAAGAGTTTTTACTATGTTTTCTTCTATAGTTTTTATGGTTTCAGCTCTTACATTTAAATCTTTAATCCATCGTGAGTTCATTTTGTATATGGTGAGAGATAGAGATCCAGTTTCACTCTTCTGTATTTGGCAATCAATTTTTTCCAGCACCATTTATTGAATAGGACTTTTAGGACACCCTGTATATCAGAAGAGATTTATTAATAATATATTTAAAACATAGTAATTATTATGTATCAAGGAATAAAATAATATCTCCTATAGTCAATTGTTCCTTTAAATTTATTTAAAGATACTGATCTTTTCACATTTTAGGATTTAACTTATTTTTATTCTACTTTACTGATGCTTCAAAGACTTACAATGGAGTGTTACTAATTTTCTCAATGGCTACACATAACTTGCAATTGGCAAATCTGGTTGTCCAGTTTATTTTTATGCCCTGAATACTACATCTTATTGTTATTTATAAGGAACATAGTGGTTATGACCATTATGACCTAGGAATAGGGTTTGTGAATAGTAACTAAGTAAGGGGAAGTTTATGTTTGTTACCATTTAGAACCAATAAAAATTTTGTTATGTTTTTCATTAAAGTGACCTGTTTGATTTGAACTCTGAAGGAAAATGTGACTTCCATATAACTACCTGAAATACACACACAGTTGCACATACACAAATTCATGCACATACATCACCGAGTTTCCTCTGCAACTTTACATCCATTATTTCTTTAAGAAAATAATTTACATCAATTATTTATTTAAGAAAAAACCTTGACTAAAACCTGAAATAGTTAGTGCAATGAAAGCTTAAAAAAAAAAAAGGCAAATAAAATGAACACTGTATAACTCCAAAAAAAAAAAAAAATGAAAACAACAAAATTAAACAAAGCAATGTGAGTTGGCATGCATAGTACTGGCTGCTGCTATATATCTTTGCTTGTGAATATCTCAAATGTTCTTTTAATTCCCTTTGACATTAAACATATTTGGACAGGTATCAACCTTATTCAATTTATTCTGTAAAAAATATTTTTACATATTATAAGAATGAGAAGAAATAACTAATTTATCAGTGATTTCTAAGATTACTATCTGGGCATGTTATATAAAAGATACTAAGTTGGTCCAGAAATCAAGCATTGATTAATCTTAAATCTGACAAATTTTAATCTGATTTATGGTGAATTTCAATAGATCCGACCTTTCTTAATTACCCATATTTAGAGGCAGCATATGTCTATTTAGTGCTTTTGTATGAGTTTCCCATTTGGGCTGTTTTACTTATTGCCAGCTTGATTTTAAAGTACTTGTTTCAGACATCTGTGGTAGAATCTTCTTTATTGACAATGACATCTATTTTAGTGGTTATTCTCAGAGGATGCAGATTCCATATCTCTGAGCCTGCCCTGAAAAAGGGGAACTAGATTAAAATAAAATTTGTGGCAAAGCCAACCTTGTTTCATCTTTGGCTCTTCCTCTGTTATTAAGAGGTCTAATACATGGTTCTCTGTACTGAAAGGACATGACTTTTGGTTTCAAAGACCTTAACTTTCTAGCGACTTTTTACTCTGGCATATAGAAGAAAACACACAAGAAATCTTATGTCTAAGATGACAATTAAGTTAAAAACAGTGAAACCAGAATTCATTTATTGTCATAAAATAGTGTCCAAAGAAAAATTATTGTGAATTCTACAACCACACAATATTTTTAAATTGACATATCTGATCACCTCATATTATATATATATAATTTCTATTTCAAATAAAAATACATACTAAGTGGCTTAGAAAAAGCAGAAAATACTAAAATACTAAAAATACAGACAAGTAAAAAGTATATCCTGAGCCATAATGCTAGTAGTGACTATTAAGTACATTTTGCCATCGTAAATAATGTGAACATAAATGTGTGTGGGATAGGTGAGTAACTCTAGGAAATGGGCTACTGATTTTGTTAGACAGCTATAGAAATTCAACACTCCTAAATTAAATGCAATAACATGAAGTGTCTCACACAGTGACTGAAGCAGCAAGTGCTTAATTACGAGGTATTTGGAAAACTGAATGTGAAGTAACTCTTCTCTTACAGATTAGGTGTATTCAACACATTTAAAAGGCAAATGGACAGTCCTTTATTATCACTGAGTCCAGTGTTTCATTTCTTACTGCTTTCATGTGATAGTGAAACCTTTGGAGGTTTAGTCAGGATCTCACACTTATCATTAGAAGGATAGAAGAGATGAAGAGAATTTTATAAAGGGACACTTTGCAAAGAAGTGAACAGAGTTTAGGAAACCCAGCAAGGGATACTTTAGTGCTCTTGAGCTCACAAGAGGTAGGAGCCCTTACCCTATGTCCGAAGGAGTGGGGAGGGAAGAATAAACAGAATTCTGAAAGAGCTGTCTGACAGGTAGTCTGTAATAGAAGGACACAGATGACCCACCTTGATCCAGCAAGAACAGATCTAGGGACAATAAATACCCCAACCTCACTGTCCTATAGCTGGCCCCCAAATTATCTACTGGTTCACTGCACAAACCTAAGAAAAGAGAGTAAGGAAACAAGTTGAAACAGGTCATTAAAGTCAGCTATCCAGGAAGATGGAGGAACACAGAAATCCAG
This sequence comes from Microcebus murinus, assembly GCF_040939455.1. Taxonomy (NCBI): domain Eukaryota; kingdom Metazoa; phylum Chordata; class Mammalia; order Primates; family Cheirogaleidae; genus Microcebus; species Microcebus murinus. Next base: position 85,853,517 of record NC_134105.1, on the reverse strand, counting down.
GAAGGGGCTGAGGGAAGGCAATGAGGTATATTCAAAACACACACCATGTTTGTGGACATTAGATTACCCAAGAAAAATTATTTTATCATTAAATTTTAGTAAGGTACATATCTTTTATTGGTAATCTTTTGTAGCCCCCTCTCAAACTACAAAATTTGAAAAAAGATGTTACAGAATTCACCATGTGTTTCTTGTCAACTTGCTGCCAGCAGGAAATCCCTAGCTAAAATCAGTGATCAGTAACAGTAACTACATTAGCAATAACTATAATTAATTTGTTAAAATTTGTTTTGTGTTCTTCTTCATGCCTTTAATTTACCTTTTTCTTTTTAATTTTCATAGCTTAATTTTAACCACTGGCTGTATACTCCTACTAAATGAATTAAAATACAGTTCACACTGCTGTGTAAAATTGGACAAACAACTGTGTGAACTTGGACAAACAACTTACCCTTGCTAAGTATTAATTTGCTCATGTGAAAAATAAAGATAACTTTTATATGTCTTAAGATTTTGTTAATATAAGAGGAACTCAATAAATTTTCATTGTAATTATTGCTTCTGTATAGCTATGTAATTCATAAATAATAAATAACATAAACTATTTGTGAAAATTATAATAGACTGTGAGATAACCACACTTTTAAAATATGAACACGGAAATAGTATTTTTTTCACAGTATTGCTGTGAATATCAAATGATATAAAACATGGAAAGTTCTTTTTAATGTATAATGAAACCATACATACTGGTTCTTATTGTTTCTTTTTTATATTAAAATATTAAGGGGGTATGAGTGTTTTTGTTACATGGATACCTTGTGCTTAAGTCAGGGCTTTCAGTGTGCCTGTTACCAGAATAGTGTTCATTATATCCAATAGGTAAGTTTGTATTCCACAACACCCACTATCCCTCCCTTCTGGGTTTCTCATGTTCTTTATATCACTTTGTGCCCATGAATACCCATCTATTAGCTCCCACTTACTAGTGAGAATGTATGGTGTTTGGTTTTCCATTCTTGATATACTTCACTTAGGATAATGGTCTTCATTTGCATCCAAGTTCCTGCAAGTGACATTATTTCATTCCTTTTTGTGCCTGAGTAGTATTCCATGGTATATATTAATATATAACACTTTTCCTTATCCATTCATGGATTGATGAGCACTTAGGTAATTCCACATCTTTGCAATTGTGAGTAGTACTGCAATAAACATTCAAGCTTAGATGTCTTTTTGGTGAAATGTACTCATTTCATCTGTGTAGATAACCAGCAATGAGATTTTCTGAATTAAATGGTAGGTCTACATTTATTTCTTTGAGGAATCTCCATACTGTTTTCTAGAGGGTGTATTAATTTGCAGTCCCACCAACAGTGTACTAGCATTCCTTTGTCTCTGCATCTATGCTAGCATCTATTGTTTTTGACTTTTTAAATACATTCTGATAGAGATAAGGTGGTATCTTACTGTAGTTTTAATTTGCATTCCTATAATGATTAGTGATATTGAGCATTTTTTCATATGTTTGTTGGTCATTTGTCTATCTTCCTCTGAAAAACTTCTGTTCATGTCTTTTGCCCACTTTTATGTTTTTTGTTCTTGCTGATTTGAGTGCTTTGTAGATGGCAGATATAAGTATTTTGTCAGATATATAGTTTGCAAATGTTTTCTTCCATTCTATAGGTTGTCTGTTCAGTCTGTTGATTATTTATTTTGCCATGCAGAAGCTTTTTAATTTAATTAAATCTCATATGTTTATTTGTTGTTGTTGTTACACTTGCCTTTGGGGTCTTAGTCATAAAGTTAGTTTTTCCATTTTCTGTGTCATCTGCAATTTTTTTCATTAGTGTTTTGTAGTTCTCCTTGTAGAGATCTTTCACTTCCTTGGTTAGGTATATTCCTAGGTATTTTAGTTTCTTTGTAGCTATTGTGAATGTTAATGAGGCCATGATTTCACTCTCAGCTTAACTGTTATTAGTATATAGAAATGCTACTAGTTTATTTACATTGATTTTGTAATCTGAGACTTTGCTAAATTTTTGTGTCAATTCCAAGGGTCTTTTGGTGGAGTCTTTAGGATTTTCTAGATACAAGATTATATCATCAGCAAAAAGGGATAGTTTGACCTCGTCTTTTCCAATTTGGATGCCTTTTATTTCTGTCTTGCCTGAATGCTCTGGCTAGGACTTCCAAAAATACTATGTTAAATAGAAGTGGTGACAGTGGGCACCTTTGTCTTATTCCAGTTCTTAGGGGGGATGTTTTCAAGTATCTCCCATTAAGTATGATGTTGGCTGTGGGTTTGTCATATATGGCTTTTATAATTTTGAGATATGTTCATTCTATGCCTACTTTGTTTTGGGTTTTTATCATGAAAGTGTGCTGGATTTTATCAAATGCTTTTTGTGCATCCATTGGGATGATCATATGATCTTTGTTTTTGTTTTTGTTTATGTAGTGAATCATGTTTATTGGTTTGTGTATGTTGTGGTGAGTTATTGTTTTAATGTGCTATTGAATTCAATTTACTAGTATTTTGCTAAGGATTGTATCTGTATTTATTAGGGATATTGGTCTTTAGTTTTCTGTTGTTCTTGTTATTGTTGTGTCCTTTCCTAGCTTTGGTATCAGGATGATGCTGGCTTCATAGAATGGGGGAGCATTCCTTCCTCATTGATGTTATGGAATAATTTCTGTAGGAGAAGTACCAGTTCTTCTTTTTAGGTCTGGTGAAATTCGGCTGTGAATTCATTTGCTCCATGTGGGTTCTCTCACCTCCCAAGATTAGTTCATAAATCTCCCCTCTGTGCCTTTTAGCAATATGATCAAGTCCTGGAGGTACAGAATCCAGCCTATGGGCCTGTCCTTTGATCCCCAAGTTTAATCCCTAACCATGCCGTGGAGAAGCACGCTGGTCTCATGTTGCCCATGGAGTGTTCAAGTAGGTTTAATATCCTTGTATTTCAGGGTATTCCCTTCCTTGCTGAAACAGTCAGGCCAGCAACACTGAGGAGGGCCAGTGGGCAGGGCACTCACAGTCTGAGAACCCCTTGGTCCAATGGAGGTCTTCAAGAGGAAAGGCATTAGCTTTCCACTCTCTGTGGAAGCCTCCGTGTGATTTGAATACCCATAGAGGGGAAGAGTCTCTCCTAAGAGCCCAAGTTCAATGGTCCCTTGGGGTACTTGCGCTGACTCAAGTGGGGATGTCCAATCAGAAGCAGTAAGGGAGGCAAAGAGAAGAGTTAGAATGGAGGAGAGCTGGCACTCTGGTTTCCTTTGTCCTTCTCCACTGAAGGAAACCTGCCTGAGTGTCCAAGATCTGGGATCACAGAGTTCCCTCAGGACTCCTAACCTCTTGTGGCCGCCACAGACTGGGAAGGAATTGGGAAATGTTTATGTGTGGACCAATGACAAGAAAACTGAAGGACTGGAGCTCCCTCCAGGAAGCTTTCAAAGGACTAGACAAAGGCTTACAATATGTGGGGAAGCAATATGGCACCCACTGCAAAGGCTTAGGTCTGTAATGAGGGGGCGTGACCCCAAAGCGGCTGTCCACTTGATGTTTTGTTCTCAAGAAGCTTCCAGTTGACTGGTGGCAGTAGCTTTTTGGCTTGTAAGGGTAGAGAAGCTCTTCAGCAGGTCCAGAGCCTCTAGTCTTCCAGAGGTGTGAGGGGAGAAGAAACAAAACCCCCATTTACCCTTTTGATGGGGCTTCAAGTTCCTCAGGGGGTGATTTCTGCCAAAATCTTGCTCTTTCTTATTTTGCTCTGTAGCTTCTTCCCATGGAATCTCTGATAGGTTCTGGCACTTTCCCCTCAGAGTTACACCTACACTATTTTTTTTTTTTTAAATCTAAAACTTGTCCTTTTTCTGAAATGATTTGGCAACTAATGTCTCTAGTCAGCCATCTTGCCCCACCATCTTGATGTTATTGTTATTAGCAGTAATAAAGCCTTCTTGTTTGCCTATAAGTTCCCTCCAGTTAGAGGGGGTGGACTGATTTACCTTTGATCATGTCTCAAATGGCCCAGCAAAGTGTCTTGTGTCTGAAATATTCACTCAAGGGGTTTGCCTTATTATAGTGCAGCAGATTGCTAAAAATTCTTAGGAACCAAAGAAATGAAGGGGTATAATTTTATCAGAAGTGAAGGTCATTTACAAAAACAGATATCCTCAAGACGGGGAGGTAAGTCAAAAGTCAGAAGGAGGAATGTGGTCAGTCCCTATCTTTTAGCTTTTGCTCTGGGAAATGAGAAGTTTGAGCAAAAAAGAGAGACAGACTTAGGTTCATTTCTTTTAGGCCAAGAATAAAAATTTAAGAATAAGGAAATGAGGAGACTATTTTATTAATGCACTTACCAAAGATTTTTTTTTTAGATAGTTAGAACTAATAAAAGCAAGATACTTTTCCAAGGTTACATTTTAAATGATTGTGCCAGCAAAGAAAATGATAAAGGAAAACATAAGAAACAGCAGGATAATAAGGGCATTTCTTTGCATAGATATTAAAGTCCAGTTGCAAACCACTTATGATTTACTATTCTTCCTTAATGGAAGTATTAAAATATGTATATGTTATTTATAATGTATACAAAGCTATATGGCTTGTAATCTCTAAAGAGAACCCATGTATTTTAGAAGAACAACCTGGGGTAAATCAATTTTCCTTTTCTTTATGATCTATACTGGTATGTATGTAAACCCACCAAAAATATCTTGCTATGTCTTTGAGATATAACACAGGTTTATGTATTTGTGTGTGTGTGTGGGTATGTGTGTGTGTGTACATGCCATCACAATGCTGACCACTCCACATGTCTTTTGACATTTAGAGAAGATTTTGAAATTTTTATGACCTAGATGAATATGGAATCTCAATCTAGGATTGTTTTGTAGTTTGGGGCCTCTTAGAGTGTGCCTATTTGCAGTTTTTCCTATGAAAGCTTCATGGAGGAGTAAAATTGCAATGAAGCAATTTAAGCAATTCTTGATTCTAGTCCCAATGCAGTCATAGATGAGCTCTTTGACCTTGGGCAAAGTCATTTAACCTCTCTGTATCTCAGTTCATTCATCTCTAAAGCATTTAGGTTGAACTTTATGATCTCCAAGGTCCTTATGAGAGGTAAAATTTTATGATTCTCTGTGAGAATCATAATTGAGATCTTTTGTGGTCAAGTTTATATCCTTCATTGTTTAAGGCAGCACTAAACAAAATAACCTCTACTCTAAAGTTAGAATATTCTATAACTTATTAGAAATAGATGAAAATATTTTGAGGAGAATAATAGTTACAACATTAGATCCAGGTACAAAGCTGAAAAATTCAAAACAAAGCCTGTTTACCATCTTTTTAAGTGATTCCTTTGTTCAGAAACAAATCAAGACAGAAACTTATTATTCCTTATAGCTGAAAGCTACATAACACCCTGTATGCTTTGGTTAATGCCTTTGCTGTGATCTGACATTCTCTTCCCGATCTGCCACTGTTCATTGTCAGTGTCAATGACAAAGCTTGGTTTCTCTTACATACACAGCAGAGTTGATTTAAAAGAAAGGCATGACAACATCTTCTCTGTTTGTTTAGTTTTATTTGGCCACACATTATACCTCACTTCCCTAGTTTGAGGCCACTGGCCTGTCTTCCAACTTTAATGCCCCCACAGATATTAAAGAGACTAATTATATCTCCAGGGCCTGTCATAGACAGTATAGCATAGGAGATAGAAGCTGTTTGGGGGACATTTTAACCTCCATTTTCAGAACCATCAACAGGTACCTGGCTTTTGCCAATTTTCTCTAGTCTAAATTTAATATTGTATTTTCTGGTACCTGGTAAGTATTTAAGATGGTGCTCACTCAAGGGGGTTCCCTTATTTTAGTACAGCATAATGCTAAAAATCTTAAGAACCAAAGAAATGAAGAGGTATAATTTTACCAGAAGTGAATGCCATTTAAAAAAACAAATCTTCTCAAGACAGGGAGATAAGTCAAAAGTCACTGTAGTTATAAGAATGCCAACATACAGATCCATTTAGAGTATTACATATAGATAGATAAGGTGAGTAACATGGTATATTGGAAAGGCAGACCAATATTTGAATTTTAGTTCTCAGCAAGGTTATTTTCCTTTCCTCAGCTTCAGTTCTCTGATAAAAAAAAATGTTAATTATAAAACTCCATGTGGACTTTCTGTAAGGTATAACTGAGATGATTTATTTAGAGTTCCTGGCATATAAATTCCTTGAAATATGTATTTTATAATAACAGTTATCTTCTCTTACAAAGCTATTACATCAAAGAAAAAGCTGGCCATTTGCCTTTTTCAAGTAACAGAAACCACAATTAACAATGGCATAATAATTTTTTTTACATAACAAGAAATTTGGAGGCAATAGGAGCTGGCATACGTTCAAGAGGTTAAATAATATCAGTGTTATACAGTATTTCTTTTGACTTTTGCCTCATGCTTACAAAATGGCTGTGATTTTTCTGGGAATCACATCTATCTTCAAGATGGGAAGGAAGAAATGGTAGCAAGTCTTTTGTTAGGAAATTATAAGAATTTCTAAAAGTCAAACATCAGATTTTCCCTTAATTTCACTAGACATATTGGGTCAGTGGCTAGGGCTTTCTACCACGGAGGCTGGAAAGTAGACATCATACCATCCTAGAATTAGTGCAGTAACGATCTGGCATCTGGGGCTAACATAAACTCCATTCTGGAAATAGGTTTCCTCTTCCTGTTAGAATGGAGAACTAGTGTGTCCTGTTATACATCCTTCTCTCCAGATCAAATATATAGAAACTACAGAAATAGAACATGGATCTTAGGAATTAAAAAAAAAAAAAAAGCGCAATCCTTGGGAAGACTGAAAGCTGTCATGAACTAGAGTGGTTTGTGTGACTCTTTGTGGAGAGATAGCTGCTGCCAGGCACAGATGGTAACTGAAGATGGCAGCAAGAGGATAGGTTAAAGAAAAACTTTCTATGTCCACTTTCCTTCTTCCCTGCATTGCCTTGGATTATCATTGCCTTCTCCTTGGTAACAGGAATCAGCAGCAACAGCAGGTTGTGGATGGGTAAGTGCCAGAGAAGACAAATGCCCAGCTGGGGTGAGGAAAACAGGTACAGGCTGACCTTCTCCCCTTCCAACATCCCAGGAACTCAGATTACAACCTAAGGAAAATGCCTCTGCCAATGTTGCATATTTCCATGAGCTAAAACTAGAAGAGTTTCCTGATAGAGCAGCATGCTATAGTACTTGTTAACTTGTTCTGTTTCTTCTTTAGTGAGTGTTAGCAGATTGTGTCTTTCAAAGAATCAGTCCATTTTTTCTAAGTTATCAAATTTATGGGCATTAAGTTGTTCATTGTTTTCCTTTATTATTATTTTAATATCTATGGGATCTATAGTGATGTCACCTTTCATTTCTGATATTATTCCTTTTGTGCTCTTTTTTAAGTTAACCTAGCTAAAGTCTTATTGATTTCTCAAAGAACCATGTTTTGATTTTATTGATTTTCCTTATTGATTTCCTGTTTTCAGTTTCCTTCATTTCTGCCATAAGTTTTACTTTTTTCTTTTGCTTACTTTAAATTTAATTTGTTCTTTTTCTAGTTTTCTGGGTAGAAGCTTAGATAATTGCTTTTAGGTCTTTTTTTTCAAATATATGCATTCAAGGCAATAAAATTCCTTTGAAGCAGCTCTGTTTTTGCTGCATCCCACAAGTTCTGATAAGTTGTGTTTTCATTTGTATTTTGTTCAAAATATTTTAAAATTTCTCATAATATTTCTTCTTCATCCCATGTGTCATTTAGAAGGGTGTTGTTCATTCTCTATGCATTTAGGGATTTTCTAGTTATCTTTCTGTTATTGATTTCTGGCTTAATTCTGTTGTGGTTTAAGAACAGAATGATTTCTACTCTTTTAAATTCGATAAGGTATGTTTTATGGTCTAAGATATGTTCTGTTTTGCTGAATATTCCACATGAGTTTGAGAAGAAGGTGAATTTTGCTGTTGTTCGATGAAGTAATCTATAGATATCCATTATTAGTTTGGTGCAAAAGTAATTGTGGTTTTAGATTGTGAATTTTAAATCATTATAACTAGGCTCAAATACATCTTTATTAATCAAAATAGGAAGCATTTACATTACAATAAAAACATTTCTGCCAACAAGAAATAAGTTTCTTTATTCCTATAGTGTAAGAATCCATGCTTTGGGATTCAATGAACTCTTGGAAAGCATATTTTGTATCTTGCTGGTTGTGGAAGCATTTTCCCTGCTTGAAAAAGTGGTAGTTGGTCAGTGAGAGGTCAGGTGAATACAGGAGATGAGGTAGAACTTTGCAGCCCAACTCGTTCAATTTTGGAAGCGTTGGTTGTGCGATGTATAGTCGGGGCGTTGTCATGGAGAAGAACTGGGCCCTTTCTGTTGAACAATGCCTGCTGCAGCTGTTGCAGTTTTCAGTGCATCTCATTGATTTGCTGAGCATACTTCTCACATGTAATGGTTTCAATAGGATTGAGAAAGCTGTAGTGGATCAGATGGGCAGCAGACCACCAAATAGTGAGTGACCATGACCTTTTTTTGGTGCAAGTCCATCTTTAGGAAGTGCTTTGGAGCTTCTTCTCGGTCCAACTACTGAGCAGATCATCACTGGTTGTCGTATAAAATCTACTTTTCACTACACATCACATTCTGATTGGGAAATGGTTCATTGTTGTGTGCAAGAAAAGACAACACTTCAAAATGACATGGTTTTTTTATTTTTATTTTTGGTCAGATCATGAGGTACCCACTTATTGAGCTTTTCTTTTCTTCTTTTATTTCAGCATATTATGGGGGTAGAAATGTTTAGGTTATGTATATTGCCTCTGCCCCACCTGAGTCAGAGATTTAAGTGTGTCTATCCCCCAGACAGTGCACCTTTTCATCTTTCCAATTTGCTTCAAATGCTTAATGACTGTAGAAGGGTCTATGTTGAGTTCTTCAGCAACTTCTCTTGTAGCTGTAAGAAGATCAGTTGTCATGATTGCCCTCAATTGGCCATTGTCAACTTTCCATGGCCAGCCACTGTGTTCTTCATCTTCAAGGCTCTCATCTCCTTTGCAAAACTTTTTGAACTGCTACTGCATTTTTCATTCGTTAGCAGTTCCTGGGCCAAGTGCATTGTTGGTGTTGCAAGTTGTCTCTGCTACTTTATGACCCATTTTGAACTTTAATATGAAAATCTCGAATTTGCTTTTGGTCTAACATCATTTTCATAGTCTAAAATAAATATAAAATAGCAAATAAGTCATTAGCATAAAAACATAAAGTGACAAATGTGCCTTAAAATGATGTATAACATAACCACATTTATTTATGAATATATTAAGTATCAAATGACAAATGTCAACAATGCTAAAACCACAATTACATTTGCACCAACCTAATATATCTAGTTTACTGATAATATTGCTGGGTTCAACTATGTCCTAACTGATCTTCTGCTGTCTGTATCTATCCATTTCTGATAAAGGAGTGTCAAACTATAATAGCAGATTCATCTTTTTCTCCTTCCGGTTGTATTAGTTTCTGTTTTACCTATTTTGATTTTCTGTTTTTAGGTATATATACTTTAAGAATTGTTATGTCTTCTTGAAAAATTAAACACTTTATCATTATATAATACCTTCTTTATCCCTGATAAGTTTTCTTGCTTTGAATTCTGCTTCATCTAAATTAATGTAGCTTTCTCTAATTTCTTTTGATAAGTGTAACATGGTATATCTTTTTCCATTTACTTTTAATACATTTAAATCTAATTTTACTTTTAAAGTGTATTTCTTGTAGCTTGTGTATGTGTATATATACGTGTGTGTGTGTGTGTGTACTTCAAGGTGATTGTTGATATTGTCATATTAATACCCACAGTATTTGTTATAGTTTTCTATTTGTTGCCCTTGTTCTTTGTTTTCATTTTTGTCTTTCATTCTTTTTATGCCTTTTCAGGTTTTAATTGGGCATTTTATATGATTACATTTTCTTTCTTAACATATCAGTTATACTTATTTTTTCACTTTATTTTTTTAGTGGTAGCCCTAGAGTTTGCAATACACATTTGCAATCCAATTCCACTTTTGAATAACACTATACTGCTTCACAAGTATTGTCAGTAGCTTATAATAAGAAAATAATTCTAATTCTTCCTCCCATCCTTTGTGTCATTGTTGTCATTCATTATACTTATATGTAAGCATAAATAAGCATTCATATGGATAAAGAACATATACATAAGCATGCATAATCAAGTGCACTGTTGCTGTTATTATTTTGAAACAAATAATTTGTTTGATAAATTAAGGATAAGAAAAAACTTTTTATTTTACCTTTACTTATTCTTTCTTTGATAATCTTTCTTTCTCTATGTAGATCTGAGTTTCTATTAATAATAATTTTACTTCTCTCTAAAAAATTTCTTTTAACATTTCTGGCAAGGCAAGCCTATTGGCAACACATTTCTTCAATTTTTGTTTGAGAAAGTGTTTATTTTATTATAAGGTACAGAATTCTAAGTAGGTGGTTTCTTTTTTTTCTTTGAACTCTTTAAATATTTCACTTCACTCTCTTGCATGTATTCTGAGTGGAAGAGAGATGTAATTCTTATCTCTGCTTCTCTATAGTAAGATGTGTTTTCCCTCTGCAGTCTTTAAGGTTTTTCTTTACCTTTGATTATAGTTTGACTATAATATGCCTGGATGTGGGAGTTTTCATTTATTTTATTTTATTTTATTTTGCATTTATCCTACTGGGTTTTCTTTGAGTTTCCTGCATCTGAAGGTTGTTGTCTGACACTAATTGTGGGAAATTTTCAGTCATCATTGTTTCAAATATTTCTTCTGTTCCTTTTCCTTTTTTTTCTCCTTCTTGTATGTCTATTACACATATGTTATACCTTTTGCAGTTGTCCTACAATTCTTGGATATTCTTAGATATTCTATTTTTCTCAGTCTTTTTTCTCTTCTCTTTTCAGTTTTGACAGTTTATATTGAGATATCCTCAAGCTAAGAAATTCTTTGCTCAGCCATGTCCACTCTACCAATGAACCCATAATAGGTATTGTTCAGTTTTGTTATAGTGTTTTTGGATTTTGTAGTTCTTATTTATTCCTAGGATTTTCTCTGCTTACATTGCCCATCTGTTATTGCATCCTCTCCATTAGGGACCTTAGCATATTAATCACAGTTGTTTTAAATTCCTGGTCTGATAATTTCAACATCCTTGCCATATCTGGTTCTGATACTTGCTCTGTCTCTTCAAATGGTGGGTTTTTCCCCCTTCTTTTAGCATATCTTCTAATTTTTTATTGAAAGATGCACATGGTGTACTGGGTAAAAGGAACTGCTGTTAGTAGATCTTTAGAAGTGTGGTGTAAGGTGTGAGAGAAGGGAAATAATCTTATCGTTTTATGATTAAGTCTCAGTTTTTTAGTAAACCTATGCCTTTGGATTAAGAACTTAATGAGTATTTCTCTTTACCTCCCCTCTCCTCCAATTAGATGGGACAGGATGGCCGGAGTGTACTGGAGTTGGATATTTTCTTTCTCCCATGTGGAAGGTTAGACTAAAGTGAGCTGGAGTTGGATATTTACTTTCTTCCGGGTCAGTTAGGTGCTGATAAAATCCATGAATGTTAGGTCTCTGATGAAATTGTTTTTCCTGAGGGTAGACCTTGTTAGGAAGAACAGAGTACTCTTGTGTGTTTCAAAAGGTTTCTTTTCTCCTCCACCTCCCTCCACCAGAATCACAAGGAGGTTTTTCTCCATTTACTATGAGAACCTGGTTGAGAATCTGCAGATGAAACTCACAAGTGTGAGGGATCCCCTGTTCACAGTGATCCTGCAGCAATTCATCAATCACAGTTTTAAATTTTTCTTCCCTGGGATTGGTTCCATTGAAGATTCTTGCTCATAGGTTTCTGCTCTGATAAGGTATGATTCTCTGTATCCACCTGTTCTTCTCTCTAATTTTTGGGAGCAGCCATTTGCCCTGTGACCTCACTTCTCTTACATAACTAAGAAGAGTTTTTGATTTTTCAGCTTGCTCAGTTTTTGACTTTTTAGGATAGAATGGCTATATCCAAGCTCCTTTTCATGTGGAACCAGAAACTGGATGTCTCTTTACTGATCCAGTGATGCCCAGAAAGAATAAAAATAAATTCAGAAATCAATGAAATAAACAGGAGAAAAGATTAATCAAATCAAAAACAGTTTCTTTGTAAAGATAAGCATCTGTTTGACAGACTGAACAAGAAAAAAATAGAGTTGAAAATAAACACACAGAAAAGGAAATATATATTGGCATTAAATATTTAAAAGCAAAACCATAATATGAACTGTGTGATAGATAATAATTTTAAATTTTATGTGGCTAGTATAATTTGATTCTAACAACATGATAATAATACAAGAAAATAAATATATAATTTTATTTTACTTATGAAGACAGCAATAAAGATCCTAGATAACATCTATGCTAAGGGAAGCCAGCTGTCCTAAGAATTAACCTATCACGGTTGTCTTCCTAAGATTGCCCTAGAAGCAGACACTGAGACAAATTCACATGTAAGCAAGATGTTTGTAATAGAAGGTGCTTTCAGGAAACATTGGTAGGGAATTGAGAAAATGACTCGGGGAAGGAAAAAGGCTGCTACTAAAAGGTTTCATTAGCAAGCAGGTCACCAGGTGGGCAAATGGAATTATTTCAGTAAGGGAGTTCTGAGATCCAGAATAGAACATGTTCCTAAGAGTAACCTCATGTGACTGTTTGTAAATGAGTATCTATCATTTACCGGTTGGGGGCTGCTCTCCATAATTAAGATCTTACAATACAAAGTGACCATGAATCAGTATTTTATAGGATTAAATATTAATAAACTTAAATAGTCTGAGTCAGTTAATACAATATAAAATATATTATTCTTTCTGATAGCATCTTATTTAAAACAAAATCCTGCTTTTCCACTATACAAAAAAGTATGAAAAATATGTGTATTATGAATCCTTTTTCAGTTTCCAATATGATTTTATTTTCAGTTTCTCTGTGGTGTAATTAAATCTTTGAATTTTTGAAGAAACTTTATTTCTGAAGAAGAAATGTTATTGGGTTTTCATACAATTATGTTTTCTGCTCTTAAAATAAAAGTTTAAAGTGTCTGGAACATTTTCACTTTTTCTTTCAAGTGAAATTTGGTTTAAGGGTGAGAAGCTGACAAGAAAAAACAAACAAAAAAAACTCTCTTGAACACACACACAGATACACAATACCATGTTTGAATTAGGCTGCTGAAATGTTCTCTTCTTACAGAGATTGCTTATGGCTAGGTTTATTTTCCATGCAGTACTCCTATTTTCCCTGCAATGCCTCATTAGTTCTGAACACATTTTTCCCTAGATGAATTTAAAAGCTCATCCTAATTAGACTTCACTGGGGTGGTCTGAATTATTTGATCCATTCAGAAAAAAAGATAGAAAACGGATTACCTTGGGGGCTACCATGAATGACAGTAAGGGTTACTATAGTGATTTTAAGTTTTGAGTTAGGTTACATAGAATTTTTAACAAGCTGACCTCAACACCAGGCAATAAATAGTACTCACAAGCAATCTTTCTCTTTCATCTTATTAAGGACTTTTGTAACTGTAATATTGGTGTCATCGTCCCTGGAATCATTTTGCTCCTGACACTACCCTTCCCCATCAAATCATTTAAAAAAATGCTGAATTATTTAGTGATACAGGGGGCTTGTATATACAATATTGCATTTTAGGATGTGCCCCTCTCCAATTGTATTATTTATATCCTTCATGAACTTGTCTTCTTAACTTGTACTATTGCAAAGACATCCAGTGCATCCTTTATACCAATGGCAGAACATTTTTCTAAAACTCCCCACGTAAGACATCCACAATAGGTACTTACAAATTTCCTTTTCTTTTCTCCATTGTGGTACCTAAAATATTCTTTTGGTTTTCTATTTATTAGACTATATCTCCCAAACACATGATCCCTACTGGCCGTGGAAAGGTATGTCTTTCTTCATTATATCATTAGGATATTACATATGGGAAGTATAGTGTATGGTATATGAAAAGTATATTATTAAATGATTAAATTAATGAATCACCTGATCTGAGCATGTCACATTAATATTTTCCTAGAAATGACAGTATATATTCCTAAGTTCAAAGTATGGTGTGCAATTTCCTAGAAATCAAAAGCAAAATTCCTTTTGATTTCTAGGCATTTTCCATGTCGTCCTTAAACAAATGCTATGCTCAAATGATAGCTTTTCAGTTACATATTCTGTTTCCCTTCTCCATATTTATTTTGTGAGAATTACCAAATACACAGAAAAATTGTAAGAAATGTCATTGAATGCCTATCATTTCCTATTAGATTCCACAATGAATATTTGCTTCATATCACATATTATCTATCTACCCATCTATCAATCCATCTTGTTTTATCCATTTCAAAATAAATAACAGACATCAGTACACTTTAGCCCTAAACCCTTCAGCATGCTAACAATTACAAGTTAAATATTTTTTTTTGTAGTTTTATTTCTGGTAAAATTAACAGAGTGAAATGCAAAAATCTTAAATATACTATTCAATGAATTTTGACAAATACATATATCTGTGCAACTGTGTGACCCATTAATTATCAAGACACCAGCCACAAAATTCTCTAATATCCCTTCCTAGTCAATCCCAACTCCCCACCCTTTCCCTGTTCTGTTAAGCTTCTTTTTTGAAGGCATAAATTAGTTTTTGCCCTTCTTGAAAGTCCATATAAATAGAATCACTAAAAAAAAATCTTTTGTATAAGGCAACTTTCACTCAGAATAATGGTTTTGAGATTCATCCATGTTATTGCAAGTACTACTAGTTCATTGATTTTATTGCTGGGTTGTATTTCATTGTAGTAATAAAATACGATGTTTTCCATTCTGTTGACAGAAACTAAGGCTATTTTCAGGTTCTGGATATTATGAATAGAGCTTCTATGAACATTCTTATACAAGGATTTTTGTTCACATTAGCTTTTGTTTTTCTTGTGTAAATACCTAGAAATTATGTGGTTAAAAATAGGTTTATATTTAATTTCATAAAAAAGTACTGAAACTTTTCCCAAACAAATTGTATCTTTATACATTCACTGATGATGTATGAGAATACATGTTGCTCCAAAACCTTGCCAATGTTCAATGATGTTATTCTTCAAAATTTTAATCATTCTGGCTTGTGTAGAGTGGTATCTCATTGTGGTTTTAATTTACACTTTCTGTTAATAACTACTGATGTTGAGCATTTCTCCCATGCTTATTGTTTGTGTATCTTCTCTTGTGAAGTGTCTCTTATACTTTTGCTTATTGAGATATTTTGTCATTTTATTATTGATTTAATAGAGTTCTTTATTTTCATATATGTGTTCATCAGGCATAGGTGTTATGATTATTTTCAATGAGTCTGTGTTTTATTTATTCACTTTCTTCAATGATGTCTTTTTATGTGAGGCTTTTAGTTTTGATGAAGACTACCTTATCATTTTTTTCCTTTAATGATTACTACTTTGAATGTCTTGAATGTCTTAAAAAGAAAAACTTTACTTACCCCTACGTTGCAAACATATTATAAAAGCTTTTTGCTTTTATGTTTAGCTGTATGATACATTTAAAATCAATTTTTGTGAATGATAAAGTCAAAGTCTTTTCTGATATGACTACCTTTCCTTACCAAATTACTTTGACAACTTTTTCAAGAACCAAATGACTATATGCATGGGCTATTTTGGGAATCTCTTTGATATGGTTAATCTATGTATCTGTCATTTTTGCCAGTACTATACTATCTTGAGTTCTGTAGCTTATGGTAAGTCTTGAAATCAGGTAGTGTGAGTTCTCTAACTATATTCTTTTTTTTTTTTTTTCTTTTTTTTTTTTTTTGAGACAGAGTCTCGCTTTGTTGTCCAGGCTAGAGTGAGTGCCGTGGCGTCAGCCTAGCTCACAGCAACCTCAAACTCCTGGGCTGGAGCGATCCTTCTGCCTCAGCCTCCCAAGTAGCTGGGACTATAGTCATGAGCCACCATGCCCGGCTAATTTTTTTTTTTATATATATATCAGTTCGCCAATTAATTTCTTTCTATTTATAGTAGAGACAGGGTCTCGCTCTTGCTCAGGCTGGTTTTGAACTCCTGACCTTGAGCAATCCGCCCGCCTCAGCCTCCCAAGAGCTAGGATTACAGGCGTGAGCCACCGCGCCCGGCCTCTAACTATATTCTATTAATATATCTTCATGATTACTTTTTTCATTCTAAGTCCTTTACATTTTCATATAAATTTGAGAAAGTTTCTTCATTTCTACACAAAAATTTGCTGAGATTTTTATTATGACTGCAATGAACCTATAGATATATTTTTTTAAATTAAAAGACAATATTGAGTTCCAATCTATAAATATGTCATGCTATATATCTCCATTATTTAAATGTCCTTTAATATTTTCCCAGCAGTGACTTATAGTTTCCAGAATAGAAGTCTTGCTGATCATTTATAAATTTATTTCTAAATATTTTCATCATTCATTCATTCATCATTCATTCATTTTTTATTTTACTACACATAGAATTTTTCTTTAATTTTGTTTTTTAAGGGTTTTCTAATAGTATATAAAAGTACAATTATTTTTTATATATTGATATAGTAACTGTGACATTGCTAAATTCATTATTCATTCATTCATTCATTTTTGATTTTACTACACATAGAATTTTTCTTTAATTTTGTTTTTTAAGGGTTTTCTAATAGTATATAAAAGTACAATTATTTTTTATATATTGATATAGTAACTGTGACATTGCTAAATTCATCATTCATTCATTTTTGATTTTACTACACATAGAATTTTTCTTTAATTTTGTTTTTTAAGGGTTTTCTAATAGTATATAAAAGTACAATTATTTTTTATATATTGAACTAGTAACTGTGACATTGCTAAATATACTTACTAGTTGTAGTTGATTTGTTGATTTCTTAGGGTTTTCATCATGAACAATCATGTCATTGGTCTGAATAAGGGCACAGTTTTATTTATTGCTGTCTGATCTTTAGTCTTCAGCCTTTCATTTATTTTTCCTTCTTTATTGTACAGGCTCTGAATTCTAATGAAATGTTGAATAAAAATGATAAAAATGTATATTCATGCTTTATTTATTTGTAAGGGATATCTTTCTTTCACATTAATTATGATAGCTGTAGATTTTTCTGAATGCCCTTATCATATGGAGGAAGTTTCCTTCTATTCCTACTTTGTTGATCTTATTTTTTATTTTATTATTTCCGCATATTATGGGGGTACAAATGTTAAGGTTACATATATTGCCCTTTTCCTCTTCTCCCCTCTCGAGTCAGAGCTTCAAGCATTTCAATCCCCCAGATGGTGCGTATCACACTCGTTATGTATGTATATACCCATCCCCTCCCCACCATCTGCTCCACACTCGATAAATGTTATTCCTATATGTCCACTTAGGTGTTGATCAGTGAAGTCAATTTGCTGGTCAGTAGATGTGGTGCTTATTTTTCCATTCTTGGGATACTTCACTTAGTAGAATGGGTTCCAGCTCTATCCAGGAAATATAAGAGGTGCTGTATCACCGTTGTTTCTTATAGCTGAATAGTACTCCATGATATACATTTTTTGAATCATGAAAACATTGTGAATTTCACTAAATGTTTTTTCTGCATCTATTGATGCAACCATATTGCTTTTATCTTCTATTTTCTTAAAGTAAAACTATTTTAATTGACTTTTGAATTATAATCCAAACTTTCATTTCAAGGATAAGTCTCATGTTGACATGATATTAATATATTATCTTTTTTATATCATTGAGTCTAATTGGCTACTATTTTGTTAAGAAATTTTCATTCTATTTTTATCAGAAATACTAACCTGTAATTTTATTTTGTACACTGCCTCTGTTAAGTTTTGCTATTTTTGTAGTGGTAATCTTATCCAATGAGTTGGGATATTCCCTGCGTTCTAGACTATTCTGTTTCTTGTGTATATAATGCCTTTATTTTCTTCTCTGTCTAGAAAATCCTGCTCATCCCTTATAAAATAGTTTATACATATATTATTTTGCATAGCTTTTCTGACTCTACTTAGACAATCATTTTCTTCTGTTTTCAGTATCTTGTGCATCATTCTACAATAGGATAATATAATACAATTTTCTATCTCAGAATCTTAGCTGATGGCTCAAAGCTAAAAAAAGATATATGTTGATCCATTTATATTCTAAAACAAGGTGTTGGGTCATCTATGTGAGAATTATATTTGGAGGAATTCATAACTGCTTTTGCTTCCATTGGCCTATAAGCTTCTTTTAGGTTATATCAGAAAAGCTAAAATTTACAAGAGAGGCTGATACCGCATTTCCCTGAAAATAAGACCTATCTATAAAATAAGCCCTAGCAGGATTTCTAAGCATTTGCACAATATTTTTCCTACCCTGAAAATAAGAGCTAGTGATGGGCGTGGCTACGCAGCATATCTGCACAACCCATGCATTGCGTGGAGTTGTAAAGAAGATGAGCAGCCCTTCTCATCTGCCCCATGGTGACAGCTACTATCCCAGAGGTGACTGGAAAGGTGCGGGAAGCCCCACCAACAAGGTCAGCTCCCCCTGTCAGGTCCCGGCCCTCCTGTGTGTGTTACAAGCTGAGGCTTTGAGGGGAAAATAACACATCCCCTGAAAATAAGCCCTAGGGTGTCTTCTTGAGGAAAAACAAATATAAGACCCTGTCTTATTTTCAGGGAAACATGTTAGTAAGGCTTCCTTGGGAGAGTTGAGTTGTGGGTATGCTGCACATTCTTCCTTTCTTCTTTGCTGGGGAAGGGGCTCCTAGCACGTCCTGCCAAATGGTCAGGAACTACAAGAGAAATTTAAGAATCTGAAATGTGTCCTCAGGAATTTGGGGAAAGCATGGAGAGGAGTGCCTGATAACTTCAGTCATAGTTTGTGTCAATTTGTCTAGGCTATAATACCCAGGTATTTAATAAAACAATAAATCAGGCATTTCTGAGAAGGTATTTTGTAGATAAGGTTAACATCTATAATCCGTTGACTTTATGTGGTGATTACCCTTGAATGTGAATGGATCTCATACAATCAGTTAGAAGGACTTTAGAGGAAAAACAGATTTAATGGAAAAGAAGAAAGTATATATTATCTATATTTCATATTATATACATATACCCCATATACATATATATGTATTATTGATTCTGTTTTTCTGGAGAATCCTTATTAATGCACGTTATTTAAAAAATCCTAGGGCAAATGGCATCTCAGGAGAGAGTTAATGTTGGCGAGATAGATCTAGCTTGCACTGATAGTGGCAAGACTGCATGAACGCTGAATGTTACCATGGACCAAGTGTACCTGAAGAAGGGACCCTGATTTTTGTGGTGGTGAAAATAAGTCCTTCCAAAGCCCCACCTGGACAAGTCAAGTAACTCCAAAATGAAAGAAATAGTATATGCACTGAACTACTTAAAGTCAAAGACTGAGAATGTTTTCATAAGTGCTCAGCTAGAGAAGGCATCGTCTTCTCTAGCTGTTAGGGACATCAAGTAAACCCAGCCCAGGAGCTCACAGGGATTGCTAAGAATGAACAAACTGCCCCTTGCAAGTCAGAGTCAACATTTGAGTATTTGCCCTCAGGCCAGATAATAACCACTCCAGCCACCTTGTTCCTTTTTTGAATCCCTGCTTGCTGCCCTCTTTGCTCTAATGAGGAGGTTCTAGAAATAGCAGTTAGTTAATGAAAAGGGGTAAAACAAGAAAGCGTGGGAAAAAGTATCCCTGTCCCCACTCTAGAATTCCAGGACTAAATTAGGACTAACTAGAGCAGGTAAAATTATCTTTTAATTGTGTAAGAGAATAAAATTTTGTTTATATTACTAAGGATTTGCATTATGTAAAAGATAAATCAATTTGTTTAGTGCAGACTTTGACTGAAAAAGCTGTTTCTACTTAAAATTCATTTTATTCAGATTCAGGGAAGAATGACTTTTTGGAGTAAAGGTTTAGAAGAAAAGTATAATTTCACACTAGAAAGTACAGTTTATTCAGTAACTGGTTATATTTCGATATATTATATATATTTTATCTAGAAGTATATCTTGCTCCACAGTGATGTTATACTTCAAGAAAGTACACATTATTAGAAACCATACCATATAAATAATTATAAATAGGAAAAACTTAGTAAAGAGCTGAGAGTTTGAGTCCTAAGGATAAAGTTAAGTTTCCTTATGAGAATTTTGATATCAAGTTTTTATTTAAAATTATAATTACATTTAATGGTGAAGTATTAAATACATATCAGTCATTATTTATTAATCTATTAATATAAGGTAAAGTAATTTGTTGATGAAAATAAATTAAAAATCTTAACAACATGAAAAGACCGAAATTTATATTTCTAAATCATCATTGTCATGAATCATTATGGTAATAAAGAACAAAACAGAAATTTGATTATTTAAAGGAAAAACACAAAATTTACAAGATAATCCAAAGCCACCATTTTTAAGGTAAAAATAAGACGTCATGAAGAGCCACTCAAAATTGTTTTGCTATGCTGCCTTTGAGCAGATTTTGTCAGTTTTAAGCAATGTATAACCAGTTGTGTTCCCACTGCATTACTCAGCAAGTATTACTGAGTGCCTAGTAAGTGCAGCGACTATAGACAGGAAGAAATGGAGTTGATAAAGTTATGTTCCTTGGGTGCTACTCTAATGAGAAGAGACAGATCTAGAAAAGAGTTGTGTGGTGCCATTAAAATAGTTCAACAGTGTGAGGACTGGAGCAGGTGGCTGAGTGTGATTTCAGATGGGGTAGCAATGAAAGGCCTCTCTGATGAGGTGGCATTTGAACAGGAATCTGAATGAACTGAGACAGTAGCCAAGTGGGCATAATGGGAAGAGCATGTTTGTCTTCTAGATAGCATTGAACAGATACTGATTCTGATTCTTCATTTACCTTTATCTGAACACCATATTCTCCAGCTTTTCTTTAATAGTTTTTCTCCTCAAAGAGTACAAACTTTAGTGTTTTTAATCTATTCTCACTGTATTCTTATTGTTTATCTTTTGAAATTATTTCTGTATGGATCAATATCTTAACTTGGCTTAAGCTTAAACAATCTCATTTACAAATGCAGAGATATAAAGTACCTTTTGGTTAAGTTATTTGGTTTAATTTCATTCTTAGAAATAACCAATATAATATTACATTTTTAAGTAAATATTTTATTTTATTATGGCCTGTACTTAGCTAAGAACTTGTGCAATTATTGTTTTGAATCTGTTTCATGTTTTAAATAGTAATGGTTAAAAGAAACACATAAAATAAAAATCCAAGTTAAATATCAGTGATAAGAGAAAAGGTAAAACTTTCAATAGCAAACATAAAATGGTATAGATATAGATTATTAGGTTTAATTATGTGTTACATGTTTTTTAAAAAAACACTTTCACAGTAAATAATTCATATATTTTTATTTTCGTGATTTTCAATGATGCTATTTTGGGCTTATAAATAACTTTACTAATATATAATGGCCTTGTTTTAAAGTAAATGAAAATATGGGTATATGACTAAAATCATAAAATATTAATGTAATTGGCTATGTTTATATGCTTATTATTAATGCAACATATATTGTTCGTTCATCCCTTTTTAAAAAATTTCATTTATATAATACCACTTCATTACTTCCTCCAGAGTGAATAAAAACTGTATTTTCTAGAAATTCTTTTTGGATAGAGTATATCACAACAGTATTTTTCCCAGTGTGTATAATAATCACCTAGTTATTTGACATTTTAATGCTGCTCCTAACCATACGGCTTATCAAAGCCTTTAAACTATTGATCTGTGTGTCAGCTATAACATTACCTTTTCATAACTCATGTTGTAGGTTATCAACATGCATTGTGTTTTTCTTTTCTGACTGGGTCATATTCTCTTAGTGTTTAATCTTCCTTGTATTTGGGGACACCTTTAAAAGTTACATTAATTATTCTAGGTATTAGATCCAATCATACAATCCTTCTAGTGTAGTGCTATGGTATAGGACTTGAAGTAGAAATCCTGAGTTAGGTTTTTGATCTCATCATCATTTTGCATCTGGATGATATCAATGAAATCACTTCATCCATTAGAGATTATTTTTATTATCCTTAAGTTCTTAGTATCAATCAAAAAGAAGCCAAACTCCATAAAATAATTTAAATAGGTTGATTCTGAGCCAATTTTGAGGACCATGACCTAGAACCATGCCCAAGAAGCCTTGAGGAAGTGGACTCACCATGGTTGGGTTATAGTTTGGTTTTATACATTTCAGGGAGACAGGAATTACAGGTAAAGTCATAAATCACTACATGGAAGGTGTACATTGGTTTGGCCCAGAAAGGAGGGACATCTTGAAGGGGTAGGAAGCTTCCAAGTTATAGGTGGGTTGAAAGACTCTTTGACTTGTAATTGGTTAAAGAAATGAAGGTTTGTCTAAAAGATTGGAATGTTTTATGTTAACATAAGAAAGTCTGTTAATCAGAGACAAGGCACTGAACATATACCCTGACTCAAGTGATTTGTTATGTATACTGAGGGACCTTGCATAGCCTTAGGCCTGTTATGAGTTACAAAACATATCTACAAGAAGGATAGGGGATGGTGAGGCATGTCTGACCTCCCATCTCATATCCAGTAACTGTGTTTTAGGGTATTTCTGGGGTCCCTTTGGCCAACGGGGGGTCCATTCAGTCAGTTGGCAGGGGAAGCTTAAGATTTTATTTTAGTTCATATTAGATAATTATACCAATTCCATATTAATATTATGAAGATAAAATAATACTTCTATAAATGTTTTATAAAGTACTATGTAAGTTACTACTTTTTACGTTGGATTCTATTTAAAAATTTTAGAAAATATTATCCAGAGTTAAATATTATCCAGAGTGTTATCCAGAGTATTGTATAGCTAAAGAACCCAGGGAAAGCTGTGATAGATACCTCTAATGCATTGAAAACCCAGCCAAAAGATCACATTTTGAAAATGCTGTCCAACCATTTTCATCTGCCCACTGCCCAAGAAGAAGCCAATACTCTGAGATAGTAGAGTTTACAGCAGAGAAAGAGTTTAATTCTGCATAGCACTAAGCCTGGAGATGGGAGGAATTTCTCAAATCTGTCTCCCTAAAGATTTGGAAGACAGGGTTTTTAAGAATATTTTGGTGAGGCAAAGAATTAGGCAATTAGGTTTGCTAATTGGCTGGGTTTGGGGAGAAACCATCAGTTCTTTAGCATGGGTTGCAGGCCTAGGTGGATCAGCCAATCTGCTGGAATCTAGGACCAGGTTCCTGGGGGAGAGGGGTCACAAGACCAGTTGAGTCAGTGTTCCTTGGTATAGGCTTCTAGCCTGTGTGGGTCGGCCAATCCACTGGAATGTGGGACCTGGCAGATATCTCAGAAACTACCCCAAAGTTTTGAAAAGGTGATATTATCTATGGAGAAAGCTAAGAATTTTTCTGACCACCAGATATGTGACTCCAGACTAGCAGACAGGGGGATAGTGGCTAATTATCATGACTTTTAGCTAGGTTTGTGCCTTATTGTTAGCTAGGCCCCTACCACAGTTCTTGCCTTGAACCCCTTTATCAATTTGTAAGGAAAGTTTCAAAAACACAGCCAATATTGAAATACATTGGGTGGAAATAAATTGGCAAACATCTTTATCCTTGTATAAAGTTTATGAAAATTTTTGAAAGGTTATGAAAAAATATTTAATGGCATACAATCATGCCAACATAAGAATTGTGGGAAGAAGAGAAGGTGATTAAAGTTACTACTACTTAAATGGTCATACATGTTGGAAGTAGGCAGGATTCTAACAAGATTCCCAAGATTTTTGGTCCCTAGTATACACACCTTGCTTAATCCTCCTCCCTTGAAAGAGTGCAGAGCCTGTAAATACGATGGGATATCACTTTCATAATTAGATCGCTAATCACTTGACTTCGGTTTAATTTAAAAAAAGATTATCTGGGTGGACCTGACTTAATCATGCACACCCTTTAAATCTCTGTCTAGAGGTCAGAGATAGAAGTCAGTCTATTGAAAGCATTGGGGGCCCTGTGGCAAAGAACTATGAGATGCGTCCAGGAACTGAGAGTCCCCTCTCAACTTCAACTGCCAGCAAGAGAATGGGGTCTTTAGCCAACTATCAGGTGAACCTGAAAGAAGACCCCAACCTCCAGAAAAGAATGCAGCCCAACTGACAGGGCGATTTCACTTATGAGACCCTGAGCTAACTCTAACCAGAATCCCTATCCCAAGGAATCTGTGAGACAACAAATGTATGTTATTTTAAACTGCCCAATATGTGGTAATTTGTTATGCACACAGAATATGAATACAGTGTCCTTTAAAATACATTACTTCTTCAGATAATTTTTTTCCAAATTAGTTAAAATGAAGTCAACTCTGGTAGACAGATGCATTTAACAAATGTATATATTTTTTAAAATTGTTAACACTCTCCCAGTCTTGTTACACTTAAAGAAAAGTTTCTTCCCTCATAAGAATTCATTATTGCATTTGTGTAAGGTTAACCCCAGTACCAGTGAGAGGCATAATCTTGTGTTATAAACATTAAAGCATTTACATGAATAGAGTCGCTATCTTGTTACTCAAAGTGTAAACAAGGACAGAGAGTATTAGCATCTTCTGGGAGCTTGTTATTCATGCAGAATCTCAAGGACTACCCTAGGTCTACTGAATCATAATCTGCATTTTAACAAGATATCCAGATGAGAATGCACTGACATTAAAGGTTGAAAAGCATGATTCCACCAAATACTTGTTAATAATACATTTCTCTTAGTGTTGTCCACTGGGGAATATTTAACTATCCTGCTCAGGAAATGTCATGGTACAGTTCAAAGGGAGATGCATTTCCAGGACTTCAACATGGAAGTAACTACCTCCAATAAGGCAGTCGAGGAAAGAAACATATACGTGGACCTTATTTTGATGTTGGAATTTAATCACTTAAAAGAAAATATTTTTTCTTTGTAACCATAAAATATATTGGTGGAAATTAGGCTCACGTGTAGTTATATATAAATAATAGGGTTTTCTTAAATCTAACTATTAACAGTAAAGATGCTAAGAATAAAGGCAAACTGAGATAAGCAGCATGAATAAGCAGCATCTCTCTCACAGCTATATTTCTCAAATTCCAATGGCCACGTTGCTTAGGTCTCTCCAAAGTCCAACTGAATTGGAATTTCCAATGATCAGGTTTGAGTATATGAATTTTAGCAGTTCTGTCTATGCGATTCTAATTTGTAGTTTGAAAAATGCTGCTTGTGTTTTTTTTTTTTTTTTTTCTCTAAGATAGAGTTTCACTCTGTTGCCTGGGCTAGAGTGCCATGACATCAGCCTAACTCACTGAGACCTCAAACTCCTGGGCTTAAGCAATCCTCTTGCCTGGGACTATAGGCATGTGCCACCATGCCTAGATACTTTTTTCTATATATATTTTTAGCTGTCCAGCTAATTTCTTTCTATTTTTTTTTTTTTTAGTAGACACGGGGGTCTCACTCTTGCTCAGGCTGGTCTCGAACTTCTGAGCTCGAGCATCTGCCTGCCTCAGCCTCCCAGATGCTAGGATTATAGGCATGAGCCACCATGCCAGGCCTGCTGCTTGTTTAAAATCTAAAATAACATTGCTTTATTTTGTCTGTTACATGTTATATAGATACATAATTTGAAGTGGTTGACTTTTTCAACTTCTTAGTTTCATTACTGTAGGACTTATTTATTGGCTTTATTTTTTGTTTGCCTTTGTGTATTACTATTTTATAAATATTTTTTTTTCTGACTTTATGTTATCAGAGGACCACTTGTATGCCACTAATCGTGTAATGTTACAAATTGTTACATAATTTTTAATGGATCTGAAAATGGATTCAGCTAAAATAATTAAAACAGGCATAAAAAGGCATTACCTCTTAGTAAATGCATTAAATTTATGAGATAATTTTATATTTGAAGCTCAAATCATCAAATAATATTTTATTAATCTGATCCAAGGTTAAGCAAAATGAATCTTAAATTACATCTACCTATGGATCAAAATAGGATAGGCGGAGTCAGGGTTGGGTTCTGGGTAAGAAACAGGAATGGAGTTGTAAAACTATATACAGACCGGAGACTACCAAGGACAGTTTGTAATAAAAGAGAGCCTCTGATATTAGAAACCTCGTCAAAAATAGTGGATCTGTTTCTGAAGGCCCCAAGTAGATTATGTATCTCTAGATGAAATTAGCAAAACAGATCTTAGCAGTGGAAGCCATGGAAGACAACAATACAGTGAGCTAAAAAAAAAGAAGAAAATGGTGGGTGACACTATACAATAATAAGGGAATTCTTTAAGTGACTTCAGCTATACTGGGTATTTAGACGGGATTGGTTTGAAAACAGGCAGGACTTGATTTCTACAGATAACCTAGGGAGGAATCAGAGAAATACTAATTAATATATGGCTGTCATTGAGATATGAAGAAAATGTAGCCTGGGAAATAAGAGGTATTTCTGAATTATATAGTTGCCCCATTTTATGTTGTAAGCCTAATTTCTCCCCTTTGATTTTTGAGAAGATACTTTGCATTTTCAAAAATTACTCTGGAAACATTTATATCCTTTCAAAGGTGATCTCACTCAAGACAATTGATTATATAAGTTTGTAGTGCTTTACCTAAGGTTAGTCAACCAGCTCCTCCCTGGAATATTTGGATAGGAGACCTAGAAACTCAAGTCAGAGTTTCTTCACATATCTCCTATGACTACACTGACTCTTGGAGACTGTGGTCACCATATCTCTCTCTACATGAACTTACTTGCAATAAGAAAGAAGAAAGATAACAATTTGCAGAGAAGGAGTGTTTGGTGGTTAATAATGTGTCAACTTGATTGGATCATGGAGTGCCCAGATATTTGGTTAGACATTATGTCTGTGTGTGTCCATGAGGGTGTTTCTGGGAAAAATATAACATTTGAATCTGCAGATGGAATAAAGCAGATTGCCCTCCCTAATGTGGGTGGACGTGATCTAACCCCTCAAGAGGAACAACTTGGCATAAGAAAGAAAATTTCGTTCTCTCTGCCTGACTGGTTGAGCTGAGACATCAGTTTTCTCTTGCCCTCAGACTGAGACATAAATCATCTGTGTTCCTGGTTTTCAGGCTTTCAAACTCAAACAGCAGCTATACCAAAGGCTTTCCTGGGTCTTCAGCTTGCATTAGCAGATCATGGAGATTCTCAGCCTCCATAATTGTATAAGCCACTTCTTTATTTTAAATCAATTTTTCTATCTATCTATCTATCTATCTATCTATCTATCTATCTATCTATCTATCTATCTATCTATCATCTATCTATCTATAAATCATCTACCTATCTCCTATTAGTTCTAGAGAGCCTTGACTAACACAAGTATTGTAAGAATAAAAGTGAAGATTCAATTTTTTTGAAACATGACTTTTTCTATCTACAAAATATCTGTGCAAGAAGTAAAGTTAACCATAAAAGTTCTTCACATATCACTTTTATGTTTTCTTTTTCACATGTGGGTATGACACAAGATCAATCCTCCCTCTCCCAATATGCACACACATACATAATCTTTCAGAAAATGTTAAGGCGTCCTGAGATAAAGGAGGCCCTTATGTTCATAAGTATATAATACAAATTAAAAATGAAAGATACAGATTTAGATATTGATATGGCAACTAGCATATATTTTAAACACAGGAAATATAGCATTAGATGAGGTCAAATATGTATTCGAAACATATTTAAATTTCCACTTTGAAAATTTACAAAGTAAACGTAGGTAAGTATACCTATCAGGAAAGCAATTCAGATATATATTTTCAAAAAAAGAGTTAAAGTATTTGTTCAGAGTTTTTAACTGTTAAAACATAGATCATAAATTTAGAGCATAGTAGGTTGATATCTCCGATTAGAACTCAGTAAAGAGAAAAGAATTTTCTCATTTCCAGTCTGTTGTTTCACCTGTTTCTGAAACCTGAGTAAATATACTTTTGTAGATTTTATGAGACTTCTTTTTAGCCTTTTAAGCTAGAATTTATATTACTATCACCTAAAAATATTAAAATTAGAAGAGAAATACATGAGCAGTGACCAAGAATTAAGATGTCTGGGTTGGTTAGGAAACAGTGTTCTGAACAACTGGGTAGGAAGAGAGTCTCAGGATAAGGGCAGGAACAGAGCTTGCCTTATTTTCTGCTATGCCATCAACTCACTGTATGGGATGAACTATGAATCCAGGATGTTTTTTGAATGAATTGACTATAGTCTACATAAATTTGAAGGCTCTCTGCTCTGAGAAGCCATAAGGTATCTAATAGAATATCAAAGTCCTAATGAGTACTCTCTTCAAATATTACTTGAAGTACTAGTTCAAAATTTTATTAACCAGTTGGATGCAGTGGCTCATGCCTGTAATCACAGCACTTTGGGGGGCTGAGGCAGGAGGGACGCTTGAGCCCAGGAGTTTGAGACTGGCCTGAGCAACCAGGGAGACCCTGTCTCTACAAAAAAAAAAAAAAAAAAAAGCCTGTAGTGGTAGTGGCACCTGTAGTCCTCACTACTAAGGAAGTTGAAGCAAGAGGATCATTTGAGCCCAGCAGTTTGAGGGTGCGGTGAGCTATGATCACATTACTGTGCTCCAGCCTGGGTAACAGAGTGTGACCCTGTCTCAAAAATAATTAATTAACCTAATTATAACATGCATGTAGAAAAAGATTCTTGGGACAAAGAAATCATGGTGGGCAAGAATACACGCACATGTTATTTTGGCTTGTTTCTACTAAAATAAGCAGCAACTAAATATGATCAATAAGTTTGAGCATAGCAGAAACACAACAATGAAAAATATTCTCATGTCTCAAGAATATTAAGATAGAACTTTAATTATACATATCCAACTGGTAATTAATTCATTGTTGTTATAAGTTATAAATCTTCAAAATAAAGGAGAAGCCCTAAAGCCATGTTGAAACAACTAAACATTTATTATACTTCAAAAAGAAATGTGAACACAAGATTCATCAACAATTTATCTAAAAAAAATCATTCTTCACTCATTTATACACTCACCAAATATTTACTAAGTAGCTACTCTGCACCATGTACCAGAGCTATTATAAGTTAAAATATAGAGTGGGGTGTGTGTGTGTGTGTGTGAAGAAACTCAGAGTATATCTGTAAAGTATCTTCTCTCTAGGACATCCTGTAGCTTTCTGAAGATTCTGTCTCTAGTGTATTTTGCATGAGAAGACTTCTGCAAAATTGGTATCATATTTTATTTCACTGTGTGCTATAAATAGTCTAGGGCACAAGCATGCATTTCCTGGTGTTTCTAGGCACAGGTGTATTTGGAAATTATTAATATTTCAAAATTCTGAAACTACTTTGCAGAACTCCCAATAGATGTATCAATGCTGTTATGGCCATTGTTAAACTTGCCAAAAGAGTGAGGATCATATGAATTCTTTCATCAGTAATCTTTAACCCTGAGTTCTGGGGGATCTACATTCTCTTTTAGATTCTTATTTCTAATTTTAGTAGACATAAATTAACCTATCTATTTAATTTTTACATGTCAAAATCTCTTGCTGGAAATGATATTAAGGAAACTAGCTTACATTTGTATTTATTAGTATCCAGATGCTGTTGCAAGTGCCATGAGAAATCTATGAGGCAGGCACTCTTTTATATGCATTTTACAAAAAAGAATGGGAGATAGGAACATGTCTTTTCATATCAGGATCACTAATTGCACTAGCTAAGAAATTTTGGTAGAGTCCAGACAGTAAAGATTTATGGCCCTGCTATACATACTGCCTCTTTTGGGGATTTGGTAGTATTTAAGGTACTGATAGATATTTGTGTAAAAAACTAGAAATACCCAAATCCTACCAGAATAATTACTCTCCTCTCTATCAAGGTTTCAAGAGACATGTTTACAACTGACAAATGAAGAATCAAGGAATCATGTAATTATGAGTTAGGCTAATTCCCAATAATCTACTTTTAATAAACTAGGATAAATATTTTATGCCTAAGCCTTAAGCAGTAGTAATAATATCCAGTATTAGATGCTTATTATGGGGCAAGTACTGTGCTTAGCACTTTATGTATTGCAATCTCCTTAATAACCTTATTTCTATACCCACTTTAAAGATGAGGAAAATGAGGCACAGAGGGTTTTAATAATTTGCCCATAGTTATAGAGTAAACTAGCAGTTGTGTAATCTTCGGCCAGGTGACACCAAAAGCTTGCTTGCTTCCAGGCTGGATCAGAATACATATGGCTCCACCTCCTTTAACTCATCTTTGGCCAATTATTTGAAATCAATATAATTATTGTTAATCTTTTTGGTTGAAAGGGAATACTGTTTGAGAATGAGGGTGGAGACAAGAGAAAGATACCTCCTCTCTCTACTGCATTTAATTAGAGATACTAAGTCCTTCCTATATTTATTACACATTAGATTTTAATGAAATACTTAAAAATGAAAATTTTCAAGTTTTATATGTTTCTTATTGTAGCTAATGATTCTTTTAGTTGCATTATTTGTAACGCAATCTCTATGCCCTAAAACTTTAACTGAGACCATTACTTTGTTGTTTAAAAAAGGTTTCTCAGGACTAAATAAAAATAATGATGGCAAATCTACTTACCGTAGGGCATTAAAATGAATTATCAAAATTTTGTACTAGAATCTAAGCAATCTATGTTACATATCTCTTAAAGATTGTCCTATGGTATTTTTTCTCTTTTTAATGTCTACTTACTCTTCTTTATTACCACCTGTTTATTACAAAGGATAAGGCCTGATTTAAGTTGAATCTTTCGAATTTAATTCCACTTTTTAAAAACTTTTCTTATCAGAAAAAATATTTGGAAATAATTGTGTCCAATGTGGGAACAGAATTTGAAAAATACTGTAGCTCTGGGCTGTAAGACACTCTTTGCATGACATTAATTCTTGACCATTATGTAGTCATCCAGGCTGAAGTTCTCTGTCTGCCATTAAATAGATGCAGATTATTAAGGAATTCTAAATATGGCCAAATCTCAGACATTTATCCCTACTTACTTCTAAAAGGCAAACCTGGGGGGCATCAGCTTGGAGCAAAGAGTGATTTAAAGGATTGTCTAGGTGATTCACAAGTCTGTGGCATGTCCAGAATTAGAGTAAGAATAATTTTAAATATTAGGATTGAGGAATTCTATATACTGTGTGATGATCTAAATATTATTTTGAATACCCGTAGAAACAAGAACATCACATATTTGGAAGATATGATTTTAGTTTTATTCTTCCAGAAGTGATTTTAGCAAAACACTGCAGGCTTCTGTTGTCTTAAAGATAAAATTAGACAGAGATGGAAGAGCTGTTGCCCAATGTTACTTTCAGCTCCAATAGTTCTGTGTCACAATCTGCTATTGTTAATCAAGTATCTTATGAAAAAATTACCACTAGCCTTCTTTTTCTTCCTGCTTTTTTTTCTTTCATTTTAAAAGAAGATTTTTGAAAAGAATAATATACATAGAGAAATATGCACAAATTTTAAGTTCAGAGTTGCTGCATTTTCCCAAAGTGAATATACTCATGTAAACAGCAACGGGTCAAAAGAAAGAACATTACTAGCAACTTAGATACCTGCCTTGTTCCTTATTTCAATCTCTATAACCACAGAGTCACCACTGTGGTGACTTCTAACACAAACTTCTAAAAATATAACTTGATTTGCTTATTTGCATAAATGCAATCATAAAATATGATTGGAGTTAGTTTGAATCTATAGGTCAAGCCAGAGGATATTGACATCTTAACACTATTGGATTTTTCAATCCATAAACATGATATATATCTCCATTTAATTAAACTTTCATTAATTTCTCTCAGTCATGTTTTGCAGTTTTCACTGTATTGGTCTTTCACATATTTTGTTAATGTTATACCAAATTATTTCTTAATTTTTGATGCTATTGTAAGCTAAATTTTAAAATTTCAATTCCAAATGCTTATTGCTAGTATGAAAGAATAGAATTAAGCTTTTACATTGACACTGTATCCTGTAACCTTGCTAAACTCAATTAGTTCTAGTAGTTTATCTAGTCTATCTGTATGATCATAGTGTCTTCAATTTATTATAGTTTTCACTTTTTCTATTTCAATCTATATGACTTGTGATCCCCTTTCTTGCCTGATTGTGCTAAGATTTCCAGTAAATTGATGAATATGATCATAGGGGAAAATAATTCAGCTATTCCTTTTCACCTTCTCAAGTATGAGATTAGCTATAGGTTTTATACCAAGTTAAGGAAATTTTTTCGTATTTCTAGTTTTCTGATAGTTTTTTTGCATGCATGGCTGTTTAATTTTGTTTAATACCTTTTCTGAATGTATGCATATTAGTGCAGGTTTTGCTTATTTGTTATATGACAGTTTATATTGATTGATTTATGAATTTTGAATCAATCTTGCATTCCTAGGATAGATTCAACTTGTTGGATTAATCCATTAATATTTTGCTAAGGAATTTATTTCTGTGTTCATGGGACATATTGATCTGTTGTTCTCGTTTCTTGTAATATCTTTGGCTGGATTTCAAGATAAAACTGGCCACATAAAATGAGTTCGTAAGTAGTACCTACACTTCTGTTTTCTGGAAGAACCTTTGTAAACTTGTCCCTCTCCCTTAAATATTTGGTAGAATTCACCAGTGAAGTCAGCTGGGACTGGGGTTTTCTTTGTGAGAAATGTTTTAAATTAAAATTTTAATTGATTTAATTGTTTTAACAGATATTGAACTATTCAGGTTTTATAAATTGATCTTTGATAGATTTTAAATTTCTAAAAACTTGCTCATTTAACTTGATTATCAAATTTATTAGCATACATTTTTTATAATATTCCTTTCATAATTTTGGTATCTATAAAAACTATAGTGAAGCCCTCCCTATCCTACCTGACATTGGATATTGATACTCCCCTTGTTTTCCTTGATCATTTCTTTGGTTTATGGATTGCTCTTACCCTCTACCCATCAGAGCCATAAGGACATATTTCCCAGATCTTCACATTGACAACCTGTGGAGCTTGCTGGAAATAAAGCCTACAAAAATATGGGAACCCCTAAACCTGCAGCTCCCAGGAGTTTCTCGCTCTCACAAGGGTCACACTCAGCCACCTGCAATTCATGGAAATTAAGATGTTCTAGCATCTTCTCCTTCAAATAAGCAAATCTTGGCTATGACTCTATGAACTCACCGGCATCTCTAGATTTTAGGGTGACTGTTAGCCGTGTAGTCTCAGCTCTCTGGTGAGTCTAAGAAAAGTCACTGAAATTTAGTTTGTCCAGATGTTTCTTTTCTTAAACATGTCGGAGATGACCTATAGGCTTTTAACATGCCAGAGTGGAAATTATATGTCCATTTAGTAATCTTTATGTTTATGTTTTATCATTACTACTTTCTTATTGGTTATGCCATTTTTAAGTTATCTCAGTTATGAAAGTGTACTTTCGATTGCCCCTCCAATCTTTTGTGCTTTTATTCCCATATATTCTATTTCTGTGTGTTTCTAAAATATGTTTTTCTTCATATAGTTACCATTCCAAGTTATTAAAATAATATATTTTATACCTTCCCACATGTTTATCATTTCTTGGTTTTGTAATTTCTTTGTTTAGATCCAAACTTCCATCTGTCATATTGTTTTTTTTCCTAAAAAGCACTTTTAACAATTCCTGTATTTCATATCTGATGAAAACAAATTGTCTTGTTTTCTATTTTTCTGAAAAAGTCTTTATTTTTCCTTCATTTCTGAAAGGTTTATTTTCTAGGTATTCAATTATAGGTTAATAGTTTTATTAATATCATTCATTATGTGAAGATGCCACCTTATATTTTATTTCATTATTAATAGATTCAAAATGCTACTTAGTTTTTGATGAGATGTCTGATGATGTTAATTTGGCTTCTTCATATATAACATTTAATTTTTCTCTTTAAGATTTTCTTTTCCATTGGGTTTTAGCATATTTGTGTTTTTTTTTGTGTGTATTTTTATTGCTTGGAGTTCTCTGATATTCTTAGATTTATGTGATCTTCTTTCCTTTTAATTAATTTTGGAAAATCCCCAGCTATTATCTATTTAAATATTTCTTTACTTGTTACCTATTTCTTCTACTTGGACTCCAATTACATGTATTTTAGACTTTTGATATCATCTCACAGATATACAAAGACAATTTCTTGTTTTTTACTCTTTTTTTCCCTCTGTGTTCAGTTTGCATAGTTTTCATTAATCTATTTTCAGTTCTATTCAATGTTTTCTCTATGTCTAGTCTGCTTTCAAGTTCATTGAAGGGATTTTTTCTTCTCTAATACCATGTGAGTTTCTTTTTGTTGACATTTTCATCTCATATTTTTTCATAGTTTTCATTGTAGCTGTCTACTGAAATTCACTACTGTTTATGCATGTTGGTCACTTTTTCTATTAGTATTTTTACTAAATTTATATATTTATTTAAAAATATTTTGCTGATTTGGGTCAATCTTAAGGATGTAATGAGCATTGTAGGGGGGAAAGGACTACCTCTATCCCTTTTTAGGGAGAGGCAAAGAAACACACTGTAACCAAAATGTCTAAAAAAATTTTTTTTTGTTAATGGGAGGTGAACAGGTAGAAGGGGGGAGAAGAGGAAAGGTATGCACTTTCATGGTGGATGCAGGACACACCACTTGAAGACTGGACACGCTTGAAACTCTGGCAGAGCGGGGTGGAGAGGGGGCAGGGGCAAGATATGTAACCCTAACAATATTTGTACCCACAGAATTTGGGAAAAAATAAATTAATTAATTAAAAAAAATTTTTTGCTGATAGTTTCAACTTCCAAGACTTGTCTATTTATCTTTCTGTTGACTGTTTATTTTTCCTCCTCTCTTGTTGCTGTTGTTTTGTGTGCCTCATTATACATTCCTTGACTGAATGCTAGATATTGAGTATAACAATATTACAGGCAGAGGTAGATAGTATTTATATGCAGAAATGAGCATGTCTTTACTTCTGTCGTGGCATTTTGTAGAGGTCAAAAGCAATGAAGGTAATTGAACTGGGTCTAAGTTTTGTTGTTGCTATCATTATAAACAGTGTATCTCAATGGTGAGCTTGTGCTACCTTGTGCACTCTGTGAGTCTTGGAGTCCTAAAAGGTTTTTCATAGTTTATCTGCTCCATGTTCCACTTTCAGCTTTTGGAAGACTTTGTACACATGTACCATGAGGGACTCTCTCTTCACTTTTATCTTTCCAGAAGAGTGTATTGCTGTTGTTTGTTATTCTGTTCAAGGTTCATGGAGAGGGTGGAAGTTGGGAACTGGCTCTCTAGCCTCAGTCTCAGAGATGGGGTTTTCTCAATTTTCCTGTGTCCCACCCTCCTG
Organism: Microcebus murinus; assembly: GCF_040939455.1. NCBI lineage: Eukaryota > Metazoa > Chordata > Mammalia > Primates > Cheirogaleidae > Microcebus > Microcebus murinus. The sequence continues at coordinate 85,817,845 of NC_134105.1, read as the reverse complement.
TCCCAGCGGCAGCTAAGCTCTGCCCTATATCTGGTATAAGTCCATATCCTGTTTCTCCCCCAGCATCCTTGGAAATCTAGTTTGTTTCCATGGAAGGTTATGGTTTAATGTAGGTTTCCTGTCTTTCCAACACTGGCAGATACTGTTTTCTTCTACTTCTCTTCGAGTAACAGCAGCCAACTTTTGCAGCAGATGAGTTTTACTTCTACTGCTTTGCCAATAGCAGTGAATCTTTGTTTTGGACTAGGGGAAAGAGGGCTTTTTTTCACTTCTCTACTGCCAAATGGCTTTTGCTTCATATGAAAGAAGATTCTGTGCAACAGTGAGGGGAGCTTCCCTATGTCTTTGCCCTACCCACAGTCTTTCTTGTAAAACCCAGTGGAGACCAATGAAAAAGAGTTAGTGATTGGATGTTGACACTTTTAGTCTCCTGGGTCTCCCAAGGATTTTTGGATTCTGAGTCTTAATTCCCAAAGAACAGATACTCTGTTCTGCAATGGTCTTTAGGAATTCATTAAATTTTCAATTATTTTCCTCTTAGCCAATTTCATGACTGTATCCTCCTCTTTCTGTACTCTGCTAATGGGTAAAACAATTGATATAGTCCGTCTCTATTAAGGTGGTCTTGTGACCCTTAAGAATTTACTTCATTTGGTTACCCTTGTTGGCTCCCTAAGGACTAAAAGTTATGATTTTGTAGAATATCTGGATCTTCATCATCATCATTACAGTGGGAACAATATTCACTAGTGATTTTTTATGCCTTAAATTATTTATAACTATAGAACAGATTTATTAGAATTATAACAAATATCTAATTTTAATACAAAGAACAAAGATAATTTTTAAAATATAACCTGTCATTTCACTACTTTATCATAATTTAAAATATATTAATTGGATTAACTTTAAGTAAACAAAATATTAAATATTTTATATTTAATAAACAATATTACTGAGACTAGGAAAATTTGTTTAAATGAAATTAGAACAACTTTTAAAAATAATAATAATTGATAATTTAATGACAAAAGTTAATTTTGAAAACATGCAAACATCTTTTGTGTGTATTTACCCAAGTTTAAAATGAAGATTTATGATGGGAAATATTTTTTCTATAATAACTTCTGTTTTTCTTAGTAAGACATTGTTATTTGTGATGCTCATGTAATTATATGCCAGTGTAACTCAAGTATGTAATGACATTTTTCTTTGAAAGCATTTAAATAAGTCAAGAAATTGCTTTACTGTTCTGTTTCCTGACTTAAAACCCACTTTTGCCATGTTCATTTTATTATACAATCTGTCTCAACTCATCCAGGCAAAATATATTCCACAAAGTATAATGTGCACTGAATGTTTTACTGGTTGATAGCCATATAATTGTATCCATTCTTGCATTTATATTTGTACATAGACATTTAGCATATTATACATAAATAGTTGGGTTTATAAATGTGCATGAAAATAATGTCTGAATAAGGATTTACACATATTTATTTTCCTTTCCTTAGTTATTCCAGTTGATTTTAAAATCAGATATTTCATGAATTATTATTTACTTTATGGATTGGAAAAGATTCATTAAGGAAGGATGAAAGAAGAATAACTCAATCAAATTGTAATGTATAATTAGTTTGATTAGAAAGTAAAAAAGAATCAGACCTTTTGCTTCTATAAATGTGTTGATGTTATTTTTCAGTCCACAACACATGAGCATATTGTCTACCGATTACAATGAGTTAATGCAATTCTAGGAGACAATATAAATTTACATTTTATTAGGGTAGAGAAGCTATTTGCACTCAAGTGGCAAGGTAGCCACTAACATTATATGAAAATACTTTCAAGCAAATACTAAGTTCCTTTCCTGATATTCTCAACAATTGCCAATGGTAGAAATTTAGTCTCCATTACATGAGAAGGGCCTTGCTTTGTCATAATTTTTATTGTGAAACCATTTTTTGAATGATGTTTCTCATCCCTTCTGCCAAGATGAGCATGGAGACCACAATCTTTTTCTATTTGTTTTCCTTCACATGGGTTTTTATAGTATTTTGGAGTACCTGTAAAGGATATGGACCCGGTCTCAGTAAACCTTAGAAGCTATAGGACAAAGAGTGAGGGAAAAGGACTGGAATAACACATAATAGATGCTTCAAAGACAAATACTGTCAGGAATGCATACTCCTTCCAATCTTTTGGAATGAAATTTTGACATGTGTACCCTGGAAACGAAACATTGGCCCTAATAATGTTTAGACTAGATACCATTATGAATTCAAAACCTTGTTTTTGAATGACAGTGATTCTTTTATTGTACCAGTAATCATATACAGATAACCTTTTTTAAGGAAACCAGGTATGTCTCTACTTTGTGTCAGATATACTTATTTTAATTGGTATTTTTCAAAAATTCTGAGTTGTTATGATTCAAGTTGTTATGATTTTTCTTCCATTTGTTGTTTTCTTTCCCCATTCACAAGAAGCTGACATCACAATAAATTGTTGGCTCTTTTGTAAAAATTAACTTATATATACCTTCCCTTCTTAATTCTGTCTTGTTTCTGTTTTACTCCCTGCCCTTCATGTGAATTTATCTATTCAGGGGGATCATGCACAGTGGAGATGACAATGGACTCTGTGATTATCTAATGTGTATAATATTGAAGTTTTTAAAATTTTTTGGCTGCTTTAGGTATCATTTTCTTTAAATACCATTCCAACAGTTATGGAAATGGGTGGCAGTTAGGACTCAAATAGGCATGTGGAGTTGCTAACATCTCTCCTTTCAAATTTAAAACCAAATGTTTCTTCATATCAACTGCTTTATATGGTTTCCATGTAAGTTTCTAAAGGGAGAAAATAACAATTTGTACCCTCTCGTCAATCCAAGATCAAATACATAAGCATTGTCTGGAAGCTTGGGATGGGAAGAGGAACTGGCAGCCATGAAAGCAGGGATTCTACAAGGCCCCTACAGGGCCTGCAAGGTAAAATTCAGAAGAAGAGAAAGCCAGATCAAAAAGTGGGTTTCGGTGGTTCTGAGATCAGCAAGAAAGCTAATTCTAGAATTTGTCCCATTCTAAGTTATTTTAACTACACACACAAGCCTTGATGATAAAATGCTTTTTTGTTATGTGCTAAGGATAGTCAGGCTTAGGCAAGACCAGCACATAACAAAAGAATGGTGTGTTCTCTGTTTGCCATGATCCGGCAATCTACCAGAACACTTTGCGTCTTGGGTGACCTAGTGAAATTGTAGGAATACATTATACTCACTGGTACAGGAGTGAGTGGCAGGATAAAGTCAGAAGAGACTGACAGGAATGCTGCTGAGAGCACGGAGTAGCTTAAGCCAGTAAAATGCCAGCTTGCACTCAAGTGTTGAGTGTGGGAGGCACCATTTAGTCTATTTGTAAAGGACACATTGAAGTGTGCAGCCATGCACATAGGAGTTTGAAGCCATTGCAATTTGGGCTTTAGCATTAACGTGACCTAATTTGTAGCTGTAGGCTAGGGAACATCATAGTTACATTTTGTTTTATGTGTGTTATCTTTACTACCCACTTCCAAGGCAGAAACTTCCTATGCAGGGTCTTTTTATTAAACTTTTAAAAAGTAAACTCTTTTGCATTAATATGTTAGGGAAGATCCTCTTAAAATTCCTCTTAAAGTTAACAATTGACACTATAGTAGGAAACTTCTGGTGAAATTTCACTAACTAGGAATCTCAGACAAGATAAGAGATGATGATAATAGAATGAGAGTGGGTACTAAAGTGAAGATAGGGTTACCACTACTCGTGCTATATAAATAAACTATAAAGTTTTGAATAGAATTGACTTTGCCGATTTTAATAAAAGTAACATTAAATTAGTATAATTTATTCTTGAATAAAGAAACAAGAAAGCTAATATTTTATTCTTTTTTCTTAAACATAAATTTAAATCAAAGGTGGGTAATTTACTTTTCAAAGAGTGTTGATAGCTTTAGACAACAGATCGGAGAACTGCAAACCTCATGTTCTTCAGATGGGGGATTTGGAAGTAGGGTGAGGAGTTTGTCTTAACCATACTCAGCAATGCAGATGTAGAAAGAAAAGGAAAGGAAATGAAGAGTTTAGCTGGTCTTGCCTTTCACAGTAAGTATAAAAAAGTTAAAAGGATAGTAAATGTTCCTTTAGGATTTCTTCAAGTATGTCCAGAGGCAGAAACTGAGGGTTTTCATCTACTGTTTTCAATCGTAGTTAAAGAAAGTTAGTGATTACCATGCCACTCACGCTGGAGTCCGAAAAACTCTACAGATGGGAAAAAAGAGTTTAAAAATGAGAAAAATCATGGACAGAGGAAAAGCTCTTTACAAGGAGACCATACTTCTCTTTTCCTGGTGATAGTACAGTGTCATTTCAGTGGTGAGGGCACATATTATCCATTGTCTACCTTGCGGCCTATTGTAGCATCAAAATTACCCCATATTTTCCTCCCAGGTCACCTGCAAAATATTTCCCCTTCATATTCTTGCCCTTTTACTCTAATGTCCAGAAAACTGAACAGTGGTATCTTTGATTTGCATTACTTTATGGTCTAAAAGAAGGTAGCCATGCCGAAGGTGGCTATCTTTGGTGGCTTTATATATATATATAAAAATATATATATATTTTTTTAGCTTTGAGATTCTATTAGTCCATTACTTCATTAGAAATAACCGTGAAATGCTTATTATTTTTTTTTTAATTTTTTTTTATTTTGGCATATTATGGGGGTACAGATTTTAAGGTTTCAATAAATGCCCATTTCCCCCCCTCCCCCCAAAAGTCTGAGTCGCCATCATGACCATCCCCCAGATGGTGCACATCTCACTCACTATGTATGTATATACCCACCCCCCTTCCCCCTCCCCCCTCCCACCTGCCCAATACCCTATTACTGTAGTACCTATGTGTCCACTTAGGTGCTACTCAGTTAATACCAGTTTTCTGGAGAATATATCTGGTGCTTGTTTTTCCATTCTTGGGATACTTCACTTAGTAGTATGGGTTCCAGCTCTAACCAGGAAAATATAAGATGTGCTATATCACCATTGTTTCTTAGAGCTGAATAGTACTCCATGGTATACATATACCACATTTTATTAATCCATTCTTGGATTGATGGGCACTTGGGCTGTTTCCACAGCCTTGCAATTATGAATTGTGCTGCTATAAACATTCGAGTGCAGGTGTCTTTTTTGTAGAGTGTCACTGGATCATTTGGGTAGATGCCCAGCAATGGGATTGCTGGATCAAATGGTAGATTCACTTGTATCGCTTTAAGGTATCTCCATATTGCTTTCCACAGAGGTTGAACTAGTTTGCAGTCCCACCAGCAGTGTAGGAGTGTTCCTCTCTCTCCGCAACCACGCCAGCATTTATTGTTTGGAGATTTTTTGATAAAGGCCATTCTCACTGGGGTTAAGTGATATCTCATTGTGGTTTTGATTTGCATTTCCCTGATGATTAGAGATGTTGAGCATTTCTTCATATGTTTGTTGGCCATGCTTCTGTCTTCTTTAGAAAAATTTCTGTTCAAGTCCTTTGCCCACTTTTTAATGGGGTTATTTGATTTTTTCTTCCTAATTTTCGTGAGTTCTAAGTATATTCTAGTTATCAGTCCCTTATCGGATGCATAGGATGCAAAAATTTTCTCCCATTCTGTAGGTTGTCTGTTTACTTTCATGACTATTTCTTTGGCTGTGCAGAAGCTTTGTAGTTTGATCATGTCCCATTTATTTATTTTTGTTGCTGCTGTGATTGCCTTTGGGGACTTCTTCATAAACTCTTTGCCCAGGCCGATGTCTAGGAGAGTGTTTCCAACTTTTTCCTCTAGAGTTCTAATAGTTTCATATCTTAGGTTTAAGTCTGTTATCCAGCGTGAGTTGGTTTTTGTGAGAGGTGAAAGGTGTGGGTCCTGTTTTAGCCTTCTACAGGTGGCTATCCAGTTTTCCCAGCACCATTTATTGAAAAGGGATTCTTTTCCCCAGCGTATGTTTTTGTCTGCTTTGTCAAAGATGAGATGGCTATATGAGGATGGTTTTATATCAGGATTCTCACATCTGTTCCACTGGTCAATATTCCTGTTTTTGTGCCAATACCATATTGTTTTAATTACTACAGCTTTGTAGTATAGTTTGATATCTGGCATATTAATGCCTCCCATTTTGTTTTTGTTGCCTAGAATTGCTCTTGATATTCGGGGTCTTCTTTGGTTCCATACGAAGCGTAAAATTATTTTTTCTATATCTGTGAAGAATGCTGATGGGATTTTAATAGGTATTGCATTGAATCTGTAGATCAGTTTGGGTAGTATAGACATTTTGATGATATTGAGTCTGCCGATCCACGAGCATGGTATGGATTTCCATCTGTTTACATCCTCTGCTATTTCCTTCCTCAGTGTTTCATAGTTCTCCCTGTAGAGGTCTTTTACCTCTTTGGTTAAATATATTCCTAGGTACTTTAATTTCTTTGTTGCTATTGTGAAGGGAATTGAGTCTTTGATTTGGTTCTCAATTAGATTGTTGTTGGCGTATATGAATGCCTCTGATTTCTGTGTATTGATTTTGTATCCTGAGACTTTACTAAATTCATTGATCAGTTCCAGGAGTTTCTTGGTTGAATCCTTGGGGTTTTCTAGATACAATATCATATCATCAGCAAACAGTGAAAGTTTGATCTCTTCTGCCCCTATTTGGATACCTTTGATTCCATTTTCCTGTCTGATTGCTGTAGCCAAGACTTCCAGCACTATGTTGAACAGAAGTGGAGATAGTGGGCAGCCTTGTCTGGTTCCAGTTCTAAGTGGGAATGCTTTCAGTTTTTCCCCATTCAGTATGATGTTGGCTATGGGTCTGTCATAAATGGCTTGTATCATTTTTAGGTATGTCCCTTCTATGCCTATTTTCTTCAGTGTTCGTATCATGAAAGGGTGTTGAATTTTGTCAAAAGCTTTTTCTGCATCTATTGAAAGAATCATGTGGTCTTTGTTTTTGCTTCTGTTGATGTGGTGAATTGCATTTATACATTTACGTATGTTGAACCATCCCTGCATCCCTGGGATGAAGCCCACTTGGTCGTGGTGGATTATTTTTTTGATAAGTGTCTGGATTCGGTTAGCTAAGATTTTGTTGAAAATTTTTGCATCTATATTCATTAGGGATATTGGTCTGTAGTTTTCTTTTTTTGTTGCATCCTTTCCTGGTTTTGGTATCAGAGTAATATTCGCTTCATAAAAGGTGTCGGGGAGGTTTCCGTTCTTCTCGATGTTGTGGAATAGTTTCTGCAAGATAGGTACTAGTTCTTCTTTGTAAGTATGGTAAAATTCAGGTGTGAAGCCATCTGGACCGGGACTTTTCTTTTTAGGGAGATTTTTAATTGCTGTTTCTATTTCAGCTGTTGAGATTGGTCTGTTCAGGGAATCTATTTCTTCCTGGTTGAGCCTAGGGAGGCTGTGTGTTTCTAGAAATTTGTCCATTTCCTCCACATTTTCCAGTTTGTGTGCATAAAGATTTTTGTAGTATTCATAAATTGTATCTTGTATCTCTTTGAGATCAGTTGTGATATCTCCTTTTTTATTCCTGATGGAGCTTATTAGAGATTTCTCTTTTCTGCTTTTCGTTAGCTTAGCCAATGGCGTGTCAATCTTGTTTATTTTTTCAAAGAACCAACTTTTTGTTTTATTAATCTCCTGAATAGCTTTCCTGTTTTCAATTTCGTTTAGTTCTGATTTGATCTTGTTGATTTCAGTTCTTCTGCTGGGTTTGGGGTTGGTCTGTTCTTCTTTTTCCAGCTCTTTGAGTCGTTTCATTAGATTGTCTATTTGTGATCTTCTTGCCTTTTGGTTATAGGCATTTATGGAGATAAACTTTCCTCTCAGAACTGCTTTAGCTGTGTCCCAGAGGAGTTGATAACTTGTCTCTCCATTGTCGTTTTCTTCATAGAAGTTTTTTATTTCCGTCTTGATTTCTTCATTTACGAAGTAATCATTTAGTAGGAGGTTGTTCAATTTCCACGTTTTTGTGTAGAAATGTGAGTTTCTGTTAGGGTTGATTTCTAGTTTTATTCCACTGTGATCTGAGAAGATACATGGTATGATTTCTATTTTTTTAAATTTCTTGAGATTTTCTTTGTGTCCTAGGATATGGTCAATCTTAGAGAATGTCCCGTGAGCTGATGAGAAGAACGTATATTCAGTGGATTTTGGGTAGAATGTTCTGTAGATGTCTGTCAGACCCAATTGTTCTAGAGTTTTGTTTAAGTCCATTATTTCTTTATTAATTTTCTGTTTGGAGGATCTGTCTCGTGCCGTCAGTGGGGTGTTGAAATCTCCGGCGATTATGGAGTTGCTATTAATCCATTTGCTTAGCTCCAGTAAGGTTTGCTTTATGAATCTGGGTGCACCTAAGTTGGGTGCATATATATTTAAAATTGTTATCTCTTCTTGTTGGACTGTGCCCTTCACCATTATATAATGACCCTCTTTGTCTTTTACTACTTTTGTTGGTTTAAAAACTAAATCGTCTGAAATTAGAACTGCCACACCAGCCTTCTTTTGGCTTCTATTTGCTTGGAATATTGATCTCCACCCTTTTATTTTTAGTCTATGTGCATCCTTGCAGGTTAAATGTGTTTCCTGAAGACAGCATATACTTGGCCTGTATTTTCTTATCCATTCAGCCAGCCTATGTCTCTTGAGTGGAGAGTTTAAGCCATTCACATTTATTGAGAGAACTGATAGGTAAGGTAGATTACTGATCATTCTGTTGGGTTGGATGTTGTTGCTATGATTTCTGTCTTGAGCCATTGTAATACCTGGCCTTTAATATCTTTGGGTTTTTGTTGTTTTTATATCCGTGGATTATTATTATGATGTTCCGTGCATAACGCTGTTTTAAGTACTTCTTGTAGGGCTGGTCTTGTCTTGGTGAATTCTCTGAGCCTTTGCTTGTCTGAGAATGTTTTTATTTCTCCTTCATATATGAAGCTTAGTTTTGCAGGGAATAATATTCTAGGCTGGGCATTGTTTTGTTTCAAAAGAGTGAGGATGGGGCCCCAGTCTCTCCTTGCTTGTAAAGTCTCATTAGAGAAGTCTGATGTTATTCGAATTGGCTTTCCCTTGTATGTCACTTGCTTCTTTTGTCTTACAGCTCTTAGAAGGGCCTCTTTAGTTGATACTTTGGTCAGTCTGATGACTGCATGACGTGACGTCTTCCTGTTTGCATTGAATCTCCCAGGGGTCCTCTTAGCTTCTTGAACTTGTATATCGAGATTTTGAGCAAGGCCTGGGAAATTTTCCTCTATTATATCTTCAAAAAGCTTGTCCAGCCCTTGAGTGTTGTCTTCCTCCCCTTCGGCTAAACCTATGACCCTCACGTTAGGTTTTTTCACATAATCCCACAGCTCTTGTAGGCTTTGGTCTTTTCTCTTCTTTCTCTGCTGTATTTCTGTGACTGATTTATTTAATTGGAGGGTGTTATCTTCAAGCTCTGAGATTCTTTCTTCTGCTTGATCTACCCTGTTCTTGAGACTTTCCACAGTATTTTGTAGTTCTCTGAGTTGATTCTTCATCTCCAGGACTTCGGTTAAAGATTTCTTCACTGTGTCAATCTCTTTGTTGAACCTTTGTTCCATTTCTTGGAGGTTTTTTCTGTTTTCTTGGTGTTGGTTATTGAGTTGTTGTTGCAGCTGGGTGAGTGTTCTTATGATCCACATACGAAATTCCTTTTCTGTCATATTGGTTGCCTGATTTTGGTCGGTGTCCGTTTCTAGGGGGCTGGTGCTCCTCCTTGGGGGTGTGTTTTCCGTTTGGTTCTTCATATTTCCTGAGTTCTTTCGCTGATTTCTTCCCATTTCGATCAGTTGTTGTTTCTTTCCTTAGGTTATTGTTTGGGTATTCACACACCTTGTTTAGTTTCTGAGGCGTTAGGTGGTGCCTGTGGGTGAAATTGGACCACTCCCTGTATATTGAGTCAGTGGATGCCGTGGCAAGGCTGTGCAAGATGCTGTCCCTGTCAGTAGGTGGCGTTTGCTTGGAGGAACAGGCTATGGTGTTGATTTTGAGTCCTGTTATCAGCTCTCGTTCTGGGCGGAGCTGGGTTGGATAAGCCTGCCCTCAGGCCGTTAGCAGGGGTCAAAGTTCTGTTCTCTGCTTCCAGGGAGAGCTGTCAGGGCGGGGCTGGAATGGTCCCGCTCAGCCAGAAAGTCTGAGTGTGGGGGTGGGGCTGTTTGAGACCCACAGTCTGCAGCAGGCCTCGCTTCTTTCCACCCTCCCCAACTCTGCAGCTACTCCTGGGCCTCTGCCAGCAGGCCAGACCACAAGCCACCAGGCCTCCCCGGACTGTGGTGCCGGCGGGGAGGTTCCCTGCACAGGAACGCCACCTGGGTTGGGCGCACGGCCTCCTCCTGGGAGGAGGGTTGTTCTCTAGGGTGCTGATCCGCCCCTGGAGGCACACAGCCCTCAGTAGGCTGTTCACGTATAACCCTTCTGTGCCCCGGGCAATGCTAGCCCTCGGTGCAGGGGATCTGGTCTGCAGGTCCGACCTCTGGGTCCCAGAGTTCAAACTGTATTCCCACCAGGGAGAGGATTTCCGGTCCTAATTCACCCACAGGGAGCCCAAGCTGGGTCTATGTCTCTCAGCCTCTGAGTCGGCACTGTTTTCCTGGGAACACGGTGCCAGCAGCACCTGGGATGGCGGGCGGAGTCCCAAACGGGAAGGTCCCGTTCCCTGGAGGTGCCTCTGGCTGGTGGCTGTATTGTCTCTCTGGGCAGCCGCGGGTAGGGTCGGCGGAGGGGGGGAGGAGGCAATATGGCGCCTGCCGCGCGGCTCGGGTCTGTGCACTTGGAGGTGCCCGGAGGAAGTTGGGAACCTGGTGCCACGTCTGCTACAGGCTCACCGTTGGCAGGCGGCGGCAGTCTCTGGGCTGGTGTCCGCAGGTCTCTCCACCCGCTGGGGAGCCCACCAGCAGTCCCGAATGCAGGGGAGGGGAAACAGCAGATCCACCTACCCTTGCCGCTGGTCTCCGGGCTGCTCCGGTGGTCTCAGCCTCCAGTTCTCCTCCGCAGCCTCCTCCCGTGGAGTCTCCCGGGGTTTCAGGTACCCCTCCTTCCGGCCCTTGTCCGCTGTATGCTCGTCTTCTTGCTTCTTTCCTCTAGTTTCTGCTAGAATCTGTCTTTTTTGCAGAGACCCTCTGTCTGGCGGTGTTATTCGTCCGCCATTTTGCTCCGCCCCCGAAATGCTTATTATTTTAATACAGTTCATTCCTTTAACTTCTGTTTGTTTTACTTTTTGCTATTATATTTTGGGCCATCTATAAATATTGATTTATTTAATTAATTTTTAAGTGAATACATTTCTGTAATGTTTCACTTATACAGCATAGTACAACAGAGCGTATGTACCTGTAATAGATACTGTAAAATATATTTACTTTGGGTATTTGAGCATTAAAATATTAGGTATTTCTCCAAAGAATCAAAATGGAAAGTTTACTTTTCAGAAAATGATAATTTCTTAGAATGGTGGAATTTTTAAAATAATATAAACCTTAAGAAGGTTAAACAGTGGTAGATCAATAGCCATGGCATCAAATATTAAAGACAAGGGAAGATTTTGTGAGGCATGTGCATTAATGTCTCAAGACATGAAAGTGTGAATAACTTTTATGAAGCCAAGCTACACGAAGTATCCTTGGAGGAAGAGAAACCATATGGGAAAGGGGGGATATATAGAGAGAGACAGAGACAGAAAAGAGCGTTCATGTAAGTTACTAGGTTTTGACGCATTTAAATAGCAATGGGCAGCAAAAGCACTTGACCAAGGCCATATAGCCAATAAGTGTCAGTGTTGAGGCTTACCTCGAAACTAGCAGGTTCCAGAGGTTGAATGTTTAGCCTCTAAACTGCCCAAGGAAGTTTCTCAGCTATAAAATGGAGCTAATAACTGGACATATCTGACCAATCTATTATGAAGATTTAATAAGTTATTACATTTCAGGCAATTAGAATAGTGGCTGGTACTTAGGACTAATTTTGTTTTCATTATTATTATTAATCAATATAAGCAAACACCATATGGGACCACATTTTCAGAAACATTTTTAAATTCCGATCTAGATATTTTAAAACTATAATACAGAGAAAACATGTTTTGAAATTTTACAAAGCCATTAAAATTAATATAACGAAGTTAATTCATTATCTTTATAAGAAAGTATTAATCATAAGGAATATACTTTGTCATGGAATAATGTAGCCATTATGTTAAATATATTTTGATGTCCCTATGGTTCATGAAATAGAAAAAAAACCATAAATATATATTTTGAGATCAAAGTTCAAATCAGTAAAAATGAAAGTAAATCCTTCTAGCATATGCTAGTTACATAAAAGATCATAATTTTAAAAATTTGGGTTTTGTAAGTACTTATATTCCTCCTATATATTCATTTTTTTTGTAGAACTCTTACAATTGTTTTAGAAATCACCTTTATTCTTAAAGATACATCAACCCATAACTATTTGGAAATAATCCATTGAAAATTCCTCTTTTATTTAATCTTTTTATAATTTTTTTATTTTATTTTATTTTAGCATATTATGGGGATACAAATGTTAAGGTTACGTATATTGCCCATGTCTCCCCTCCCCCCTTGAATCAGAGCCTCAAGCGTGACCATCCCCCAAACGTTGCACATCTCATTCATTGTGTTTGTATATACCTATCCCTTCTCCCCCCTCCCCCGTGCCGGACACCCTATAAATGTTATTCCTATATGTCCACTTAGGTGTTGATCCGTTAATACCAATTTGCTGGTGATTACATGTGTTGCTTGTTTTTCCATTCTTGAGATACTTCACTTAGTAGAATGGGTTCCAGCTCTATCCAGGAAAATACAAGAGGTGCTATATCACCATTGTTTCTTAAAGCTGAATAGTACTCCATGGTATACATATACCACATTTTATTAATCCACTCATGTATGGATGGGCACTTGGGTTGTTTCCACAGCTATGCAATTGTGAATTGTGCTGCTATACACATTCTAGTGCAGGTATCTTTTTTGTAGAGTGTCATTTTTATCTTTTGGGTAGATGCCCAGTAGTGGACTTGCTGATCAAATGGTAGATTTACTTGTATCACTTTAAGGTATCTCCATATTTGCTTTCCACAGAGGTTGAACTAGTTTGCAGTCCCACCAGCAGTGTAGGAGTGTTCCTATCTCTCTGCATCCATGCCAACATTTATTGTTTGGGGACTTTTTGATTAAGGCTGTTCTCACTGAAGTTAAATGATATCTCATTGTGGTTTTGATTTACATTTCCCTGATGATTAGAGATGTTGAGCATTTTTTCACATGTTTGTTGGCCATTATTCTGTCTTCTTTTGTTCATATCCTTTACCCATTTTTTGATAGGGTTGTTTGATTTTTCCTTGCTGATTTTTCTGAGTTCTAAATAGATTCTAGTTATCAGCCCTATATCAGATGTGTAGCTTGTGAAAATTTTCTCCCATTCTGTGGGTTGTCTGTTTGTTCTCTTAACAGTTTCTTTGGCTGTGTAGAAGCTTTTCAATTTGATCAGGTCCCATTTGTTTATTTTTGTTGCTGCTGTAATTGCCTTTGGGGTCTATTTAATCTTTTTACCCACTTTACTCCAAAAATGTTCAAAATAGTTTAAATAAGTACAAATAATATAAAAAGTTCTTTAAAAAGTAGAATGTATCTTGGTGAAGGAGAACTAAGAAAACACCAGGAAAGAAACCAGTAAAAGAAAATTAAACACCATAAAAACCTATTTATTTGGTAAATGTTAGATACACTGGGATTGGCAGGGAATGGGAGATGTAAATGTTCTATATCAGAGGTGGGGAAACTTTTCATATTGGAAGGCCACATTAATTGAACTGTAATCAAATAAGGCCATATTCAAGGAACTTCAATTAAATATACTTAAAATGTATATTATTTTATACAAATCTAACTACTATGTGCTTAATAATTTCAAAAAATGAAAACTGTGTGTTAATTTTAAAGTTAACTAGCCTTTTAATGACTTTGCTTTTTGTTGGAAAGCATTTGAATATTCAGTTGCAGCAGAGAGGTCCACAGTTTCAATTGATCCTCTAGATGGGTGTCAGTCATTTGTGACATTAAGAGCATTTTGATTTGGGTTAGGTAGAAGAATGTAGATCTGCAGCAATAAGAAGTTGAAAAGAAAGAAAGCAGTTTTAGCGCATGTTGCCAAAGCCACAAATATTCTACTGCATTTTTTCTTATTTAAATAGGATCTTTCTTAGCATCAAACAATGAATGAACTTACAATGTCATCTACTGAGAGCTCAACCAGTTCCATCTGTAGTTTTCTAGATGCCTTGGTGATATCAACTAGGTGAGGCTGAAATGCTAATTTGAGTGTGATGTCATGATTCTCAAAGTCAGTGAACCTTTCATTGTATTCTCCAATTAATAGATTTGTAACAGCTGTGTATTCTTCAAATAATTTGAGGCCGGGCGCGGTGGCTCACGCCTGTAATCCTAGCTCTCTGGGAGGCCGAGGCGGGTGGATTGCTCAAGGTCAGGAGTTCAAAACCAGCCTGAGCAAGAGCGAGACCCCGTCTCTACTATAAATAGAAAGAAACTAATTGGCCAACTGATATATATATAAAAAAAATTAGCCGGGCATGGTGGCGCATGCCTGTAGTCCCAGCTACTCGGGAGGCTGAGACAGAAGGATCGCTCGAGCCCAGGAATTTGAGGTTGCTGTGAGCTAGGCTGACGCCACGGCACTCACACTAGCCTGGGCAACAAAGCGAGACTCTGTCTCAAAAAAAAAAAAAAAAAATTTGAATACATTATCCTGTTCATAAATGACCTTTGCTAACTGGGGAAAATGTTCATCTGAAATTTCCTTTTAAAGAAGTGTTTTGAAACAGATAGCTTTTTTTCATAATGCTTGGATTTTTTTCCACCTATGATATATAGACTGTTTTACCTTACAAAGAAATATTCAAGTCATTTTGATTTGACATGATATCACACAGAAATGCTGCATTCCTGTAGAAATCTTCTTTCAATAATTCACATTGCTGATTCTGTCCTTCATGAAATTTAATTATCTGTTCTCACAAAGATAAAATTTTTGCTAACACTTGTCATATAGCGAATGATACTTTACAATGATATGGCAAATCCACATGGAATACCTCATTGTTCAACATTACCATGTTACAAAACTAAGGATTCTTTGTTGCATTTGCACAAATATAATTAACAATACTTATAACTTACTGCAAAGAGTCACTTAAAATAGTAGCTTTAGCATGGAGATTTTGCTGGTGCAAGTTATAATGAAAAGAGATGAGAGCATCTGGGTCTGTTAATAATCTATTTTATCTAGGCAATAAACACTTCATGTTTTCCTGACATGGAAGGTGCACCATCTATATGTACTCTCCTAAATTTACCAAATTCAGTCCAACTTCAGAACATTTATCTTGAAAGTTGTTCAAGCTATCTATTCCTCATTCACTCTGTTCATGAGAGTGCCCAAAGCAAGTAACTTTTCATAGCAAAGAAAATCTTCTGTTATGAGCTGAATGAAGTATAAAACCTGTGCTGAGTCAGTAGTATCGGCTGGTTCATCCAAAATGGTTGAATAGTATATATTTTCCTTTTTAAGTGTTGCATGAAGTTGTTCTGTTAAGTTGAAGGCTAATTCATGCTGCTAATCAGTTATGTTTCTCCTTGAAAGAGGCAGTCGTTTGTACTTTGAAATGTTATCAGGATCTAAACATCCTACAACTTTGAAAATGTATTCTTTCACAAGTTTTATATCACTGAATGGCTTCCCTTTTTTCCTGAGTATATAAGCTATGTTACAGATTGCTTCGGTGGCATTATTTCCAGGTCTTATTGCTGCTTGAAAGAACTGTCTTTGCTTTTGCTTTTCATCTTTTAATTTCCTCAATACAACCATTCATGCCTCTTCCTCTAATTTAAAATATTTGTGGTCCTCATGAGTGTTATAATGCTGATGAGCATTAAATTTCTTTAATGTTGATATTACAGTATCACAAAGCAGGCAAATCCTCTTATCTTTAACAGAAATAAGATAATATTACAATTCCCAATCCTCATTAAAAAATCTGTTTTCTTTCTTCAGTGTTCTCTTGGTCTTCTTTCACATGATGGACTATTAAGCAGATAGAATTTTAAAAATACTTTCAAGTTGTGCATCTATTCAAAAATTCCACTTCAAACAGAAATACAATACACTACTGTCAAAAGCTGATAATAGAGTGTTGTACTTAACCCCCATAAGCTCTTGTCAACCAGCCTCAAGAAGTAGTGGTGCCAGTCAGGTGGGGGAAGTTAGAACTAAGTCATGAGCACAGCAGCCGTCATTGTAACCTTTATGGCTTACTAATGTTGTAATTGTGCTGGTCAATCTGGGAGGATTATTTCATTGAAACTTATTTTATTCTTTGATATTTTAAATATATTTATTATAAAAATAAAATAAACAAAAATAAATATATATATGAGACCTGATCAAATTAAAAAGCTTCTGCACAGCCAAAGAAACTGTCAAGAGAGCAAACAGGCAACCCACAGAATGGGAGAAAATTTTCACAAGCTACACATCTGATATAGGGCTGATAACTAGAATCTATTTAGAACTCAAGAAAATCAGCAAGGAAAAATCAAACAACCCTATCAGAAAGTGGGCAAAGGACATGAACAGAAACTTCTTGAAAGAAGGCAGAATAATGGCCAACAAACATATGAAAAAATGCTCAACATCTCTAATCATCAGGGAAATGTAAATCAAAACCACAATGATATATCACTTATCTCCAGTAAGAATGGCCTTTCAAAAAATCCCCAAACAATAAATGTTGGCGTGGATGCGGAGAGATAGGAACACTCCTACACTGCTAGTGGGACTGCAAACTAATTCAACCTCTGTGGAAAGCAAATATGGAGATACCTTAAAGTGATACAAGTAAATCTACCATTTGATCCAGCAATTTCACTACTGGGCATCTACCCAAAAGATCAAATGACACTCTACAAAAAAGATACCTGTACACGAATGTTTATAGCAGCACAATTCACAATTGTAAAGTTGTGGAAACAACCCAAGTGCCCATCCATACATGAGTGGATTAATAAAATGTGGTATATGTATACCATGGAGTACTATTCAGCTTTAAGAAACAATGGTGATATAGCACCTCTTGTATTTTCCTGGATAGAGCTGGAACCCATTCTACTAAGTGAAGTATCTCAAGAATGGAAAAATAAGCACCACATGTACTCAGCAGCAAATTGGTATTAACGGATCAACACCTAAGTGGACATATAGGAATAACATTTATCAGGTGTCAGGCAGGTGGGAGGGGGAAAGAGGGGATGGGTATATACAAACATAATGAGTGAGTTATGCAATGTTTGGGACATGGTTACGCTTGAAGCTCTGACTCTGGGGGGAGAGGGGGCATAGACAGTATACATAACCTTAACATTTGTACCCCCATAATATGCTGAAATAAAAATATATATATATGGAACAAAAATTTATTAATAAAAATAAAGGGATTTGTTTTGTAAAATTTGGATTCTGTCAAAAGGCCCCACTTAAGGACCTGGAAAACCACATGTGACATTAAGGCCACAGGTTCCCCACCTTTCATTTATACCATGATAGAACTCTGAGTTACATGTTTATGTTAAAATTATATGGTTACTATTTTTGCAATTTAAAGTATGTACATTTTATGTAAACTAATTGAGGATAATGAAAATTTTGGGGTAGAAAGTAGTTTATATGAAACAAAAAGTGAAGACTAGTTAATTGTGGAAGTTTGATGATGGATGCATGGGTGTGCAATCAACTATTCTGTTTATTTTATACATATTTGAAATAATCCATAATCAAATGTTAATTAAGAGGCCAAAAACTTAATTTGAAATTTTCTTTTTAGTCAAAACAGAATCTATATTACTATTTATAATTTTATCGGACTATACCAGAGAACCAGGGGATGTGCATGTTTTCTTGATATTGATGTTTTAAAGAAATTGTTCCCCAGTGAGCTCATAAAAAAGAACATGATATTATCCATTTGACAACATTTTTAGTAAATAAAATAGTACATTTTTAATAGATTAATATTCTGCCTTTTAGTCAAACTTATGGCATAAAGACCATTGAACAAAGTGGTTCTGAATAATCAAATCATATTGAAAAGTATTTCCCTCTGATTGTTTAGCTTGAGCAAACCTCCAAATTTGGTAAAAAAAATAATTTACAAGTTTCAGTACCTTATTAAAAATAGCAAATTATTTCAGTTCTCTTCTACTGTGTTATAGCAAAATTTAACACTTATTTTGAGATAGAAGTAGGTCTTCTAATTTTCAGGCAGTTGTTGAGTTTTTTCATGAAAACAGAGCAGTAGAGTTTAGCAGTTTGGACATTTGAATTAGTCAGGCAAGCTTCTATGCATCTCCTTTGCTTCACAGCTGACATAAGGGGAAGGCAAGCATGAAAATCTTAAGCTGATTAAGTTAATTAACCAAATCATATGCCACCACACCACCAGAAAAAATATGGCTTTAAACTTTCATAGAAAGAAAGAAAGAAAGAAAGAAAGAAAGAAAGAAAGAAAGAAAGAAAGAAAGAAAGAAAGAAAGAAAGAAAGAAAGAAAGAAAGAAAAGAAAATGATTGAATCTGACTGTAGACCAGACCATAGGATGATGATAGCTAAAAGACACCACAAATCTAGGGCTCATACTAAAGTTTTTCTCACTTAATTTGGAAATATTCTTATAACAATTATTTCAGTAGCATTTCATCCATTTTCACTACCAAAGCTCAAAAACTTGATCAAGATGCTGAGGGTAGTAGTGAGTGATTGTGGCAGTGGTTGCTTTAGTCCTATCTGACTGCAATTGCTCTAACCAGTGTAAGAGATTTATATTAACTCTTCCAACCTACCTGTCAACTTACTCAGCTGTGAACAAATTATAATTACCTATTAGAAATATCTAACTTTCATATCTTTGAAATTTTCAGAAAAAGACCCCCATCACATACTTTAGTTGCTTGAAATTCTTATGCTCATCAGTCTGTTGAGTATGTGCTCTGTCACAAACACTATCATCTGTGATTTTTTTTACGCTTTCTTCCATACTTAGAAACTGATGGCATGAAAATTAGGAAAACTCCTTTTTGCAATCTAAAAAAAATAGGTTTAGTCTATTAATTTTCCTGGGTTTTTCTTTTAGAGTAATTCATTAAACTTCATCCTCAGTATGGTGATCTTTTGTTCTATATTTATTCATTAGCAAAGCTTTCTTTATTTCATTGTTCTTGGGTGAAATTATATTTTGAAATAACTTAAGGCAATTGACTCTACATTCCCACATTGTTACTTCTGCATTAAAGTGTTAGATAATTAATTTTAAAATATATCTTTATATCATTGATGGAAAGGGAATCGGTCCTGAAATCCAGTGTTATAACAAAAATTGATTAAATCAGAAAATGATGAGAGATTATATATAACAATTTTATCCTTCTCTTCCTCTCAAAGGTACGGAATTAAACATAACTATCTGCTCTCTATATTAAGAGCTATTGACAAGGCCTCAATTCTCAAATTTGCATAGGATGATTCCATGGAATCCACACGAGACTCGAAGCTCAGGACCTAATGCTTTTCTAGAAATGTTCTCATTATTCAGAAACTATATCAAGCCTTTGTCAGACTGATAAGGATTCAAAATTGTCTTCTTATGGTATTCCCTCATTAATACTGTTTTAGTCTAATGTAGAAAACATCAATATATTAAATGCTAAAGGTCCATCCAAGATCTAGAATGGTGGAAAAACACACAGCACCACTGAGAAACAAAACAAACTCTGACTATAGACCTGGTTTGTGCCAATACAATATTAAATATAGCTATGCTGTGGCTGCTCAATATTGTTTGTCCATCAACAGCACTTTATTTTGCTTGATTCTTAACAGTTTCCCATGCTCCATTAATCAGCTTTCTTTCCTCTAATAAATACCTAATTGTATGCCCAGTGTTTAGAAATGCCTTCACCCTTACTTATCAGTCCCCTTCCTTGCCTAGAATTTTTGTTATTGAGGTTTGTCTTAATACAAGATTTAGAATACTTATTAAAATCAACTTTCTTATCCTTGAGTTGCAATATAGTAAACTAGTACAGTATTGCCACAGAAAGAGAATCAGTGTGGTTATTGCCTCTTAGTACAGTGTGGAGTACAAGCAATTTATCAGAAGAGATGGGACACAGGTTCAGTACTTTATTGGTGCCTTGAGAACAGGGAAGAATTGATTAGAGTCAAGTCCTGTGGGCAGCCGAGGTGACTCTTACCACCCAAGTAAAAGTGGAAAAATAGGAGAGGCAGTTCCACAATGGGAAAAAAAGAGCATTAGAAACACATTACACCTTTGGTCTATTGGGATTCCTCACAACCACATGAAAATGAAAACATGAAAATAATTCAGGATCTTTGTGTTTTACTGGCCTAAGGTAAAATTATTTCTAGATTTCTCAGGAAGCAATTCACTGGTTTATGGATTATCCAATCTTTTTGTTTTTTCTTTAATCTCTAGCCTCTTTTTATT
The DNA here is from genome assembly GCF_040939455.1 of Microcebus murinus. NCBI lineage: Eukaryota > Metazoa > Chordata > Mammalia > Primates > Cheirogaleidae > Microcebus > Microcebus murinus. Next base: position 85,797,146 of record NC_134105.1, on the reverse strand, counting down.
GTCATTTCTCCTTGGGTTATCATAAAAGGTTGAGGAGGGTGTATTGAAAAGTTCCCTCATGAAGACATAGAAAAGCTTAACACATAATTATGAGGCTTTTCTATTATAGCTAATTGAATGTAAATAAAATGAAATTATAATAATATAATCTAAACTCTAGAAGAAAATATGGTAAGTCAGCCCAACCGCTTACTCAATATTAACATTCTGTCTCTAATCTTCAAACACTTTTATAAAAATATCTTGGATCTTATAAATTTCCCAAAGCAGTAAATTCATCACAATAATAATCATAATGATAAAAATATTTATAATAATAAAATAACTGCTATTTACTGAATATTAACTGTACATGGGGCACTGCATTTAGTGATGAATGTAGTTATTATGAGGTGGATACTATTACTATTATCCTTTGTACATCTCTATTCAATGAGTATTTTCTCAATTTTGCAAAGTAACAATTGAGAATTTTACGCTTTATACAAAATAGCAACATGTCTAGAATAACTTATACATTGGTTGTCCTTCTCCATATAATTGTACTGTACTTTGCCAATGATGTCATTTTATGATAATTTTCTTAAAACAAGTGTCATTTCCCCCAAGTTTCATTTTTCTCCTGTAATCAACCCTGTTTCTTCTGTCCCTCATATCATGCTCCACCTATGAATCTTCTTTAGAATTTCAATATCTCTTTTGCAGTGCACTTCTCAGAACTGAACATATTAAAAATATAATCATAAAGGTGTATTTAATTTCTACTTTGCAGTTGAAAACTGGTTGTTCCACAGTGAGCAAGTCTGTGAAAACCTACCCCCAAAGGCCAATGGAGCTGAGAGCTTGGAGAAAGAGGCTGATCAATCCAGTTCTCAGAAACATTTAATAGTAGGAACAGAAGCCCAGTCTCAGGTGGCCAGGAGACAGTGGATCCCACCATCCACTGTCCAGAAAGAATCCTTCATATAGCAAGCTTTTTTGGTGTGGCTGGTCATGTCTGGGATCCTCCCGTGACCACTGGGGATGTTAGATAAGCATCTTTATGAGGGGTTATCTTTGCTGCAGGTATTTTTTCTTGACCTTGCTGTGGGAAACACCTTGGTATGCAGTAGTCAAACATTGGTCATTTTATGGCAGTTTCACCTCAAGATGTATTTATTTTCCCTATAGCCCCATGTAGTATCATTAAAATCTTCATTTTAGACATGACAAACTAAGGCATGGAGAGGTTAAACAAATTGTTCAAGGTTACACAACTGCAATGTCCAGAATTTGAATCCAGGTTGTCTGGCTCCAGAGCTCATACTCTTAGCAACCACATTTACTTTGTTCACCAATAATCAAGTGACACAATAATAAATTTTACGTTATCATTGTGTGACATGCCAAAGAAAACAGGGCTGCAAATATTTTTAATTGAAGTAACATTGCCACTTTTACTCTAATAACCAGTAGCTAATAAGACTGCTCTCCCTACCACTTTCTGATAACTTTACAAAATATATACATATGGGTTGAGAATTTTTTTAGAAGAAAGAAAAGAAAGAGAAAATTCATTGGTGACATCATTTGCAATTAAAGTGAAGAATAGTAGGCATATAAGAGCCATTATTATTTCTTATAAAACATGTTATTATAATTCTAATTGGAATTTGCATATAACAAAAATTAGCATTGAGTGCTTAAAGATAGGCTCATAGTTCAACAAAACAAAACTATAACAGTGGGAGATGCCTTAGCTTTTTATATTGAACGGAGGGAAAACACAACAGAGAAAATCTGCCCCTTAGGATAAAGAAGGAAACATATTTAAATAGTCTTACTGGGCCCTTTGTTCAATTTAAAGAATCAGTTTCACTAAAATGTGCTATGTGATTCACTGTGTTGTAAATTTAGTTTTTTTTTTTTATCAGTACACACTAGGATATTTCAAAGCACAACAGCTGAATGAACAAATATTTTTGCACATAATGAAGTTGCTTTGTGTAGATGTAATATTTTTAATCCTGTGCTTCCCTTTTAATACAAAGCAGGGTAAAAAGAAAAAATAATAATTTTTATTTCATATTAGTCTTAAAAAAAAACCCCACTAAATTCAGAAACCATATATCACCAATATGCCAGTAATTTTTAACTCTTAAATACAGTCATAGACATATTTTTGTACTATTTCTCATCTTTTAATGCTGGGAGTTGGCCACCCTCCCAGCGCAAACAAGTCCCGAGGCAGGATCATCTCAAGGGATATGGAAATAAGAAATAAAGAAATGATATGTTATAGATGGAGAAATAATTGAGACAGAGATGAAGAGCAGTTTAAAAGATGGGGGAGTCAGGGGTTCTCAGCTTCCTTCCCACAGACTGAGACCCGAAATGAAGTCCCACATCAGTATTTATTGGTACAGCAAATAGTTGTCTTTTGTTAGAGAATTACGTATACAGTTCATTTTTTGAGGTTTCCAGGGGAACCTTACCTAATTCTGTCTACAAGAATAGACAGTTACACAATTTTTCAAAGACAAGCATGTTAAGTTCTAAGTTAGAAACAGACCTAGCTGAGCATACAATGTATAAAATGAGAACACTGAGTCTGTGTACTACTCTAATCTACTTCTTCTAAACACAGAGACATGTAGTCAGGAGTGAAGCAGGAATAGCCTTGAAGTCTAGGATAGCTCCAGCTGCACGTTATCTGCTGGGCAGGCATTTTAAGCAGCTTCTCCACCAAGGGCCCAAACCAAGTTTCTGCTTTGCGAAAAAGCTCAAGGCGATGATTGGCAGCAAAAGAAGAAACCCTGCTTTGCAAACGTCCTCTGACAATGGCCCCCTTGTTGGAAACAGCTTCTATTTTGTGAACTAACATGTCCACAGATTCCTTCAAGGCAAAGACCTGGAAAACCCCTGAGACGTCTCACATCTCTTAGTCTATTTCCCAACATCTTAATACCTGCCAACACCCTATGGGCCAACAGAAAATACCCATTATCTTGGGAGGTATCCTTCACCAATACTTGAAAGAATCCCTGCTTATGTTTATGTATATAGTCTGATGCTCCTCAGACTTCACCATTTTTGTGGTTCTGGGCAAGATCACTATTCAATTTTCCCCTGGGACTATAGGATTAATAGCCCTCATCTCTCCAGGAGACCCCAGGAAGGGCTCATGCCTCACCTGTGCTCAGAGTCTTTGCCAATCTTTTCATCTCTCCTCCTCTACTGCTGCTTTATATTAACAGACTGCTGTCTTCCTACTTATTTCAGGTCACTCTTTATGTCATTTGCTGAGCTGTCTGTACTACTAGTATCCATCTGGTTCATAAATTCTTTACCACCTTCTACTTTCAACACCACTTGGATCATGAGACATTGCTTTCTCTGCAGTGACAACTTGGGGTATAAGGCTCTGCATACCTCTCATTCCTCTCTCTGGCTGGTAAAAAACTGTCTTCATTGTATCCAGTTCACTTAGGGTTTCCACAGCTAAGCTACTTGATATATATACACATATAGATAGATGATATAGATATACACACACATACATATATACACACACATATATACACACATGTACATATATAGTTATATGTAAAATATAATAAATATTATACAATATATTCACATTTAATTTCTATCACAGTCTATCCTAGGGCAGAGAGGTACTCAGGGTTATAAGTCTGGCTGGAAGATAACTTGCAAGATAAAGATGAAACTACTGAATCACATTTGTTCAAGTGGCACTATGTGTTCAGCATGGTCTTACATACTGTAAAGCAGTCATAAGAAATATAAAGGCCAGTTATAAAAGCTTCAGAAATTTTTCATCATATTGAGAGGAAAAGTTTACCCACAATATAATGATTTGCATTAATGGTGCTAAATATAGATAAGCCTCAGAAATGTTTGAAGGAGCTTTTTGAAAATACAAATGTCTGGTCTCAGTTAAGATACAATAATCAGAATTTCCTGATGAAAATGTGTATTTAGAAATGACTTACAGGAGATTCTGATCTTTGACCTCAATGCTGAATTGTGCCCTATGGGCAATGCATAACTCATAAGAGTTTTGCCTCAATATAGTAAAACTCCATCATAACACAATAAATGAGGTCCAAGCATTCAATCACTTATTAAGAGATTAATGGAATGACTGTCAGAAAGTGGCCTGCATAGCTTCCCTCCTGGAATTTTTAAGTTTCATCCAAGATTTATTCTAATCCTGGCTATTCAATCCCTTCCAGTGTCTTTTGTGTGCCCTGCTATAATTGTGAGGGCGATCCAGGTCCCCGACTAGCTGGGTGTTTTTAGACAATAGCAGACATTCAGAAATCTCCAGGGTAGTGGGAACACATATGACATCCAGGAAAATTTGAGCTGAGAGAATTTGAGAAAAGCTAGGTCCTACCATCTGCCACCCCCAGCTTCCAAGGACAGAATTACCTACCCTTTGCCCACCTGGCCTCAATTCTTCATCTCCATCCACAGAAGATAAGAGGTTTAGCATTACCCCATATGAGGAAGTGGGCTGGAGACATTTAGACACAAATGGCTATGGCTTAATATGTAAGTTAATATTTATACAAAAATGTACATTATTACAGGTGTGTTATAGAGAATTTTGCTTGTCTTGAATTCTTTGACTGTTCAATTACCCATATCTACACACACACACACACACACACACGAATGCATCTAAGGAATTTGATAAAAAATGGATTCTCAAATAATTTCAACATGGATATCATTACATACAACATAATGGACTCTAAGTGATTCTAAGACTTGAATCATGGACTCCTAAATGACATATTTTCTTAAAAGCAGTCATAATCTTAGAGGCAGAAAGCTCAGGTGTAGCAGCCAGAATCACTCAGATTTTTATTTGTTCAAGTTTATTAAATAAAAATATATCTATTGTTCCATCCCACACAGATTCAAGCCACTCTTTAGGATGAGTGATTAATAAAAGCTTTACCTAAATCCATAAAGAGAAATTGGAGTCAAATCCTAATCCAAACATAAACCCTGTTTGCAAATTAGAACTCAAATCCTAATCCTTCTAAGGCTTGTCCATTTCTACTCAAAATGGTATTGTTCTGATTTAAAATCTAGCTTCCCATAACATCTTTTAAAAATGATTGCTATGTCTTTATATCATTAAACACAAAGGCTTTTAAATGATTTTTTTCCCTAAAATGTACTTTTAAGTAGAGATGAATACTCAGCTCACCTAAAATGGAGAGGAATGTGCTTTAAAATAAAACTGTTTAACAAAAAACATAATTAAAATATTTTTATTTTGGTATGACTAAATTTCCAGGTCTAATTTTGACAGATGAACTGAAAATGATGTGAGCCCAATCATCTATGATCCCCTACATTTTTGGTCATTCCTAAGATGTTTCAGTTAAGATTGGGTTTGACTAATAGAATAGTGCAGGCGTCCTCAAACTACGGCCCGCAAGCCACATGTGGGTGTTTTTGCCTATTTGTTTTTTACTTCAAAATAAGATATGTGCCGTGTGCATAGGAATTTGTTCATAGTTTTTTTATTAAACTATAGTCTGGCCCTCCAACAGTCTGAGGGATAGTGAACTGGCCCCCTGTTTAAAAAGTTTGAAGACCCCTGGAATAGTGACTTAAGTAAGAAAGATGTTTACTTTTCTTTAGTTTGAAATAATTCTAAGAAGAGGGAATCCAGAACTGATAGAATGACTCTACAAAGTATTAGTGAATCCCAGAAACTTCCAATTCATTTTTCTATCATCCCTGTATGTGGTTCCTATTCTTGTGGTTTAAATTACCTTCTAGAACTCTAGCCTCCCAAACATATACCAGATCAGATGAAGAAATGGAAATGGAGGAGAAAAAGATATGCCTTACCTTTACCTTTTTCAAGTAAGTACTTCACAGAACAACCACTTAACTTAATTCTTCTTTCATTTATGTTACCAAGTTGTGTGGTTACAACAAGTGACAAAGGATTCTGGGAATTAAAGTTAGAGTGCCATGAAACTGTATCATTTCTTCCTTGACCCAATAGTTATTCAACAGTAGATTCTTTAATTTCCATGACTTAGTGATGTAGAGTGTATTTCTGTTAGAATTGAACTCTAATTTTATACCACTATAGTCAGAGAAGACACATGGTATTATTTTTATTTTCCTGAATTTTTTGAGATCTGCTTTGCGGCCTAGTATGTGATCAATTTTGGAGAAGCATCCATGGGCTGGTGGGATTGCAAATTAGTGCAACCTTTGTGGAAAAGAATTTGGAGATGCCTCAAACAGCTAGAAATAGAAATATCATTCAACCCAGCAATAGCATTGTTGGGCATCTACCCAAAAGAACATAAGTCTCTCTATTATAAAGACATCTGCACCTGAGTGTTTGTGGCAGTACAATTCACTATTGCATAGTCATGGAAACTACCCAAGGCCCATCAATTCATGAGTGGATAACTAAAATGTGGTATAGGTTCACAATGGAATATTACTCAATCCTAAGAAACTACAGTGAGCTAGCACCGTTTATGCAATACTAGGTTAAGTTTAAGCCCATAATACAAAGCGAGATGACACAAGATCTGGAAAATGGGCTACACATCTACTCGCCATCAAATTGGTACTGATTGACTAAAACTATGGTGCTCAAAAACCGGTAGTGTTCAACAGGGATTTTGGGGGGGGACCCACATCGTAAGGAAGTCACAAGCATTGTGGGGGGGGGAAGGGATTACCTCTATCCCTTTTTAGGGAGAGGCAAAGATTTACATTGTAACCAAAATGTCTGAAAAAAATCTGTAATCAGGAATTGGGCAGGTGGAAGGGGGTGGAGGGGAAGGATGTGTACTTACACGGTGGGTGCGGTGCGTACCACATGGAGGCTGGACACGCTAGAAGCTCTGGCATAGTGGGGTGGGGGAGGGGGGCAGGGGCAAGTATGTAACCCTAACAATATTTGTACCCCCATAATATGAGGTAGTAAAAAAAAAAAGGATTTTTAAAAAGTGAATAGAATCTAAGAGATTTATGAGGTACCATCCAGTAGACCAATATAGGCATTATGGGAGTCCCAGAGGATAAATGGAGAGAATATGTAAAGAGATGTTGGCTGAAATTTTCCCAAGTTCAAATATAGACGCGTATATAAACATCCAGTATACTGAACAGACTCCAAATAGAAAGAAGTCACAGAGATCCACTCTGAGATACATCATAATCAAACTTTTGGAAGCCAAGGACAAAGAGAGAATCTTGATAGCAGCAAGAGAGAAATGACTCATTACAAGGGATCCTCAATAAAAGTATCAGCATCCTGATAGGATAGTTTTTTCTACACCGTGTACTGTGAAAACTGGATATCTGCATGCAAAAGAATAAATCTGGATCCTTACCTAAAGTATATACAAAAATTAACTCAAAATGAATCAAAAACCTAAATGTAAGACCTAAAGCTATAGAATTTGTAGAGGAAAATATAGGGCCAAAGCCCTATAACATTGAATTTGGCAATGATTTCTTTAAAATGACACCAAAGGCATAGGTAACAAAATAAAAATAGGCAAATTGAACTTCATGGAAATTTAAAAAACAATAAATATTCAACAGAGGAAAGTGACATACCATAGAATGGGAGAAAATACTTGCAAATTGTGTATCTGAACATCCAGTGTTTATAGAGAACTCATAAAACTTAGCAAGAAAAATAACAATCTGATTCAAAAATGGGCAAAATACATTTATAGACATTTCTCTAAAGAAGATACATAACTTGGCAATAATCACATGAAAAAATGCTCAACATCACTAATCATTAGGGAAAGCAAATTGAAACTAAAATGAGATATCTCACACACATCAGTATGTCTACTATAAAACAGAAAATATTTAATAACAAGTGTTGGTGAGGATGTGGAGAAATTGTAACTCTCTTGCATTGTTAATGGGAAAGTAAAATGGTACGGCTGCTGTAGAAAACAGTATGGTTGTTCCTCAAAAAATTAAAAATAGAATTACCCTGTAATCTAGCAATTCCACTTCTGGGCGGAATTTCAAAAGAATTGAAAACAGGGTCTCAAAAGATATTTGTACAACATTGTTACAGTAGTGTTATTAACAATAGCTAAACTATAGAAGCAACCCACGTGTCCATTGATATATAAATGGATAATCAAAATGTGGTACATAGAGACAATGGAGCATTATGTAGCCTCAAAAGGTTAGGAAATTCTGACATGTGCAATAAGTTGGATGAACTTTATGGACATTATACTAAGTGAAATAAACCAGTCACGTAAGACAAATACTGTATGATTCCACTTAACTGAGGTACTCAGAGTAATCAAAATGATATAAACAGAATGATGGTCCAGGGACTGAAGGAAGGGGGTTTAGGGATTTATTGTTTATTATATAGAGAGTTTCACTTTTTCAAGATGAGAAGAGTTCTGAAGGTAGATGATGATGATGGTTATATAATATTATGAATGTACTTAACACTCCTCAACTATATGTTTAAAAATAGTTAAGATGGTAAATTTTATATTGTGTGTATTTCACCTCATTAACACTGAGGAAAAAAATGTTACTTCTTCAGAACACTTTCCTTTACCACCAGGCTACATTCTAGCAGGAGTGCCCCCTTCCCTCCTCTGTACTCCTTGTAGCATATTTCATGGCTGTTGAATATTGACTGAGATGACACTATGGCTTCACGTTGCTGCTTAAAGCAGAGGTCTGAGTGGTTATTGTTTGTCAGGTCTTATATGATTCTTAAGAAGACATCTTGTGAGGTTAGATTCCTACCTCTGCTGAGTCAAAATGTATGTCTGTTTCCAAGTGGATGATGTCCCCAACTGCAAGCTGTAAATCTCAAACCAGGCTGAAAACAGCTTTGTCTAAGTCGGTTGTCAGGAGTGAATTTGTTAGTGTGTTTCTTATTGGTCCACTTATTTTAAAAGATTCTCTAAACTCATTATATATTTGAACTCTGTTTACTTATCCTTCACTTCAGATACTTCTTTCTTATGTTTCTAAACTCCAGGCTGTATCTCATACCTGGCTCCAGAATATTTACATATTTTACCCTTTTAAAACTAAGGACCTAATTTTGATCTACTACCTCCTTAGATATGCAACATCTTCTAGAATCTGAATCAGGCCATTTGTAGTGAAATAAATTGCTATTAAATTTTCTTGGAAAACATATAAATAGGAACTGTTCCAGGTAATAGGGATATATGAACACTCTAGAAGTAATAGAGAAACTAGAATACAATAGAATATAATTTAGGAAATATTTGGAGCTATTCTTCCACAGGGCAGTGTTCTGGAATAAATTATAATAGGAGAGCCTAATAGCCATAGCAAAGAGAGTTAATATTAAAATAAATAAAATTCTAAAAACCAGGACCAAATAAATATTATGAAGGCATTCTGTGACACAGGCACGCACTGTTTGACACTGTAATAGCTCCCCAGACCATATTGTTACAAGCATGATAAAATAGGGCGAGGGGTTTTGTCTCTGTTTTTTATTTTTTTTTAATTTGTTTTTCTTCTGTGCAAAGGCATGGGGTAGATTACATCAGACATCCAGAGTCTTAAACATTGCTATATCCAAGGAACAAGCTGCACATTGAAGCTGTGGTTTTAGAACCAAAGGAAAAACTTTGTATGTGTGTTTAATATAGTGGGGAGAAAATGAATAGGCATAGTCATTTCAACTGCACCAAATATATATCTCCTGACCTCTGTGTTAGCCTTACTTGTGACAAAATCATTGCAAGTAAAACTTTTTTTTTTTTTTTGAGACAGAGTCTCACTCTGTTGCCCAGGCTAGAGTGCCATGGCATCAGCCTAGCTCACAGCAACCTCAAACTCCTGGGCTCAAGCAATCCTACTGCCTCAGCCTCCAGAGTAGCTGGGACTACAGGCATGTGCCACCATGCCCGGCTAATTTTTTTCTATATATTTTTTAGTTGGCCAACTAATTTCTTTCTATTTTTAGTAGAGACTGGGTATCTCTCTCTTGCTCAGGCTGGTTTCGAACTCCTGACCTTGAGCCATCCACCCACCTCAACCTCCCAGACTGCTAGGATTACAGGCTGAGCCACTGCGCCCGGCCAGTAAAATATTTTATTACAAAAATATATGGCAAAAACTTGTAAGCAAATCTTTAAATCTAATGTATTTTTTAGAGGGTGCAAATATGACAACAATCCATTTTACATGTTATCATTGTCTTCATCTACAAACTCAATGCCCCCCACAAATACAGAAACAGAAAGATACCATCAATCGAAAAGAAGCTAAACTTTATAAAATAATTAAAAGAGGTTTATTCTGAGCCCGATTTGAGGACCATGGCCTAGAGCCATATCCAAGATGTCTTGAGCAAGTGGACTCATTGCCATTGGATTACAGTTTAGTTTTATACATTTCAAGGAGACAGGAAGCACAGGTAAAGTCATAAATCAATATAAGACATGCGTACATTGTTTTGGCCAGAAAAGATGAGATATCTGGAAGGATGGCAGGGGCTTACAGGTTATAGGTAGGTTTAAAGACTCTTTGATTTGCAATTGGTTGAAGAAATGAAGCTTTCTCTAGAGGCTTAGTATGTTTTAAATTAAGATAACAAAGTCTGTTAATCAAATCAAGCCACGGACTCAAGTGATTTGTTCTGTATACTGAGGACCTGCAGGTTTGCCTTGCACAGCCTTAGGCCTGTTAATGAGTTACAAAGGAATATCTTCAAGAAGGGAAGGGGGCATGATAAAGCCTATTTGACATCCCTCCTCATGGCCAGTAACTCAGCTTTAGGGTATTTCTGGTGTCTTCTTGGCCAAGAGGGGGTCCATCCAGTCATCTGGGATGGAAGGAAGCTTAAGATTTTATTTTACTTCCTGATAATCTAAAAACCTAGCATTTTAGAATTAATAATGTGGTGTTTAAAATAATGATTTAAAGAAAAGTCTTTTGTACTGAAACGTATAGCTTTTATAATTATCCCAGAAAAGTTCCTAAGGGTTCAAAACTGCCTGAAGTTCCATTAATCTGGGTTAGGCTAAATTAAACATAAAATAGTTCAGCTGTGTTTGTTTTTAATTAACAAAGGAATTTAGTGTTCCTGAAAGTGAGGGACTAGCAAACCAGGCTTCAATCAATCAGGAATATTTTGGGCATCTCTGCCAGTAGCATTAATGGGAAAGACAGGCTATTATAACCCAGAGGATCTTTGGTAGGTCCTGAAATAAGTAAAAGGGAAATTTATAAGAGATTATGCCTAAAAGCTGTCAGGGAAAGAGGTGGTAAAACTAATATATGGAATATTTACCTAGGGTGAGGGGGTTCTAGAGTTGAAGGAGACTTATATCAGAGAGCCAGAAGGTTTTAAAGAAATGCTATTTAAAAATTAATCTGTATTTGTATTAATTTAATGCACGTATATCATTTGAAATTTCAAGTTATACTACAAGATCCAGTTAAGAACACATTTCCATTCTTCCTGACCTCTGTAATGCTCCTCAGGAACCCATTTTAACTTCTTTAATATTTTCTTCTGTTATTTAGCACCCTATTTCTAACTACTAAACATTTACTACTTTCTTATTTCAGAAAAGTCTGAATTAGGTAACACTAACCCACTATGAGAGATAATTTCCCTCACCGTCCCCTCCAATCCTAGGGAGAGTTAGCATGAATTTCATTAAATAAATGTTCAGTATTTATTTTATTATGATTTCGTAAATGCAGTTCACTGCTGAGCCAAGTAATATAGCATGAATATTTTCTTATACATATTATTGTTTTTCTTGCAATTTTTACAAATTCACTTAGTTTACATTTACAGAAAATTTTCCACAATGCTCAGACTCATAGATTAAACTCTTCTGAATATTTCGTCCAAGTGGTCCAATATATGAAATCATTTATCAGTTCTATTTCCAACAGTGTATTTCCTAGAGACCTCTGACCCGCTCATCAAGCTATACTGGTTTCTCTAGACCTGGTGGCATTGCTGTTCTCTTGGGACAATCTTTTATGATTCTCCCTTGTTGGTGCACTTGGTTCTAATCTCCCAATATTTTCTTTTTTCATTCATTTTCCTATTTGGGTGGAGTATGTCCTCCAGGAGTTTCTTGAAAAAGAATGCACAGGTGGTTAAAAACAAAACAAAGCAAAGCAAAACAAAACAAAAAAAAACAATGTGGCAATTCTGAAGTCCTAAAAACATCCTTTCCTACCATTACACATAAATGTTCGCTTAGCTAGGTAAAGAATTCTAAGTTAAAAACATTTTTCCCTCACAGTTAAACACATTTATATTTTTTTCTTTTAATGTCCTGTGATTTTTATATAACCAGATGGCATTTCAATTACTGATACTTTATATACAAATTCTCCTCACTCTACCTCCAAAGCTTTTATGCTAATTGTAACAATGATTAATTCTTGACAACTTACTCTAAAATATTACTTAAAAAAACTTTGTGTGTATTTTAATAATTTAATCCTCAAGATTATCTTAGGAGACCAATATTATCAATATCACTCCCATTTTACAAGTGGGTAAGTGAGCATTGAGACATCTAGTGAAATGTCCAGTCTTACAACTGCTAAGTGGTGGAGGTGAATATTGAATTCAGGCAGTCTGGCATTAGATTCCATGCATAACCACTATTCTAGCTGCCTCTGTTTCTAGGGTGTTGTGAAATTAGTACTTGTTGGATTTTCAATATGGAGACATCTTTCAATGATAAAAAATTTTGTTGCATGATTATTTTTCTCTGTTTTTTTATTCTATTAATATTAATTGGATTTTAGATACTCCATTAAACCGCTAATTTAAAAACTTTTTACTTTGCTTTTACTAACATTAAAAAATGGCTTTTTACTTCTTTTCAGGAAATTCCAAAACTCTTCTTCCAAATTTTCTATTATTATTAAGAGTAGTAGTATAAAATTTGAAGGATCCTTATTTGCAATTTTCAAGGGCCATTTCCTCTTTCCTTGATATTCCTGTTAAATTTATAGCACCCTGTATTTATTTTAGTGATACATATATTTGTACTCATGTATGGGGTACTTGTAATATTTTGTTACATGCATAGGATGTGTAAGGATCAAGTTAGGAAATTTAAGATATCCATCACCTCATGTATTTATCATTTCTAAGTGTTGGCAAAACTTTAAGTCTTCTCTCCTGGTAATTTTGAAACATAAATTGTTGTTAACTATCTTCACTTTACTCTGCTATGGAACATTTAATCTTGTTCCTTCTGTCTAGCTGTATGTTTGTACCTATCAACCAAACTCTCTCATTACTGCTCCCCCAATCCACACATACCTTTCCCCATTGCTAATAACTATCATTCTACTCTCTATCTCCATGAAATCAATTCTTTTAACTCCCACATGTAAGTGAGAACACGTGATGTCTTTCTGTGCCTAGCTTATTTTGCTTAACATAGTGACCTCCAGTTCCATCCATGTTGCTATAAATGACAGAATAGCATCCTTTTTATGGCTGAATAGTATTCCACTGTGTATGTGTACCACATTCTCTTTATTCATCCATTGATGGACACTTAGGTTGATTCCATATCTTTACTCTTGTGAATAGTGCTACAATAAACATGGAGGTGCACGTATCCCTTTGTTATACTGATTTTCTCTTCTTTGGATAAATACCCAGTAGTGAGATTGCTGGATTGTATGATAGTTTTATTTTTAGTTTTTTGTCAAGTCTCTATACCATTTTCCATAATGGCTGTACTAAGTTACATTACCACCAACAGTATATTAGGGTTTCCTTTTCTTTGCATCTGCACTAGCATCTATTATTTTTTTTTTCTTTGTGATAATAGCCATCTTAACTGGGGTAAGGTGATATCTTATTGTGATCTTGATTTACGTTTACATGATGGTTAGTTATATTGAACATTTATTCATGTAACTGTTGACCATGTGTATGTCTTCTTTTGAGATGTCTGTTCATATCATTTGCCCACTTTTGAATGGGATTATTTGGGATTTTTTTGGTGTTAAATTGTTTAAGTTTCTTGTATGTTCCAGATATTAATCCTTCATCAGATAGTTTGCAACAAATTGACTCTTAACTCTATTGATTGTTTCCTTTTCCATGAAAAAGGTTTTTAGTTTAATATAGTTCCATTGTCTACTTGTTTTTGTTGCTTGTGTTTTTGAGATCTTAGCCTTACAATCTTTGCTTAGATCATTGTCCTGAAATGTTTCCCCTATGTTTTCTTCTAGTAGTTTTATAGTATGAAGTCTTACATTTAAGTCTTTAATCCATTTTGAGTTGATTTTTGTGTATGGTGAGATATAAGGGTCTACGTTCATTCTTCTGTGTATGGATATCCAATTTTCCCAGCACTATGTATCGAAGAGGTTGTACTTTCCCTGAAGCATGTTCTTGGCACCTTTGTCAAAATCAGTTCCAGTAAATGTGTTGATTTATTTCTCGGTTCTCCATTCTGTTCCATTGGTCTATGTGTCTATTTTTACAATAATGCCATGCTATTTGGTTATTGTAGCCCTATAATATGTTTGAAGTCAGATAGTGTGATGCCTTTAGTGTTTTTCTTTTTACTTGGGATTACTTGGTGATATTTGGACTCTGATTGGTTTCATACAAATGTCAGAATTTTAAAAATTATTTCTGTGAAAAATGTTGATATTTTGATAGAGATTGTATTGAATCTGTAGATTGCTTTGGGAAGTATGGACATTTTAACAATATAAATTCATCCTCTACATGTGCATGGATGATTTCCCATTTGTTGTGTCCTCTTCAATTTCTTCATCAGTGCTGTCAGGTTTTCTTGCAGTGGTCTTTCACCTCCTTAGTCATATTTGTTCTTAGGTATTTTATTTTTGGTAGCTATCATAAATGGGATAGCCTTCTGGAATTCTTTCTCAGCTAGTTAATTATTAGTATATAAAAATACCGCTGATCTTTTTTATCTTGTACTGTTTCTTAAAGGAAAGGCTTTTGGCTTTTTCCTATTCAGTATGTTATGTGTGGGTTTGTCATATGTGGCCTGTCTAATGTTGAGGTATGTTCCTTCTATGCCTATTTTATTGACAGTTTTTATTGTGAAGGGATGTTGAAGTTTACCAAATGTTTCCTGTGTATTTGATGATCATATGTTTTTTGTCCTTCATTCAGTTGTATCACATTTGTTGATTTGCGAATGTTGACATATCCTTGGATCCTGGAATAAATCCCATTTGATCATTGTGTATTATCTTTTTGATGTGCTGTTGGACTTGGTTGGCTAGTATTTTGTTGAGGATTTTTGATGTTCATCAGGGATATTGGCCTGTAGTTTTTTTTCTGTTGTGTCTTTGTCTGGTTTTGGTATGAGGGCAGTGCTGGTCTCAGAATGAGTTTGCAAGAATTTCCTCCTCTTCAATTTTTTTGGAATAGTTTGAAGAGAATTGTTGTTCTTTGAAAATTTGGTAGCATTGAGCAGTGAAGTTATTCTGTTATGAACCATTCTTTGTTGTAACAGTTTTTATTATATATAAATTTAATCTCAGTATTCATTATTGGTCTGTTCAGGTTTTCTGTTTCTTTCTGATTCAATCCTAGTAGGTTGTATGTGTTCAGAAATTTATCCATTTACTCTGGGTTTTCAGTTTTTAGCATATAGTTGTTCATAATAATCTCGGAAGTTATTTTTTTTATTTCTGTGACATCAGTTGTAATGTTTCCTTTTTCATTTATGATTTTGTTTATTTGGATCTTGTCTCATTTTTTCTTTGTTAGTCTAGCTAGCAGATTACTGATTTTATCTTTTCCAAAAACCAACTTTTCATTTCATTGATCCTTTGTATTTTTTAGTTTTTATTTCATTTAGTTATGTTCTGATCTTTATTATTTCTTTCCTTCTACTAATATTGTGTTTGGTTGGCTCTTGCTATTCTTATTCCTTGAGGTGCATTGTTAGGTAATTTATTTAAAATCCTTCTACTTTTTTTATGTAGTTATTTATTGCTATGAAATTCTGTCTTGGCAGTGCTTTTGCTATAACCCATAGGATTTAGCATATTGTGTTTCCATTTTCATTTGTTACAAGAATTTTTTTTATTTCCCTCTTAATTTCTTGATTTACCCAATTGTGATTCACAAACATGTTGTTTACTTTCCATGTTTTTGTTCAGCTTTCAAAGGTTTTTGTTATTTATTTCTAGTTTTATTTCATGTGGCCTAAAAGATACTTGATAAAATTTCAATTTTTTAAGAATTTGTTGAGATATGTTTTATGGCTTAACATATGGTAACTTGGAGAATGTTTCATGTGCTGATGAATGTGTATTCTGTAACTGTTGCATAAAATTTTTTGTAAATGTCTGCTAGGTACCTTTGGTCTAAAGTTCTGTTTAAACCAATGTTTCTTTGTTGATTTTTCTCTCTAGTTGATCTGTCTAATGCTGAGAGTTAGGTATTGAAGTTTTCCACTATTATTATAAACATCAGGAGATGTTTTTCTGAAGATATGTCTATGATGCTTTTGGGTTGGATATTTTAGTTTTCATTCTGAGCGTATGCATTAGTTTATTCTCTATATGATTTATTCATCTGTGATCAACAACAGTTGTGGCTGTGATTTCCTCAATGGCTTGGCTGTGGTTATCAGTGGTGGCTGTGGTGAGGCTTTGCTAAGGATGGGGATTCAAGGTTGGTTAGTCTTTGAGCCCCACTGTTGGCAGCAGTGGGCCAGATTGGTGGGTGGGACCTTAGACCCCTGGACAGCATCTTCCAGACAGTACTTATTGATGTAGCTGTGGCTGTGATGGGCTGAGTGGTCCAGTCCCTAGTCCCCTAGAGTGTATGTGTGGGTAAGTGTCAGCAGTGGTAGCAGTGGTAGGCTGAGTGGGCCTGTTCTCAGGTCCCCAGTAGGAGAGCACAGATACTAATGGTCAGGGTAATCTACAGGCCCCCAGGCATTGTGCTCGGCACTAGAGTTTAAGATGCCATGCTGGGCAGGCCTATCTTCAGGAACCCCAGTGTTGTATATGCGCTTAGGCTGCTATAAGCAGGGCAGGGCAACCCACAGTAATAGGTGGAGAGAGCCTGTCCTCAGGGTGCATGCAAGTACACAGCTGTCCTGCTGCTGGGAGGGTGGTTACTGTTAATGGGGGTGGCCCTAGCCAGGAAGGCAGCTTTCTGGCACTGGGGAGTATGCATTTGAACCCCAGGTTGCAGCAGAAGTAGTAGCAGTGTGTAGAGAGAGCCTGTTTTCCTGGCTTGTGTTAATGCACAGCAGCCCTGCTACTGGGAAGGAGGCAGAGTTTGTGTCAATGGGAGTGGTCCCAGTTAGGCAGGTGGCTTTCAGGCTCTGGAGAGCATATGCTTTGGCTCCCAGCAACAGCAGAGGCAGCCATGGTGGTTTTCAGGGAAAGCTTGTCCTTAGGGCATGAGTTAGTGCACAGTGGCCCTGGCCCTGTTCCTGGGAGATGAGGTAGCATTGCTGTCAGTACGAGTGGCCCCATTGAGGCATGCAGGTTTCAGGCTCTTGGGAATGTGTGCTTCAGGCCCTGGAAGCAGTGGCAGTAGTGTGTGGGGAGAGCCTGTCCTCAGGGCATGTTAGTGCACAGTGGCCCTGCTGCTCATGGGGATGAAGTTGCCATTAGCCACACAAGGCAGGCCACTCTCAGGCTCTGGGGAGCTTGTACTTCATCTCCTCTGTCCTGTGGGAAGACTCTACCTGGTATAATGTTCCCCTGGGGACCCTCCCACACTTCTGGGCCCAGCTAGTGTTGTGCCACTTCAACCCTCTAGGTGGACAAGGGAGTCTCAGTGGGTCTCCAAGCAAGTAGAGATGCAGGGAGAGTTGGGCCCCAGAGCAGGATACTGTCTGGTGGGGGTTGGGCTCTCAAAATGGCACTGTGGTACAGCTGCTTAGGACTCAGGTGTGTACGAGACCCAGCATGAGCTCCCTCTCTGGAGCAATGCAGTCCTGTGGTCTCCAGGCAGCTCCCTATGTTAGTCTCAGGACTTGCAAGGGTCAAGAGACTTTCCCGTGGCTAGGGCTGCAGGAATATGTGGTGGGATATGGACTACGGGAGATCTCTCACTTACCCCTTCCCCACCATGGGGAACCTTTCTCAGTTCCCAGCCAATTCTGGCCCAGCAGGCTACCTTGCTTCCCTCTCCTTGTGCTCCTCAGATGTTTGCTGTCACTTCTTTGTTGAATTCTTTGATGTTCTATTTAGAATGTGACTATTTGCAATTTTTGGTCCTTTTTTGTGGAGGAAGCATGCCTCTAGTCAGCTATCTTGAACCACATTTCCTTATATTTGTTTTATGGATGGAATATCTTATCATTTCTTTGAGGATGCTAATTATATATTTATGTCTCCTACTCCATACCTTGTTTCTTTGCTTAAAATTTCTTTCTTCTATATCTGTGCATTGGTCTCTGTTTTCAGGCTGAAGTCTTTCTTCAAATGAACAGGACTTGTTGACCATTATTGTGGGGTGATTAAGGAATGAAAAGACTTTATCATTGGAGGGAATCTCCAGTATTGATAGCTGTAGTAATTCATTTTTTCCAGAGAAGAATTCTTCAGCCTCCTGCTTAGGATTGTAAACCTTGAAGCATATGCTCTGGTAGTTTAAATAGAGGGCAGACATTGAGAAGGGCCGAGGGCTCCACTGTTCAATAATAAGATTTAGGAGTCTCCTACTTTGAGCCCAGGACACCCACCCTCTACTGAGCCTAGTGTCCTTAAGGTTAATGTCTATCAGTATTATTTTATGTAGAAACTTAACACTGTGTTTCATATATGTGTTTTGGGGTGTTAGAGAGCAGTGGGAATGAGTCACCTGCCTCAATACACACTTTCAGCCAGGTTTCTCTGTTTTGAGGAACATTTCTATTTCTTGAGTTACTGGGGTTCCAGTAGCAGATTGATCCATTTCTTGCAGACTTACCCTGTATAGGCACTTACACTATAGCTTCCCCTTTTGTGGTAATAGGTCTTCCATTTCTCCATCTTCTTTCTAACATATAAATATTTCTTGAAATCCTTTATCTATTGTTTTCTTAACTTATTCTCTTTTTTCCCTTTCAGTAAATTCATTGGTTTATTAATTTAATTTCATCTTTACTATTATTTTAGTGGAGATTTTAGCAATATATAAAAAGAATTGTACAAAATCATATGTATTTTCAATTTTTTTATTTCAGCATATTATGGGGGTACATGTTTAGGTTACATATGATCCTTGCCTTTCCCATCCCCCTGATTCAGAGCTTCAAGGGTGTCCATCCCCCAGATGGTGCGCATTGCACCCATTTATGTATGTGTATACCCATTCCCTCCTCCCCCCTCCCATCTGCCTGATGCCCAATAAAGGTTATTGCTATATGTCCACTTAGGTGTTGATCAGTTAATACCAATTTTCTGGTGATTACATTTAATGCTGAAGTGTATATTTTATGCAAATAAGATGACTAAGTGTATACCAAAGAATATGCAGGACATATAATTAGCATCACATGTACATATGGCTTTATAGTCTATGATTGAAATAGTGAAATTCTCTGCCTCTTCTCCTCCTCTCCTCCTGTTCCTCCTCCCCTCTTCCTTTCTCCTCTTCCTCCTCCTCCTTCTTCTTTGTAAACTACTTAATGAAACTTTCATAGGATTACAGATTGGGACCTCTGTTCTGGGGATAATGAGTGATATAACCTGACATGTCACAAGGTATTTGGGCAAAGGATGAGAAAGGGGCCACCAGACAGCACAGATTATAAGCAAATAAGTTAACAAGTATCATCAGAATAAAGTGAGTGGAAAGAAGTGGGAAAGAAATGAGAATCTTTATGCCAAAGGTCACTTATTTCAAGTCTGAAATTACATGATTTCATCAATCACTGATGAGAAAAAGCTTAATATATTTATTAAGTTCATAGTCACCATTGCTAATATTGTTACCAGAAAGTTCTTCCAAACATCACCTCTCTGTATCATATTCATGTCCCCAGATTTCTCTGAGTTATCCACTATTCCCATTTATTACAAATCTCCAATTCTAGGGTGAAAGAACTTGCTAAGATGAAGAAGGAAGGTTGATCAAGATAAAGACATTTCAGAAAAGGTGAAGATACATGAGAATTTAAAAAGTAAGGGGCATTTTGATACTTTAGGGTATAATTAAGTCTCTTTAAACATCTCCAGTACTCTTTCCCTTGATTTCATGTTAGATAAATCAATGCCACAGAGAAAAGAATGAAATATTGTTCTATTCTGTCTTGCTAGAAGGGCTATATTTAAATTTGATGGTACTAGAAATGATGCTGTAAACAATAGGCTTATTGTATCTAAATCATGGAAATTTTCAGACACAGCATGTACATATTTAGCTCTCTAATCTGTACACTTTAAAATAGTAAGGCAAGTTATCTCCAATACTCATCCTCAGGCTTAGAGAGAGAACAATGGAGAGAGGAAGTAAAATGATAGGGGGTTGTCAGATTTGGGAAAATTTTGTTGGTGGAAAAAGGTAACAAATATAATCTAAATGATGTGATTATAGATTCTTAGAGTTCAAGAAGACCTTTGATATCTATATCCTATTATTTTATAGAAAATAATGATAAAATTTTTACTTCATGCCAGATATTATTCTAGATTTATTCCCCTCAGTTCATTTCATATCTCAAAATCTTATGAGGTAGATACTACTTGTAACATCATTTCACAGATGAAGAAACTGAGTCACAGAGAGAATAGGCAATTTACTTAAGGTTATACAACTATCAGTGTTTATATAGATATTAGAACCAAGAGAGTCTGGCCCATAACACATATGTACTTAACTACTGTACTTTTCCTCTCTTGAAGGGAATAGACACCCAGAGATATAGAGACTGAGCTAGTTAATGACAGGACTAAACTCAGATTCTTTAGCAATAATTAATCACATTAAACACTGAATGATATTTATGGTTATTGAACATGATCTGTGATTCTTTTCATGATACTCATCATACACATTAATGTTACTTATTTATTATTTTTAGTTATGAGATTTGTTACCCCAGTTCAAACCTAATTGGAGTTAAATTTATGGGACCACTGATTAAATAAAAAATATGTCTAGTTTTATCATACTCATTATTTTCTAACATTCATTGCCTTCTATATGATGGAAAATATGATAGATAATTTACTTAAGTTTTCTAATTTAATTTTCATAAGATCTTGATGTTGCAAGTATTACTATATCTATTTTACATATGTGGAAACTAAAGGACTGAAATTGTGAAACTTAAAAAATCACAAAGCAATTAAGTTGCAATGTTAGCCACAAAATCCTGCTCTTTCAACCTTATATGTCCTTTTTACACTATATATCTGGACTCTTTTTTATAAGTATTATCAATGAAAATTCATTTCTCACTTGGAATATGTACCAATTCTGTTAGTTAAAACATAATGTATTTTCATTTGTGGAACTTTAATTTGGTCTTTCTAAATGAAATTGCTATTTAACAAAACAAACACTTGTCAATACAAAGCAAAACAACATTCCCATGTGTGATATGCATTATTGGGTGAACATTATCATTTCTGAGCTGTTATGCGTATTTTTCCTTATTAAAAAAATGTATGCACAGCTAATGTTTACTCAAGAGATGAATTATTTTGCAAGTGAAAAATTATAATGGTTATATTCAGTCACATTTCAACCTTACATCACCAAAAGGGAGCCTTTTGCTAGAAACTCTTTTGCAACAATGTTTTTTTAAAGCTCTCCAGTCAGCTTTAATGATTGTAAAATATTTAGGTATTTTTTAAATGTTGTAGACCAAATAGAATAATGCATGAAAGCAATAAATAAATAAGCAGACAAATCACATCTAAAGAGACACCGATAGTGGGGCTTTTACAAAAGGATTGACCACAGAGGTTTTAAAATCCATTTGATAGTTTTTATTTGTGGTGGAGAGGTTCTTAAACAGGTGGTACTCACTGCCCTCAGAAGAGTACAGAGGAAGCAGTGATGAAGGTATTAGCAAACCTGTGAGACATGGAGACCACAATTAAAAATACTAATCTTTCTGGGAGGAATGCGCAGTGAAACTACTCAACCTTTGGCTACCTCCCAAATTCCAACTTATCTGTGAGCATACCTTACCCCATGGGAAATAGTGTTCTTCTGACAATGAAGAAAGTTCTGCCTCATCACTGTCTACAACCTGGAGAGCACTTCTAAAAAGCAGACTGCTCACAAAAATGGAGTTGGGTCACATTCACACAACATAAAATTGTCCAACTCCTTTATAATTAAGTGTTTACCAGAAGGGATCCTTTAGATGTTGAACTCCCCTCTCACTTTCTTTCCTTTTTCTTGTGTTAATGTTTTGTATTTCTCAAAATATCCAAAGTGACATTTCTCTGAGTCTGTGAGTTTTTTCCAGTAAGTAATTTTCTTCACTTCAATCATTTCTACTTTTAAAAAAAAATGCCTAATGTTTCTAGTTTTTGACACATGCTAATTTTTGATTACTAATTCATGTGACAAACATGCTACGTTAGTCTTCATATTAATATGTTCATTGAAAATGACATAGAAGAAAGGGCATTTAGCTCTACAGAGAATTAATTAGCATGTAATTCTCAGTATATCATCTAGTGTTAATTAGCAGTTAAACCATCTTCTTGTGCATGACCTGCTGATTTCAATACAGTGTTCTATTTCGGAGACCCTAGGGGAAAGAAACTTGAAAGAATATTCAGTCTTCTCTTCTCCAAAATGAAATAGAGAATCACAGCTCCAATTCCCCTGAGTTTTGTTTAACTACCATATATTTTCTTCATTCTGCCCCTTTCCTAAATCTATGTCCCAGACATTATGTCTTCCCTTTTTAATAAAACAGTAACCAAACCATTAGTAACTGATAAGAGTAAAATTAATATTCACATCTAAGTCTTTTCTAAAAGTAAAACTATTTTTAGTTTTTATTATTCACACTTTTTAGAGGAATTTTAATGTGATTGCTAGGTAAATCTGTATCTTAGTTGGTCTTACTGTTTTCTTATGCAGCTCTTTTAAACAAAGAGTTTATTAAGAAATCTGGCAAGTCATCATGAAAAATAAATTCTAGATTTTCCTTTTTACCACATTCCTACTGATTTATCAGAATAGATACCAATAGAGTAAGACAGTGGTTAATCTACTCGAAACATTCAAATTTATCTTTAAAATGCATAAATAAATGTGTATATATATGATATGTCAGAAATTCAGAATACTTAACAAAAATGAAGAAATGGCATTTGCTACTGTGCATGCCAGGACTGCTGACTCGGCATTCATGGGTCATTCTGTCTTACTCACCTGCATCCTCTGGGTTCAGGGATGGCTCTCCTCATGATGAAACCAAACCAGTATCTCTGTGATTGTCTCTCCTGTGACTTATCACTTTGGTACACAAAATTCTTAGATTGGTAATAAGATCAAAAAAGCCAAAAATACATTATTTTTAAAAGGCTTTCATGGTGTTTTGATTTATAATCATATTGAGAAAGGGTTGGTTGTTAAATTATCATCTTCAACAAAAAAAGCAACTTACATTTGCACAATCCAGAAAGAATTTTCATACACACACTATCTCATTTGATTCTCATAAAAACTTAGAGCATATAATACTTACAGCATATATACTTAGAGAGTGTAATTAGTCTCATTTTACAAATGAAGAAAGAGTCTCAGAGAAATTAAATGATTTCTGAAAGTATCAAAGGTAGATGGGGTGAAATCAGGAATAAAACTTAGGTTTTTTATTTATACATGCAATTCTTTTCCCACTTTAGGATATAGAATCGAAATCGTGTTTAGTCCTGGTTCTCATATTTTGAACCATCCTTGCATCCCTGGGATAAAGCCCACTTGATCATGGTGGATTATTTTTTGATGTGCTGCTGAATTCAGTTTGCTAGAATTTTATTGAGGATTTTTGCACCTCTGTTCATAAGGGACATTATCTATAATTTTCTTTTTTTGTTGCGTCCTTTCCTGGCTTTGGCATCAAGGTGATACTGGCTTTGTAGAATGAGTTGGGGAGAATTCATTCCTTCTCAAAGTTATGAAATAATTTCTGCAGTGTGGGTACTGATTCTTCTTTGTAGATCTGATAAAATTCAGCTGTAAATCCATCTGGTCTGGGACAGGTATAGACAGAAGACACCTCAAAATTTTAAAAGCCATACACAGCAAACCCAGAGCCAACATTATACTGAATGGAGAAAAGTTGAAAGCATTCCCACTCAGAACTGAAACAAGACAAGGATGCCCATTCTCACCACTTGTATTCACCATAGTTCAGGGTCTTGATTCTGTTAAAAAACTTCTGGACAAAAAAACTATCACTAGAATGAATAGACAACCTACAGAATGGGAGAAAATATTTGCACACTATACATCTGATAAAGGGCTAATAACCAGAATCTATAAAGAACTCAAGCAAATTAGCAAGAAAAAAAATCAAACAACCCCATTGAAAAGTGGGCAAGGGCATGAACAGAAGCTTTCAAAAGAAGATAGATTAATGGTCAATAAACATATGAATATAATGCTCAACATCACTAATCATCAGAGAAATGCAAAATTAAAACCACAGTGAAATATCATGTAACCCCAGTGAGAATGTCTTTTATCAAAAAGTCCCAAAACAATAGATGCTGGTTTGGATGTGAAGAGAAAGATACATTTATACACTGTTGGTGGGATTGCAAACTAGTGGAACCTCTATAGGAAATAGTTTGGAGATTCCTCAAAGAACTAAAATTAGACCTACCATTTGATCCAGCAATTCCACTACTGGGTATTTACCCAAAAGGAAAAAAGTCATTTTATAAAAAAAGACACATGTGCTAGAATGCTTATGGCAGTACAATTCACAATCGC
Organism: Microcebus murinus; assembly: GCF_040939455.1. Lineage (NCBI taxonomy): Eukaryota > Metazoa > Chordata > Mammalia > Primates > Cheirogaleidae > Microcebus > Microcebus murinus. The sequence goes on along the minus strand of NC_134105.1, from coordinate 85,772,191 downwards.
AAAGATGTGGAATCAACCTAAGTGCCTATCAATTCATGATTGGATTAATAAAATGTGGTATGTGTATACTATGGAGTACTACTCAGCTGTAAAAAATGAATTAATACCTTTTTCAACAATCTGGTTGGAACTAGAGACCATTCTCTTAAGCAAAGTATCTAAAGAATGGAAAAACAAATACCACATGTACTCACTATTAAATTGAAACTATCCATGTGCACAGCTGAGATTAAAACTCAATGGAAATCATGCATATGGGAAGGGTGAGGAGAGGATGGGTGAAATCATACCTAATGGGTAGAATGTACACAATCTGAGTGACTGGCACACTTATAAATTTGACTCATGCAGTACAAAAGCAATCCATGTACCCAAAACATTTGTACTCCCATAATATTTTGAAATAACAAAAACAGAGAATTTCATCAATTTGCTAATTCATTTGAGTATATAATACAAAGTGATTCATTTTACTTTTTAAATTTTTTAAATAAATGTAATTGATGCTTTTTTTCTTTTTACCTCACGCTTGAATTGACTGATCGATGTTGACATTTTATATGCCTATCCTGAATTAGGTTTTTTTAGAAATTGTTTGTTGTTTAGTCTTATAAGATACCCTTAACACATTTTTCTGCCAGTGGTCTGAAAATATTCGTGAAACTTTCAAAATTTCTAATTTATTTCCAGAAAGGAGATTATATATTAGAAAAATCTGACTCAGCATGAAATATTTATAGTAAAAATTATTTTGATATAATAAGTGTACTTAAAATGTATTTGTACAGAAAGGTTTTTTCTCTTTTTCCAGCATTACTTCTCTTACAGTTTTTATTTTATTCAGCCTCACCTTGATCACTAAACAGGAAATTTTATGAAGAGCTGTGATGTACTGGAAATAGCTACCTGGCTATAAAGATTATTACTTCAATTACAGAAGCTGAACCCAAATTGTACAGATGTGGTCCTCTCATCCTCCTCTTACTCCTTCCCCTTGAGGAAATCATTTTACAAATGTTTGGTAATGATTTCTTTCTTTCAGCTCAGAGTCACTGTGGTTTGGTCCTTGGAGAACAGAAAATATGCTTTTGGACATGTGATTATATAGTCTTAACACAAGAGTTGAAATAATTTAATCCAATTCACAGATTCCAAATCAAGTGTTACATGCATCTAGACAAAACTAGAGATGATAGCTTTTATATATCTCTGCCTTCCTCACGTGTATCTTGTCTTATATGATTTCAACCAATTTGTCTGCCCAAAGTTCCAGTGAGATCAATTTCTTGCATGGTAGTAGTGTAATAGAGTTTAATGAAGTGGTTAGAAGTCCACATGAGTCATAAATTTCAAGCGGTTGCCTTCTGTACGAAGTCATGGTAAGGTGGGTGGTGTTAACAAGGAAGAAATTCTAACATTGACTCTCCTTCAGTGGTTTCAGAAATGTGTTGTTGTATAAAGCTGAAAACAATGTTTTATATTTCTTGCTGTACTAGGTAGCAAGGAAAGTGTAGTATATTATTTGATATGGATGAGTTAAAAGTGATCTTATTCCTATTATAGATGCCCAAAGGAAGTGGTCTACAATTGTTGAGATAGCCTCAGAGCTTTCTCCTGAGGTACCTCAAAGAATCTAATGGTATGTCTTTACTGAAATAACAAGTATTTGGAGAAATCTATCTTTCTTTGATTTTATGATTCTAAACCTTTGGAGTTTTATCTGAAAGAGGCCTCTTTAGAAATATAAACTTGTTCTCTTTTAAAGGAGAGTATTTCTCTTTCATTCATTCCTGAGTAGAGTTTGCATTCCTTTTGTACCCAGTATGTGGCAAGTACTTTGTTAGGTACCTGAGAGAATAGAATGAAATAGAAAGAACCTGCTTTCAGGGTATTTATCTATGACTACCAACTTACAAACTAGACATAGTTGGTAATCGCTTTCATTTTTCTGTTTCATGTCATACAACCTTATGATAACATTCAGTTTCTCATTTCCAATAGTTGAGAAAATTCAAACAAATTCAATTTTGGAAGATACAATTTTTGTCATTTAATCCAAATAAATGTTTTTTGAGTTATTTTAGCAATTCCTCTTTTGCCTCAATTTAAAAAAATATATTTACTTTTTAATTGACAAATAACATTTTTCTATATTTATGGTGTATAATATGATGTTTTCATACATATACATCATGGAATGGCTAAAACAAGCTTATTTATTCATCCATTACTTCACATACTTAAATCAATTTTTATGGTGAGAACACTTAAAATCTACTCTCTTATCAATTATCAAGTATACAATACATTGCTACTAAGTATAGTCACCATATAACAGATATCCTTAACTTATTCTTCCTATCTCACTGAAATGTTGTATCCTTTGACCAACACCTCCCCATTCCATCACTTCTTCCTACCACCCTCTCCTGCTATCCTTGGTAGCCACCATTTTGCTCTCTGCTTCTATAAGTTTGACCTTTTTAAGATTCCACATATAAGTGAGATTACTCTCCCATAACTGAGATCTCAAATAATTGCATGACTACTTCAATTTTTAAAGGCAACTTATCTATTCCAGTTGCTTTTATACTAGATAATATTACATACTGGAGTAAAAGTTAAATTGGAATATTTTCTTGCTTCAAGTAAAATGTACATAATAAAAGTTAACTTGAAACAACATGGGAGCATTCCCAGGTATCTCAGATGATTCTATCTGCTTCTAAAGCTTCTGATTTAATGTCGTGTATGAAACATAGACCTGGTCTCCACTATGCTTCCTCCCTAAAATGTTACATGTTACACAGGTAATGCATTCTTGAAAGGCATTTTTTTGTGGACAATTACAATTTAGCTATAATAGAAAAGTTATTTCTCATTATATTACAGATACACGTATGCCCCTTGTAGCATTAGAAAATAAAATGAAATAAGATTACGTTTCATAATTTCAAAATATCCTAAAGTGAAATTTTGAAATCACTGTTTTGATTCGGAGGATTCTACAGCTCATCAAAATCAAGTTGGCAGCTTCAGATATGAAGCCATAACTTACCCCAGCCTTGTACATTACATGTTTTGAAAATGAAGGTCAGGCCTCTGAGGTTGCCCCATCCTCTTTCAGAAAAGCATAGTGCAATCTTTAACTCCACTTGAGCAGCCACTAGAGGCAAGCGAATGAGACCTCAGTTTAATGTCTCAGCTGAAGGGCAGACAGGCAGAGCCATTATTAATGCTCGACAATCCAAGAACTCTGCCTCTGTGCAGTTAAAACCTCAGCAACAGGCAGTGGAGGTTTATAATTTATAGAAATGGAAATGGTTGCAGACTCTATTTTCTGGGCAGAAAATAAAGTCATAATGCATTTACAACTCATGCTTAGTTGAACTTAAGTGCCCCCCAGGGCATTCCATTAATGAGGATCATGGATTACAAGAAACAGATACAGATAAGTAAAAATGTTGAATTAACATTTTTTCCTTTATTTAAATCTGAAAAAGCACATACTGTCCTTTCAGCATATTTGACAAACATATACTTAAAGACAAAACTGTTACTTACAAAGCCATAATACTCTGTGAAACCATATGGTAAACTGTCTGTCTTGGTGATTACAAACCCTGTTTTTATAGCACCCTAGGGACATCATAAAAATTTGAAAATTATTTTTAATTAAAAATGCATAGTAACTTCAATATAACACATTCTCTGTAGACCAGATTTTCCTTAAAAATAGATCTATCTTAACCTCTGTTTAGATGGGCTTTGTACCAAGAAGACTTCATATTAGAGGTATGTATATGTGGCAGAAATTTGAAGCATTGATATTGGAGCCAGTTTTAAATCATTTATTTACATGCTCTTTATGAAAGAGATGGCCACATAAATCAATGTGTAGCACACAATAAGATATATCAAGTCTGAAAGTATTAAGGATGATTGGGCCAGGAATTATATATATAATTTTATATCATTTTTTTAAAGATTTTCTAATGTCCACCTTACTCAAAAATGTTTAAAATATTGTCTTGTTTTTGGGAAAGGGATAAAATTGTAAATCACATAGATAATGTGTGTATGTGTGTATATATATATGTGTGTGTGTGTGTATACCTGTCTATAGGCATCTATATACACACACACACATATATATATATATATATATATATCCTATTTAAAACCAGAATAAGATAGTTTAATCCCCCTTTTGCATAAAGGAAGTTAATGGTCTTCTTGGAGGCATTTTTTCCTTTCTCAAGTCAATTTTAATGTTAGATATGCTTTTAAGTTAACAAAAAGTAGATAAAATTTTGGTTGAACTTATCTACCTCTAAGGTATGTTATAGAAACAAAATAAAGTCCCTCAATCCTTCAAGTGATATATAAAAATCACCCATAGAAAGATAACAATAAAATTAAACTTACAAAATGAAGCTAAGAAATATAATTTGTTACAATAGCCAACTCTATGGCCAAAACTGCACTTAACACTACATATAAAAATACTGATGAGTGAATTAAGAAGTACTTCTTACATTATTTCTCAACTTAGGCATCTATTAAGAGAGAAATAAACAACGACGACAAAAAAAATGTCCTGAGCCTTCGTAATCATGGCTGTTCTAGAAAGTAATTGTGAGAAACCATAATTCATGCACTCTTACTGTGCATATACCTGAAGCCTGAAGAGACCAGATAGTACTATGTGTGCAAACATCAATCCTTCCTCACTTTGATGTAAAGATCCATCAACCTCCGGAGCCACAGCCAGACAACGTTTTTTAAAATTGGTCTCATGTATATTTTATTTATATATTAACTTATGGTCCCTTTTAAACCACAAAGCAGTGATTCTTAACCTTTTATATGACTTTTTTCCTAATTTGCAGGGAAGATTTTTCATTCCAAGTGAACAGAGAGAATGGCTGCAAAAGATAGGTATTAAATTAACCCTAGAAACGCATATGACCTATCCATGCTGATTGCTATTCCTCTACCTCACATTCACAAAGTATATGGACAAATATCATAATACCAGGCACTAAAGATAATAATCATACAAAGCTATCATTTTCTTGGAGCTTACTTTATAGTTGTACAAAGATTACTTATGCTGCATAGATTCTCAGGTATATCTTTGAAGACACCACTTGTGCTTTAAGAAAAGCAGATTCTAATTTCTAAGGCATTTTGATTTTATTACTCATCTATCCTTTAGTCAAAGAAACACCACTGCCTACTTATACTAACACTGCTTGACACTGAGATTTAAAGTAAAACATAGTCTCTGTCCCTGAGGTGCTTTGAGGGTAATAGAAGGTGACAGACATGTAAAGAAATAAATTACTATAGCGCCTATATTGTTTTATATTTCAATAACTTTTTCCAGTGATAGGTTTTTCAGAATTTGTAAGATTATGGCAAACCCTCACATTTAATCAGACTTCATGTGTTAGTATGATGTTGAGTCATGGAGTGCCCACAATGAGAAGGCCTAATCTTGAAACTTAATTGACGAGTAAAATATTCAGTAAATTATATGGTCCTTTTCCCCCCACAATTCCTATGCCTGTGGGCTCTACTATTTGTAAACAAACATGCTATTGAAAATAGAAACTATGGAACTTGACATAAAGAAATAATACTACACTTAATGGAAATTAAACCCACTTTTAAGGTATAAAAAGTTTTAAGCAACAGATCAAAATGCAATACAATATAATTCTCTATAAATGGAAGATTTAAGGGCTGAGACGATAAATCAAAATGTAATAATGAGGATGGTATAAGATTGATTTCAGAAATATTCCAAGAGTTGTTGAATTCTGTACCTTAAAATAATGACACCTACAAAATAAGCTTAGGTGAGTTGAAACCATGTTTCCTAATATTATCTTTTTAGGTTAGTTTTGGCCACAGGAGAGATTTAGGTGATATTTGCAAAGCAAAAATGAAGCAGCAGCCACTACTCTCTGGAAGTCAGGGTAGGGCACATGCACCACTATAGCTTATACCCATTGTCGGTGATCTTCTATTGTATAGAAGATGGTGTGGGGAAGCAGCTAGGGTTGCAGATATTCGAGATTCCATCGGATCCACCCTTAAATTTTAAGTACTGTGAACCAGATAAAGAGTATCAGCTTCTTTTGCATATCACTGCATCACCAACTTGGGAGGTGGTGAGAGACAGAGGTGGGGTTCTAGTTTGCCCTCATAGTTTACTGTGCCCCTTGCTCTTCTCTGCTTCATGTCTAGCTTTTCATCTTGACTGCTGGTCTTTGTGATCAAAGGTGAATTTTTTCTCTTACTAGAATTAACAACTTTCCATACTACTCATTGAAAGGATGGCATTGTTAGTAAGCCCTCTAGCATTTAAAAAAGAAAGGAAAAAAATTACTGTACACAATGCATCTTTGCTTAACCAAGTGTGGAGTTTGTTTTACAGAACTGGAACAGTACTGAGCAGACAGACTGCTCCATATTGGCCAGACCACATTCTGAGAAGTCTGATAAAGCCAGTCTAGCAGAGAAGTGGGGGCGGGGAATAAAAAGCCTCCCGTTACCATTCTGCAACAATAAAAGCTCAAGCTACTCATCCTCTAATCTGGGATTCCTTCTTTTTTTCTTTCATTCTATGCTATTTCTTCTCTTGGAAAGTAAAATAAAATTTTTGCTTCAAACCTCTCCTAATCTTTGAATTGAGAATTCTTTCTTATCCTGTGATGTGAGTTCTCACCCTAACACTCACAAAATTGTATACAGTGTAGTCCCTGTAATTAGCCTTTTATTATATCACTCTGTGGTTCCACTTCCCTGATTGAACCTTAAGTGATACAGAAATTCATACTTGAAAGGGTTCCCTTGGAAAGGAACTTTATGAAGGGGTTTTCAGTAATGGTTATGGGCTATCTGGAATTCATTATTTGATCTATTTCTATTTCAGACATTAATGATCCCATGGAGAGTGGTAATGTAGACACTATTAATCCATGGTAAAATGGGTACTTAAAATATCACCTGTAGGCACCTGTAACAAAGTGTTTATAGAAAGAAACGTTTTGAGTGACCAAGTACTTTCTGCCACAGATTATTTTATAAAAAATAAGGAGCATAATGGGTTCAGTTGGTTGCTTCTAATTGTGCCAGAGAACTTGGAAAAAGTAAATAATGAGTTCAGAGTTTTAACTTTTCAGCCAAAGATAAGAGATGAGAACGTTCCTAAGACTACCCTAACATAAACATTTATTTCCTGCAGCCACAGGGGGGGACTCTGATTTCTAAAAACCTAACCCAAAGTCTAACTCTGTTGGTAGCTAAATTAAAAAGTGATTAAATTTTCAATTTTATAGGATCTCTTATATTAAAGTTAGGAAATTAGTTAGGAAGGAGTTATACTCTGAAAATATGGATGGGATTATATGAGACAGATTCTAATGAAACTGGAAAATTTGATCTTTAAATTGTTCTCCTTTGTCATTGCAAGCAGATTTTTCTCCCCTTTTAAAAATGGTTAATCTTTTCTGCCTAAGAAACCTATAACAGCCTCTTCTGAGGTAGCTGAATTATAGGGGATTACGGCCTTCTTCAAAACATATCCTTTAACCTCTCAATGGTTCTAGAGTATAACCAGATGGTAGCCTCACAGGGTAAGATTAAAGATGTGGCCTATGTGTAGGTGGAAGTCATACCAAAACCATTATAATTTTGCCAATTTGTATGTCAGAAACCTGAGGAATGAGTGGGGAATGGATCCTTATGGATATTGGAAGTAAGAAGGAAGATAACATAGGATTTAGTTAAATTTTTTGATATGGATATTCTAGAACAGCATTTCTAGATTCAATTTGAAATTGCATGTGTCTGAGAGTGACTATAATAGTTTGATTGCTTGCTTAGTTCATTAAAAGCTGAACCGAAGATGAATCACACCAAATGATGTTAAGATGCTAGAATTTTTTTTGGTATGGAGAAATGGATCAAATGGCTTAGGGATATTGGAGTGATAGGGTGGATTTATCATGTAAGACTGACAATTTATCCCAAACTATGTTCCCCAAGAAATCCAAAGGAAAGTCCCTTCACCAAGAATGTGAAAAAAATAAATTTGGGAGACCAGGGTCATATCCAAGAGTCTTCAAAGGACTTTGTATGGATATTCTCTGTATGCTAGGAATGACTGTTAGGTGTGCTGCCATTGAACTGGGCACCTTGAAGGCAGCAGGGATAGTGATATCTGAGGGTACTGGGGGAGAGATGCCATCATGGTTACCATAATGGGTTGCATAGGTGAAGGACTGATCCAAATGCTTTGATCTGCAGAGATGTCTGACATGAGCTAATTGATCATGGTTCTCTAGAATTGAAATATAGGAGCAGTCTATAAAAATCTTATTTAAGTTATATAAGTGGAAAAGCTCAAGACCTAGTAAAAAGAAGTTTAACTTGAATCACAATTCCCAGCCTCGAGTCAGTTATAGACAGACCTCTTTGAATGAAGGGGAAGCTTGTCTCTTTTAGGAAGGACCCTGCTTAAAAATGTATCCTTTCCACCTTTTGTCTTTCCTTCTCCAAAAGAAATTGCAACATGTACCAGGGTGTCTTTGCATTGAGAGTGGGCAAATCAGCAGACATTTTAGGGATTACTGGGCACCTGCTCTGAATTAACACCAATTCCTGGAGACATAATACACCATTGTTTTTGAACGTTAGTCAAAATAGAAGCTTATGGAGTTAAGGTTATCAATGTGATTTTTGCTCATATTCATCTCTTGATGATATCTGTGGGAACCCAAATTTACTTCATGATTATTTCCTTAATTCAAAATGCACGGTTGAAATGTACATACTCTATTCTTGCTCGATTTTAAGTACTTGTCATGTGTTAGGTCTTGTTCTAAGTACAGCTATTTATGATTTATTTCTTAAAATATCCTAAGACCTAAATACTATTAGAAGATAGGTTAAGAACCTCACCCAAGGTTATGAAACAAATGTAAAATGTATCCAGGAGCCCAAGAAGTCTGGGTCCAGAGTCATTGCTTTTAGGATGATGAGGTTAGAGATGAGAGGCTATGGCTTCAGACGCATTAGAGACTATAAATTTATAAAGCATTTGTAATACATGAGACAAGGAATAAAGCCCAGGATTTAGTTAATAAACCTTAGATTGTATTTTTCTTAAAATTTTCACATACTTTTTCTCTATTCCATATACATTTAGTTAAATGGTTGTCTTTTTTAAAGCACACATTGGATTTATTAGTGACAAAGAGAAATAATTCCTAATCCTTACTAAATCTTATCAAACAAAAGGTCTGCAACAGAATAATAATATAATTTAAATCTTCTGAGGAAGAAACAGTTGAAATATTAATTGAGAGAAAGAAAGAGAATAAACTCTTTTGTGAAATACGTCTATGCACTTGTAACACATTTTGTATTTTTCAGTGAGATTTATGTGTATGTATTATGTGCATATGTATTTGTATGTGTGTGTATATGTATGTACACAGTATGCTATTATTCTGCCCTATACTTGGACTAAACCAATGAGTAGAACAGGCAAGATGGTAAAGATATACTATTATAATATTTCTCAGCTATGGGAGACACAATGCTTAGGCTGTACTTGGGTGTGCTAATGAGTGCACAAAATTGTTCCTTTCACATAAAAGCAAATTGTTTCTTTTCATGAACTTAATATGTTGTGCTATTACTCCTTTTTAAATTCTTTAAATGTCCTTCTAAAAAGGAGATCAATAGACATATGGAGTCCACATCTAATTATGTTTTACTTCATTTGAATAGAATTTTCTTCATTATAATATCAGTTTTCTATTGCTGCATAACAAATTACCACAAACTTGGTAGATTAAAACAATACATATTATACTGCAAAATCATAGTGTGTAGCAAAAAAAATACACATTGGCTATATATGAAAAACCCATGACTAACATCATACTCAATGGCTAAAGAGTAAAAGCTTTTCCTCTCAGATCAAGAAAAAGAGTCTACAGCCATACCACCCTGGAAGTATCCAATCTTGTCCAATCTAGGAAGGTAAACAGGATTGAGCCTGGTTAGCACTTGGATGGGAGACCACCTGGGAATACTGGGTGCTGTAGGCTTTTGGCTTCCCACTCCCTCTTTGCTTCTTCTTTCACCAAACATAATGAAAAGGAAAAAAAATTGAGAGTGAGAAATAAAAAGAATGCCCATGTTTACCACTTCTATTCAACATAGTACTAGAAGTCCTAGCAGCCAGACCAATTAGGCAAGAATAAGAAATAAAAATGCAGCCAGGTTGAAAGGGGAGAAGTAAAAGTATCTCTGTTCACAAATGATATGGTCTTATATACATAGAAAACCTTAAAGATTCCACACAAAGAAAACTGTTAGAACTAATAAATGAATTCAGCAAAGTAGCAGAATACAAAGTCAACACACAAAAATCAGTTACATTTCTACACGCTAACAATGGGCAATTTGAACAGGATATTATGAAAGCAATTCCATGTATAATAGCATCAAAGATAATAAAATACTTAAGTACTAAAGGAGGTGAAAGTCTTATGCAATAAAAATTATAAAACATTGTTGAAATAAACTAAAGAAGATATAAATAAATGGAATACATCCCATGTCTATGTATTAGAAGACTAAATATTGTTAAGATGTTGATACTAACCAAGAGATCTACAGATTTACTTGTAATCCCTATCAAAATTCTAATTATTTTTTTTGCAGAAAGACTAAAATCCATAAAAAAAATTCATAAGGAATCTAAAGAACACCTAAAACCAAAATAATCTTGAAAAAGGGCAAGGTTGGAAGACTCTCACTTCTTTATTTCCAAAATTAGTTCAAAGCTACACTAATTAAAGCAGTGTGGTACTGGCATAAAAACAGACATATAGACCAATAAAATAAAATAGAGAGCCCAGAAATAAATCCAAACACATGTAGCCAAATGATTTTTAACAATGGTGCCAAGACCATTAAAAGAGAAAAGGAGAGTCTTTTCAACAAATGTTGGGAAAACTTGATATCCACATGTAAAATGATGAAGTTGGATCCTGACTTTATATTGTATGGAAAGTTAACTCAAAATGAATCCATGACCTAAATGTAAGAACCAAAACTATAAAATTACTAGAAGAAAAAAACATAGAGAAAAAACTTCATGACATTGGATTTGGCATTTGTTTTTATATTTACCAATTTATTATAAAGGATATTATAAAGACTACAAATGAAGACATATATAGGGCAAGGCAAGAGGGGAGGGGTTTGGACCTTCTGTGCTTTCTCTGGTAGTGCCACATTCCAGGAACTTCCAGTTGTTCAGCTCTTTGGAAACCTGAATTTTTAGATATAACCCTAAAAGCATAATAAACACAAGAAAAAATAGATAAATTGAACTATTTCAAAATTAAAAACTTTTGTATATCAAAGGACAGTATCAAGAGAATAAAAAGGCAACCCATAGAATGGGAGGAAATATGTGCAAATTTTATATCTGGTAAGAAATTAGTATCCAGAATATATAAAGAACCCTTCCACTCAACAATAAGAAATAACCCAATTAAAAATGTGCAAAATATTTGAATGGTCAATAAGGATATACAAATAGTCAATAAGCATATGAAAAGATGTTCAACATCAGTCTTCATTAGAAAATGCATATAATGAAAATGACAAGGTACCACTTCACATTCATTAGAAGGGCTATTATCCAAAAACAAAAACAAAATAGAATTTTTTTAAAAAACAACCAAACAATAAACAGAAAATAACTACTCTTGGACAGGATGTAGAGAAATTGGAACCCTTAAACTTTGCTGGCAGAAATGTAAAAATGGTGCAGTCTCTGTGAAAACACTACTGTGTTTCCTCAAAATATTAAGTATAGAAATATCATATGATCCAGCAATTTCAGTTTTGGAGATATACCCCAAAGAATTGAAAGTCAAAATCATAGGGACAGAAAGTAGAACAGTGGCTCCCAGGAGGTCAGTGGAAGGGATAATGGAGAGTGATTGTTTAGTGGGCATAGAATTTCCATGAGATGATGAGAAAGTTCTAGAGATGATAGTGGTGATTTGCAGCAATGTAAATACTTTAATGCTGACTTATACATTTAAAAATTGTTAACATGTTAAGTTTTATGTTATGGGTATGTTACTACAATTTAAAAATATATCTATACTTTTATTATCTCACAGTTCTGTATGTCCAAATTCTCTTTTTAGGTTCTCACATGGCTGAAATAATGGTATTGACTAAGGCTACAGTCTCAGCAGAAAGCTTCTACAAGTTCATTCTTTGTTGGAAGAAATCAGTTTCTTGAAATTGTAAAACAGATCCTTATTATCTTGTTGGTCATCAAGAGGGAGCTGTTCTTACCCACTCTTCTCTGTCACATAATCCTCTCCAAAACACAGTGGTTTGCTTCTTAAGGCTAGCAGAAATCCTCTGCTTCTGCTTCCTGTCTTTTAAAGGCTTACCTGATTAGGTCAGGACTAACCAGGATAATCTTCCTTCTAATTAACTCAAACCCAACTGTTAGGGACCTTAATTTTATCTTCAAAACCTCTTTTGCCACGAAACATAATCTAATCTTGTGAGTGATATCCCATAGTAGTCAAAGATCCTGCCTACACTCAAGGGGAGGGTTTTATACAGGGAAAGAACAGCAGGGAGCTAGAATCTTGGCAGCCCCCTAAGAATTTTGCCTATAATATTTATGCCCATTATCACAAGAGAGATCAACTTCTAATGGTAAATGCCACAATTCACAGTAAAAATATAATATATAAATATGTGTGTAGTAAATAACAAAATAGGTACTTCATAAGAGAAAAATACTAAGATTCAGTAAGATATATAGAAAGAAACAGAATGATAAGAAGAGTCTTTATTAACTTACCATTTTCAATATAAGACTTTAAATGAGCAAATGTAAGGAAAGTTGAAAGGTTAAATATGATTAATAAAACAAAGTGTTATGGATATATAGTGAACTTTACACACTGGTTATGGAACATAAATCTTCTCAAATCTATATGAAACATTCACAAAGTTTTTTTGTTATTTGTATGAACTTAAAAGGTACAAGTGCAATTTTATTGCATGGATTATATTGTTAGTGGGTAAAGTCTGGGCTTTTTAGTATAACCATTGCCCGAATAATGTACATCCTACCCATTAAGTAATTTCTTATCCCTCACTCTCTGCCCCACCTGCACACCCTTCTGAGTCTCCAAAGTCTGTGATTTCACACACTCTATGTCCATATGTACACATTTTTTGGCTCCCACTTGTAAGTAAGAACATACAGTATTTGACTTTCTGATTCTGGTCGGAACAACAACAACAAATGACAGTTTATTAGATCACAGTGGAAACATAAGTAAATTTACCAAATTAGAAATATTTAAAATAGCATACTCTGATTACAATGCAATAAACTAGGAATTATAACATAATAAAAAAGGACTTCCAACAGGAATTTTTGTAAAGCTTGTTAAATAAAAGTTGATTGAAAAAAGAAATACAAAAATGTAAAGATTTGAGATTTAAATTGAAAACTAACGTTAACATTAAAAATTTAAGTTAAAAAAATCATACAAAATACTTGTTTCATCATCTATGAGATATATTTAAAACAATATTCAGATGAAAAATTATGACCCTGAAAGGACGGTCAGTCCTGCTAGAGAAATAGCAGAAAAATGAACTTTCTGCTCTCTCACTCTCTGCTCTTTTGCTCCCTAGCTGACAGGCACCCTGCAGGGCGTTCTGCTTTCACAACATCTGAAAAGAGCAGAACGGACAGAAAGGAAATGTAAATATTTCCCTTTACATTCACCAGCTCACTGCCTTTTAGAATTTGTTTTATGGCCTCAGTTCTTGAGAAGTTCTTGGGTGGACAGTGGGGGATTCAAACTCCAGACCTCAGATTCCTGCCCAAACCATGTCTCTGGCAGGATGACGTCCCTAGCTATAAGCCTGACCACATTTCTGAGATAACCAAGTCTACAGCATCAGAGAAAATAGGAAAGAAGAACCACCTGCCAACTACTCAACAGCAGCTTCTGTTATCAGCTGACAACAATCACTACTTTTTTTCCTTTCTCTTTGTCCCCATGAAAACAGCAGGCCACTTGGCGCACCTCCCTTCTCTTTGCTGGGTGCAGCCCCATCCCTCTTTTTCCATCTCTCTTCCTTTTTATCTCTCTCCATCTTGCTCCTTCTAAGAAGACAAAATAAATTATATGCTTTTATATCCTAATATCTGTGTGAGAAATTAATGAGGTAGAGAAAAGAAAATGTACAGCAAGTGAGTAAATCAAAATTCTGTTTTTAATTAACATAATATAAAAATCACTAGTTAACTATGCAGAGAAAAAAGAAGAAAATATAGATGCACAAAAGTAGCCCTTAATCATGAAGAAAGCATCTTATGTCATATAGAAACAATAAAGACATTTCCGCTAAGATGAGAAACAATCTCCACTACTACTCAATATTGTACTAAAAGTACTAAACAATATAATTAGATGAAACATCTATTGGAAGAATAATAGTCGGAAAAGAAGTAAAGCTGCAGATGATAAGATAGTAAACTGAAAAACAAATCGATAAAACTAACTCAATATAAGAATACAGTAATATAGAATATAAAATTAATATACAAAGATTCACATCTTTCCTACACACAAAAAATAACCAGTCAGAAGATATGACAGAGAGAACTCTACTTACAATAAAAACAATAAACTATTTAGAAATATAATTAACAAGAAATGTAGAAAAATTATATAAACCTATATGAGGAAAAAGTCTAAACTTGTGAAAGATACAAAATTAGAATTGTACAAATATAAAGCCAATTTTTATTTTTAGATAATATAAGCATCACAATGTTTTCAGTTCCGCTTAATTTATAAATTTCTCACAATCCAAATAAAAATAGCAACAAGTTCTTTTCTACCTAGCTATAAATAAGTTTACATAAACAAAAACACACATGTCAGAAAATATAAAGAAACAATAAAAAAAAACCTATAAAGGTAGTTAATTCTCCCAGACATTAAAATATACTATAAATTTTTTTATTATTAAAACATTGCTATCTTATAAATAAACTTCAGAACAAAGTCCAGAAGTAGACAGAAATATACAATTTTTAAAATCACATTAAAAAGGCCCTTAAGTATAAGAAAATATACTGAACCTCACTTATAATTAGAGAAATGCAAACTACAACACTGAGACATCATATCTTACCTATCAAGTTTATGAATATTTAAAGAAATAACATTTTCTATTGGCAATATCGTGCAGAACCAGAAACCCTCATATATTACTGGTGACCATGCAAATTGGTATGAACTTTGTGGAGAGGAATCTGAAAGCCCATACCGATATATTATAAATAGATAAATAGGAGTAGGAAAACTTTTCCTCCTGGAGAATTCCATTTAATATCTCTCTCTCTCTCTCTCTCTCTCTTTCTCTTTCTTTCTGTCTATATGTGTGTGTGTATGTGTGTGTGTGTGTATATAAATATATATATAAATATATACACATACATAAATATATGCATATGCATACATGTATATAGTTTAATATGTTTAGTATTTGAGGAAGAAGAGGTGGAGAGAGAAAGAGAAGTGGGCGAAAGAGAGTGGGAGAGTAAGGAAGGGATACATAGAACACAAATTTCATTTACATCAAACACTAGTTTTGAGAATAACAGATAAATTTGAAGATTATGAGAAAAGGATCACTAGTAAGCAGCAAAGAATTACCTGTAAAAAACTTTTAAGAATCCTTTTGAACTACTGATATTGCAGTAAAAAATGGAGAGAAAATAAAAGTTTGAATATTTTCAAATTATCACCAATGAAAAGTTGATGATACTGATTAATATTTAGAAAAGGGGAAGGAAACAAAATAAATGGTTTGGAAAAGACAGAGACCCTTTAGAAAAAAATATTTAATTAGACCAAGGTTTATCTTTTAACACTTCTCCGAAGAGAGAGATCTGATAGTTTGATTCTAGAGATATTGGAAGGTATTTATCTCTGGGGAGAATTTACGGCAAAATAAAAGGGATTCAATAAAAAATTTTTAAAAAATTGCTATAGATAAAATTTTTAGAACAAATCTTTTCTACTATTTAATAAATGCTTTAGATCAGGCTTTACTGTCCTTATAAGTAGTTAATCCTCTAAAAAGAAAGTAAATAAAGCATTTTATTATTTGTATGTGATTACTTTATTCATAGTCCCACTTTAATGTCTGTGATTTTTTGAAGAAGAGAATATATCCTTTAATTCTATATAAGTATATGTTTCTGTATAACTGTAAGATTTAATAACTTAATTGTATACCTGTGTAGCTATGAAAAATTGCATACATCAATGGGTGCTTTCCATCCTAAAGTACAGTGATAACTTGTTTTTTATGCCCCATTAGTAAATTTACGCTTGAACACTAGTTATATTCAAGCAGAACTGTTTAAAAGTTATGGGAATATCAATGTAGCAGATAATTAAATGTGTACAGAATCTATTAATGTGTATAATTAAGATAGAACATCATTGGAGTTTATTATGAAATTATAATACCTTATAATCATCCTGAAAGGCACTGCTTGTCATGTCATATTGCTTAATTATGGCCAAGTAGTTCATATAACTTGAAGTTGCAATGATTAAAACAATTAGTATACAGTTAGGCCAACTTATAAAAGTTGTAATAAAAATATTAGCAAATCTAAATGTGAGCACAAGAACTAGATGTTAACATGCAACATTTCTTTGGAAATAGATTACATTTATCCTATTGCACTGTTCTCAATTAGCAAAAGATGGCAGTGCTTCATCCCACTTAGTAGTTGTTAGAGCATAATACTGTAAAATACTTTTATGTATTTTAAAACTGCTATATCTAAATGGAAACTTAAGAGAGGAAACATGCCAATAAATTTATAAATAATTTCTCTTACTGGCTATGTAATGTCTTTATGCCTCAGTATCCTCATGTGTAAATTAGTATAATGCTCAAAAGGTTTTATCAGGATAAATTATATATAACACATAATAAACAGTGAACATAAGCTATTATTACTGATTTACTCTTGTGCATTTAATTTACACATTTTATTTGACTATTTGCTTAAAAGCCAGAAAATGACATTTTCTTGCCTTAATGATTGAATGCATTAGGAATGCACTCCTTCCTTTTACAAGTATAACTAATGGAATGTGGAATTTGAATGGCCCTGGAATTTGGGTCTACAAATGGTGTCTGAACTAAATGATTACTAAAATAATGTTTCTTCATTTGTGTCGTGGTCCATTTTATACAAAGACAATGAGAGCTCACATGTGCCACCGTTTGTCTTCACAAAGACTCGCTCCCAAGCTAACATATAATATTGAGAATTTATCTTATTTTCAGAGACTTTCAGAAAAGGAAAGTCTATGAATTCCAACAGTCTCCTCTTCTCTCTCCTGCATCATGAGTATTCTTCTTCTACTGATGATTTTGACAATGGTGCACTCTATGGAATGGTGGAAATAAAACTATGATTAGAGTGGGTAGGTTCAAGAGAGAAGGAAATAAAAAATTGAATCAGTATGTATGAGCATATATTTGGGGAAGATTTGTTTGAAAGTGCAGGAGACAAATGGAGAGGTAGGAACATGCATAGACTAAACAGGGGTTGTGTTGTTTTTTTGTTTGTTTGTTTTATATGTTTGTCTTCACAATAAGCCTAGAAGAGACAAAGCAGGTGGATTAGAATACATGCTCACTTTGCATGCAAGACTTTTCTGGAAGGCTCTTAGGAAGAAATGGCATATCACATTAGCGACTAATCTTGCGGCCTTCTGGATCCTTGAGTGTGGCCTTTTTACTGAATACACACACAAAAATGTTTGGATTCAGTTGAGGGGCTGAACTTGGGGATCTGGAAGGCCTCATGTGGCCTTGAGGCCACAGGTTCTCCACCCCTGGATTAGGCCACAAGTATGAAATGAAGAGATTTACATGCCCAGCCCTCTCCTATTTCCCACTGGCCAAGGGAGACTCCTAGAGTTGTTCACTTTCCCAGCATTTTGGGAATGTGCCATCCACCTTTTTTGCTGTTGATCAGTAAGCCAGATCCCATGTCCTGAAACGTGGAGTTTGATTGAAGACTGAGAGCAAAGTGGCAAACTGGAGGTAGGACATTAATAGGAGGGAAAGGGTAAAGGGATCTCAAAAGGTGCAAAAGTTTATGTCTCAAATACTCACACCCAGGCTGTCTAATCTCCGTTTTTGTATTATTTCTCTTTAAAACACACTGACTTGTGGGTTGTCTGTGTATTTCTCCTAGAATATAAGCCCTACAAGCCAGGTATGGGGGTTGGGGGTATTTGTGTCTCAAATATGTTGTTCGATTTTGTTTTGTTTTACTGTTTTATCTCTGGTTTTATATTTTGGGGCTTAGAGAAGCAGAGGTGAATTTCACTTTAATAAGTCTCTAAAAGATTAAATCAATGCTTGCAATGCATTCAAATGAGACAAAAGCAGTCCCTATCTAAACAGTAGTTGAAAAGAAAAACTAATGTTGAGTTTTTTTGCCCAGGTGTATTGGTTAGAACTGAAAATTCATGTCCACTTTTTGGCTGGACTTTGAATTTTAACTATTAATATAAAAGTATTTGTCACTGGTGTATTTGAGGCAGCCATGGTAGGAAACACCTACCTATCTTGGCTTGAGGTTCATATTGCAGAGAAGAAGATTTAATTTCATTTAAAAATGTGTAGTGGTAATAAGAACTATGAAAATTCTTCCAAATTGATTGTTTTTATAGGCCTCAGCATTCCAACTTGGAAACCAATTGGAAGATATATTTATTTTAATGAGAACATGCTTTCCTGTAGTGAATTTTTATAGGGAGAAAATGGAGATGTCATTGCTAACAGGGGGAAAAAAGACCTCTGAGGTCTCAGCTCATCTAACTCTCTTGATTTGAAACACCATTAACCACTAAATTAATGCAAATATAGCTTAATGCAATGTTTCTCATACTGTGATCAAAAAATATTGCTGCAAAATATCACTCTTCACTTAATAAATATGAGAGCCAAACGAGAGTACCCTACATATTGTTTTTCAGAATGTATTTCCCACAGACTCTTTGCTCAGATGATCAACATAAGCCTTGAAAGTCAGTCTAATTAAAAGATAAATTTGAATTGATTTAACATCATCTCTGTCAAATGGAAAGCAACAAATTCAATGATGATAATTTTGGTTACAAGGAGACCATGTGGCATGATGCCAGATGAAAGCAATGTCAGAAACACGGATTCTAAGACCCTCAATGAAGGTAAGGTTTTCTTCCCACTTTATTGGACCAGTTTCTGAGGGCATATGCAAGGCCAATGCTACCTAATGTTGGTTTCACAGACCAATTAGATATTGACATTTAGAGTAATCATTTAAAAACTTTTGTAGCAGTTTGACATTTTTGTACTCTGTAAGTGGATGATTTTTTTTCCTAGGAATTAATTGTATAGCATTTTACAAAAGTATCAGAATGCATTGATTTAGAGATTAAAAGTAATAATAATTCTTAATCAAAGATAACTTGAGAAACACTGACCTAGAGTTTGTAACTGGAGAGTGCTTGCTGAGTGTGAGTCAGAGATTCAAATGTACTGTGGGATATGAGGGAGAAGAATGGAAAAATCTGATTTCACTCCCAAAGGCATTGTTTTCAACTTGAATCATTAAGTTCTTGTGACAGAGCCCAATTAACAAGAGATAGTAATATTTAAAAATAGTCTCTTATGATCATCTTGGAAATTAGAGTGTTTTTGATTTAACAAATATTATCTTTGTATGCATGTCTGGAGCTCAGAGAGTAGAAAGTAGTGTTCACTGGAATGAAGGAAAAAGATTGTTACAGATTTTAAGAATATAAATATTCCCAGAATATAGAAACTATGTCACCTTCTCAGAGTGTAATGAATGATATTAGCCAGCTGTTCAATTCACCAACCCATAAAAACTGAGTAGATTTGGGATTTCTGAAGCACTAACACAGTGTTCTGGGCATATGAAAAAGTATTATAAACGAAAAAAAAATTCTAACAGAATTAATTATAATCCCCATAGCGGGGATAATTTGCATAAAGTATAAAAAGGAAACCTTGAATATTCAACTGTACACTGTGTTAGTTGGGTATGATAAAAAGATACTGAATTTGACAGTGTCTCCGTACACCATGCAAACTCCTTTTGTATTTCATGTGCCAGATTAAATGCTAACTTCTAGGAGAAACTTTTCCATAATCTCTTAGCAGACTTTCTGCCCTGTTAGCATACTTCCATTTTATCAATTATCTTATCACATTATAATCCTTTATATAATTTAAAAAATCCATTATATAACCTGATTGCAGGTAGGCAAGTATTCTCCCTCTTCTTATCTTTGTAGTTCTGTTTGCAGAATGTAGTAATTTTCTTGAACTTGGTTCTGGTTGAATAATTAGTGAAAGTTTTCTCAACTCTGTAGAGTAAGAGAGGTTCATGGACTTGCATTTTTAATTTTATGTGTCAAATTGACTGGGATAAGGGGTTTTCCAGATACCTTAAAAGTTATTTCTGGGTGGGTCTGTGAGCACTTTTTCCAGAAGAGAGTAGCCTTTGACTTAAAAAACTGAGTAAGGAAGATCTACCCTCACAAATGTGGGTCGGCATCAAGCAATCCATTTTCTGTACCTGGGTAGAAATGAAAGTCAGAGGAAGTAAGAATTCTCTTTCATTTCTTGAGGTGTAACATCTGTATCCTATTGTGCTTAGACCTTAGAGTTCCTGGTTCACAGGACTTGGGACTCTAACACTTAGACCAGCCATCTACCCCAGCCCCTTACATAGACCTATGACCTCAGATGGAAAGTTACTCCACCAGCTCTTCTTGTTCTCAGGCCTTCAAACTCAGACTGAATTACACATCTGTGCTTTCCTGGTTCTCCAGCTTGCAGACTGAGCATATCATAGGACTTCTTGGCCTCGATAATCGGGTGAGACAATTCCCACAATAAATCTCCTTTCATATCAGTTCTATTTCTCTGGAGAACCCTAAAAAATAAAGATGATGATAGATAACATTAATTGATCACTAATATATATATATTGATCACTTATTCTGTGCTAAACACAGTTCTAAGCATGGTATCAATTGATTTAATCCTCCCATCTATGACTGACATAAGCTCAAATGAACTGTGCCTTTAACAAAAGGGGAGATTATTTCTCTAGTATGAAAATGCCAAAGATGAACTTCTGTAATGGAAGGTTGGTGGAATGAAGATGTTGAGTCAGCCTTCCCACAGATAACACATAAAATGTTGAGAAATACATATTGTTAAAAAACAACTGTATAAAGACATGGGGAACCATTAGAAAGAAGACAAAAGACACACCAGAGTTTACTCCTGAAATATTTCAACTATAAAAACCAACAAAAACAGGGAAAGCCCAGAAAAGATATAAGTTAAAATTTATGAATTTATTCCATGGCTGCTTATCTTCTTTTCCTTTTTTTTTTTTTTTTTTTTTTTGAGACAGAGTCTCACTTTCTTGCCCAGGCTAGAGTGAGTGCCGTGGCGTCAGCCTGGCTCACAGCAACCTCAATCTCCTGGGCTCAGCGATCCTACTGCCTCAGCCTCCCTAGTAGCTGGGACTACAGGCATGCGCCACCATGCCCGGCTAATTTTTTTTTTGTATATATATTTTTAGTTGGTCAATTAATTTCTTTCTATATTTTGGTAGAGACAGGGTCTTGCTCAGGCTGGTTTTGAACTCCTGACTTCGAGCAATCCGCCCGCCTCGGCCTCCCAGAGTGCTAGGATTACAGGCGTGAGCCACCGCGCCCGGCCTCCTTTTGTTTTAATGGAGTGCATTCCTCAGCTCATCTGTAACTTGGTTAGCAGAAAGTTGACATTTTATAGGATTGAGGTATAGGAATATAACACCAATAGTTGGCAAAAAAACAAAACAAAACACAAAAAACCTCCTCAGAAATGGAGAGTAGATTTCTAATAATCAAAAAAACCAAAGAAATGGTGAGATACCAAATAAGAGTATAGTTGGCCTTCTGTTTCTGTAGGTGCTGTACCCTACTATCAGGAGGAAGGCAAGCAAGTTCATTCTCATTATTTTTATTCAACATTGCACTGGAGATTTAAGCCAGTGAGATAAAGGAATAAGAAATGGGAATACATATTATGAAGGAAGAAGTAAAAGTTTCTGTAGCTGATGACCTGATCTATAAAGAAAATGCTAAATAATTTTCAAAAAGCTATGAAAACTAATAACTAAGTTAAGTCACAATATATAGTCAATATTCAAAAATAATTGTGCCTACATACCAGCATTAAACAACTATAAATGGAAATAAAAATACATTTCCAGATAGAGTAATATCTAAAACTATGAAATAGCTAAAAATGTTTTAACAAAATATGCATAGAAAGAATATATTGAAAACTGTATAATATTGCAAACAGAAATTAAAGATGTAAATAAATAGAAATATATAGCATGCTTTTGGATTAGTAGACACAATATTGTCATTTTCTCAAAATTGATCTTTAGATTCAATGATAATTAAAATAATTGTGAGCATTTTTGAGGAAATTCACAAGGTGATTATAAAATTTACATGGAAATGCAAATTACCTAGAATAGCAAAAACTATGCTGAAAGCAAAGAAAAAACTTGGAACACTAACACTACCAGACTTCAACACTTACTGTAAAGCTACTGTAATGAAAATAATGCAGTATTTGCAAAAGGATGCCTAATAGATGAATGGAACAGAATAGAGTCCAGAAATAAACCTACATACATGGTCAATTAATTTTGATAAAGGAGAATTGAAGAGAATTCAATGGGAAAAGTAAAATTCTTTCAACAAATGGTACTGAAACTACTAGATATTAGTATGAAAAATAAATTAACTCATATAATTTCCCAAATTTTAAAAGAATCACAGACACACATTTAAAGACTAAAACTATAAAAATTGTACAAGCAAACATAGGAGAAAATCTCTATTATCTTTGGTTAGAAAAAGCTTTCTTTCATAGAACACAAAAAAGCAAAAAATATATAAAAACAAATTTATAAATGAAATTTCATCAAAATTAAAAATTTCTGATCTTCAACAAACATCATTACAATATAAAGTTATATACTAGAAGAAAATATTTGTATTACATAGATTTGACAAAGAACTTTTATAAAAAATAAATAATTCTTACAGCTAAATAATAAGGAGACAAATAACCTGATTCAAAACTGGGCAAAAAAATATGAATGGTCACTGACCATACATATTAGAAGATGCCCAGCATTATTAGTCATCAAAGAAATGCAGATGAAAACCACAATGAGAAACCACTCACATAGCTAAATTGTAACAATGAGATGCTGTTAGAATGGCTAAAATTAAGAATATCAACAATTCCAAATGTTGATATGGAGCAACTGGAACTCTCATACATTGCTGATGGGAATATAAAGTAATATTACCACTTTAAGAAATAATTCGCCAGTTTCCTAAAGAAAGTTAAGCATACACTCACCATAAGATCCAGTAACTTTACCCCTACTTAGACAAGAGAAAAACAAAATGTATGTCCACTCAGAGATTTGTATGTAGAATGTTCACAGTAGTACTATTCATAATAGGCAAAGACCTGATACAATCAGAGAAATGTATATTCATTCTATCAACAGAGGAATTGAAAAACAATTTGGAGTATGTCCACATAATGAGGTATGAGAATTAAAGGGAGCATACTACAAAGACACGCAACAACCACTGATTCATGAAACTATATTATGTTGAGTGAAAGAAGCCAGACACAAAAGACTATATTATTCTTTTATATAAAATTCTAGAAAGTAAACTGTAATCTTTCTTGGCAGAAAGCTGATTAGTGGCTGCTTTGGGCTGACATTGGTGGAGAAAATGTGTGGGACTCAGTGCAAAAGAGCACAATAAAACTTTTGGAATGACGGAAAGGAAATGTTCTGTATCTTAACTGTGGTGATAGTTAAATCAGTGTTAATTGTCAAAACTTATCAAACTCTATGTTTAAAATAGGTACTGCTCACTCATGTAAACTAAATGTTTATATTTTTTTAATGTACACCATACAATAAAAAGTAAAAATGGAAATGTATAATTCAAAAAATAAATCCAAATATAAGAAGTTTAAAACTAATACAGTGTGGTCACATCATTGGAAACCTATGTTCCTTCAGTCTTTTTACTTCACAATTCTTAACATGTTTTCTTTGTGTGAAATAAAAAGATTTCTCAAGCCAGTCATCCTGTCTATGTTGCAATCAGCACAAAGAAAAATGCAGAGGAGGGCTTGCTTTTTCCTTCCCTCCCTTAAAGGGCAGGTCTTAAAATTGCTTGCATCACTTTTTATTCTATCCCATTGACCAGCACATGATTATGAGGCCATAGTTAATGGCACTAAAGACTGAGAAATATAATGCTTACTCTGGATGGCCATTTACTCAGCTAAAAATCGGAAGTTTATTGCTAAAGAATTGGAAGTAATGAATATTGAGGAAATATATCTAGTTGTCAAAGATTCCTTCAGACTTTTATACACAGAAAAGTCATTTGACAATTTAGACTAAAGTAAGAGAAACTTCTGTGTGCACATTCTCCCTGCTATGAGATTCCATATTTTCTGTAAAGTGATACTTATCACATTGTATGGTGGTTGCACCTATTATCATAGATCTATCTATGCACTTAATTCCAGTAGTCTAAGCATATAAGATATTTAACAATCTTTCTCTCTTTCTCTCTCCTCTCTCTCTCTCTCCCCCTCCGACCCCCCCAACCCAGATGTCTAGGTAGATGGACAATGGGAATTATTAGAAAGCAAAGGGAAAAATGCAGAAAGAGGTACACCCTGTAGAAAGCAGAGTGGGCCAAAAAGAGAGATGTGGTTAGTGTTGGGAGGTATCTTAGTAACACAGCGGGTAACACACCTGCCACATGCCATATGTTATATATAGTTCTATTGTCTTTTTTACCTATTCAGAGTCCTTTTTCCTTCAGACAGAAAAAATAGAAAAAGTTCTAGAACTCAAACTAATAGAATTGGGAAAGAAGCATTTGCCACACATTTCTTAATGATTTACAGCATCTATGTTTAAAAGTAAATAAAAACAGATTATTTTCTTAGAACTTGGGGAATACTTTAAAACCATTTATTATGCCTTGAAAGTTTCAAACTTTGATTTAGGGCAGAACAGAAGAGTATATTCCCAAGGGAGAGACAATTTGGGAATTCCTTCTTATAAAGAGGAGACATAGAAGAGAAGTCACTCTGTATATGACACATGTTGTGAGAAGAAGACTGATGCCTTTACAATCCAGAAGAAACCTGGATTGCCTCTACATTCACTTTGGAGATTAGTTTATGGAGCTCTCAAGGGTACTTATATACTTTACCTCCTCCTAGATTAAAGGATGTGACACTGTGGTATCAAACCAAAGGGCAAATGTTAGGTCTTCCTTACTCTGCTTTTAACTGTCAAAGGTAGTGAACTTACTATTTAAAGGCTAAATATTGTCTTGGATTTTGATAGTCAATGAAGATTAGATACAGATACAATTCTCATATGTTGCAAATAAAAACTTTTTAAAAAGTCTAGTATGTCTGACAACTGATATAAGCCCTTAAGAATTTTTATTAATGACACTTAAGTCAAATGTAGTTAATTCTGTAGTTAGCAAGAACTTTTGCTTTCAATTTACAAATAGAAGTAAGTGGTTTTTGCTTCTGTTTATCTTACTAACGATTCTCAAGACATTCTACATTTCCTTTGGCTCTGTGTGGGAGGACAGTGAATTTTTCAGGTAAAAATATTCTGTAATCTTTATTGAAGTTATAAAAATCTCATACATGAAGAGGATAAAACTCTGTAAACTAGAAAACCCATGGAGTCATTTTAATCACATAGCCATCTCCATGAGAAGATAGGATTTAGTTATCATCAAAGTGAGTACATACATGAAAAATTGCATTATTTATGTCAGCTCAAGTGGAGTTTTTCCACTGTAGAGGCTGAGTTCAAGTCTATTAAAATTTTGACTCATTTGATAGATCATGAAGTATTATCTTCCAGATGAGCCAGCTGGTATTTTAGTGAGTATCCCCTAGGATATGCCAGATAAACAATCAGAAAATAGGATTATGTTCAGTTAACGCTAAGGAAATGACTAGGACAGTAGCATTTCAAATGAAAAATGTATGAACAGTCAGCATAATAGATATTCCCAGTAGCTACCAAGGTATATATTGATAACACAGTAATAGATTTGGGGGAATTCTCCCTCTAAAAAAGCACCTCGGTTTTGTCAAGGGGACTAACTTTAATTCAAACTTCATGCTTTTTAGTAGCTCAGGACACATTAAGTATAGTGGAAATAATGTGAATTCTTACAGATTTAGCTACATTGTTTATTAGCTGTGTATCTTGGATATTTAGTTTATGTTTTTAGACTCAAGTTGCCTTTCAAGACAATTGAAATAATATTAAATACACAGAATGATTTTAGGATATAGAAATTTTCTGACCCTTACAGGTAATTTACATTATATACTTTATATAGTCCAATGACTTTTTAGAAAAGGTATATTTTTTAAAGAAATATTTTGTAGAATTCCAAGACTATTGTATAAAACAAATCCACTTGCTCATCTTTTCTTAATCATGTAACCTATATCTAGAGCAGTGTAAAATACTATGTGTAGCACTCTAAAATTGAAAAAAACTGAGGTCTATTACTGTTTCAATAATTATCTTCTGTTAAATTAAATTAAATTTGTTCTCAAACTGCCTCTGTACCTTGAGTTCCTACATAGTGAATTGCAACCTCACTTAATATATAAACAAGCTGCAATCTAACAAAAGTATATTCTTATGAAAGCTAAGTTTCAGCCAATCATAACTGCCAAATTTTAGCCAATCATAGGTTGCCAACTGATCAGACTATGTCCATGTAAGACAAGTGCTTCATCACAGTATGCCCAAATAAGGAAAATGCCAAGCTGTAGCCAATCAAGCTGTTTCTGTACATCATTTCCTTTTTCTGTCTATAAATACTGCCTGCCTTTGTTGCTGGGTGGTGTTCTCTAAATATCTCCTGGTTCTGAGTGATGCCCAATTCATGAGTTATTCTTTGCTCAAATAAACTCTGCTAAATTTAATTTGTCTAAAGCTCTCTTTTTACACCTCAAATTTCCATCAATATTAAAGTCACTTGTCCCTCAGTTCATGGCCATTTGTACTATAATACACTGTTTTCTATCTTAAAATATTCTCTTTTAATAAATTAAGCCAAAATATTAATAATCATCTTGTGGAGAATAATCTCTGTAAGTCTGCAAGCAAATCAGAAACTGGTAAACTGGTTTTATATAACTCTAGAAACTTTAATAGAGCAAGAAATAATGTGATTTTCTTTCTTCTATATTTTGTCATTATTATTACCACCTATAGGCAAGATTTTGGAGTCAAATCTCAGTGTAATTTTTGCCATCTATGGGATTTAGAGCATACATTTATTTTCTTGAACCTGTTGTTTAAATTTGTAAAGTGAGTCAAATAGTACATCTTTTTAGGGTTATTACGAGAATTGAATGATATAGCATATGTTTAACACTCAGCCTAGTGCTTGGTGTAGAGTGGATATACACAAACATAATTTTATTAGGCACACAAAGCAGTCTCAGATATTAATTATTCATCCTTGAACTATCTTTAATAGGCAAATAGGTAGCAAAATGATAATTCTTATAGTTGTAAAGAAAAATTAAGATTATTTCCTACTTGCCCCTGTAATAATTTGCATAATGTCATTGCTACCACTAAATATAGGATGGATATTTCAATTCGGTATTCTATGGCTTTAGTTGAGAAATTCTTGGTTTTTGAAGGCTAAAGAATCTATGTGAATCATGTAATGATATAATGTATATTATTTTGTTGAATGAGATGCAAATTAAGGGATTAGAATGGAAAAGAGAATTAAGAATAACTAATATGTAGGCTTAGATGGCATAGTACATACTATGTGCCATTTTCTATTCTAAGTGCTTTACTCCTATTAAATTATTTAAATATTCGGTACCCCCAAACGACCCTCTGAGGAATTAACGTTATTAATGTAATAACAATTATATATATATGGAAACAGGAAATTTAATAACCTGGCCAAGGCCAGCTGTCAAGAGGTACAGCTATGATTCAAACTCAGAACATCTGACTTAAGAGAGTGCTGTGCTCATAACCACTATGCAAAGCTATCTTCTCAATGAGAAAGCATTTTTGTAGCAATCACCCATAATGATGTCAAAGTATGCACTTATGTAATTAAACCTACTGAACATTAGATTTTTAAAAAATGAATCTTACCTTTATTAATCTCTTAATGAATTTTTACCAGAAGTAGTTATCATTTTTGCTGATATATATATTTTTTACTACTTTTACTATTTCTAAAAATTTTTTGTAGAAGGTATTTTTTGGAATGGAGCATACCAGGTAACATCTTCACATCTTCATTCTTTCATTAGAGAACTGTACCTGAGAAAATCTGTCAGCTCAGTAGCCTCAGGAAGGAAAGAGACAGGTTCTCAAGGGCCATTTAACTGACTGAGAGATACCCTCCAGCAAGCACACACACTTCTCAACCTCAAACACTCTCCTCTTAGACACCCTGGAGATCATAGGAAGGGATGATTTGGGCCTGGCAGGAAGATAACCTAGACTGTTCATTTTGTGCTGGAAGCATTTCTTTAGAGTTGAGCTGAATAATGAAATGAGATTGCAAGCAGAATGTGGTCTCTGGACATTGACTTTGATGATACCGTTAATAATTTAAATGTTGTAAGGGACTGAGCCTGGTGTTTAATAATACAGGTCCTTTCTGGCCTACATTTTTTCCTGTTGTAATTTCTTATTTGTTAGAGAGAGAACATGATTTAGTAGTAAAAATTGACCTTATGAACCTATAATGTGTAGCATTATAAACATTTAACTAGGAACATGTTTTGAAGTTATTCTTCCCTGAGTTATAAAATTGTTTCACATGAGTCATCACATAATTCTAATGCACTTTGGAGTCATGTATACTAGATGTTGAAGAACATCCCATTTCGATTCTTCTCCTTATATCCTTCCTAATACATCTAGCTGCCTATAAAACATGTTAGGCATTTAATGGATCATCTCAAACTTAACATGTTCAAATGAGAGCTTTTACTTTCTCTCCACTCAGTCTCCTCTACCCCAGCCTTTCCCATCACAATGAATGGCTCAACAAGTTACTCAACAATTCTTGCCCAAAAGCTGTGAAGTCATCCCTGATTCCTTTTTTTTTTTCTTTCCATTGCCACCTCAATCCAAGTTTTCTCATCCTCTTATGAACAGAATACATCGCTCTTTGGCCTCTCCTTGCCACGTCCTTAGTTATCCTCACAGTCCATGTCACTAACATCCACCCCTGGCTTAGTGTCCCAGACTTTTATAGGCCCTGCTTTTACTCTTACTCCTCTGTATGACACCAAGGTTGGCCTTTGTAAAAAAAAAAAAAAAAAAAAAATGCATTAGATTACCTTACTCATCTTGCTTAAAATTCACCAATGACTTTCAATTACAATTAGAAAAAATTCCAGATGTCTTAGCATTAGTTTGGTGTGTGTGTGTGTGTGTGTGTGTGTATCAGATTTGGGCCCTGATACTTCTCCCACTATCTCTTTTCCTTTTCTGTTTTATTCTCATTACATTCTAGACACAATGGCCTTCTTTATTTTTCTTTAAACATGTTAAGTGTTTTGTTTTATTTTTCCATTTCAGGGCCATTACATAAAGCATTTCCAGCCTCTGCTAGGATGCACTATTTGAAGATATTTGCATAATTTATTTATTTTAATCATCCATGTCTCTACCTAGAGGTGGCTTCTTCTGAGATGACTTCTCTAAACATGTTCTCTAAAAGGAATCCAGCAGTATCCTTTGACTCACCCTCTGTCACCATCTAAAATTGTATCATATTAGTTTTAATATTTTTTAATTTCTGTGGCTGATAGTATTTTCCAAATATGGCCCCAACAATGTTTTCCAGCTCACATGCTCTTCCAGAGGCCACTCCCCATCAAGAGGCACAGTCTAATTCTCCTACTCTTGAGTCTGGGCAGGCTTGTGACTGCTATAACCTATATAGGCAGTTGACACAATGCTGTGTGGCCTCTGATGCTACATTAGAAAAAGGCATTCAGCCTCTCCTTGGGTCTTTTCGAAGGCTAACTTCCTCTCAGAATCAAGCTACGGTGCCCATGCCACATGGAGAGGCCATGAGTAGGTGCTATGCTTACCAGTCCCAGTTAACCCCAGCCTTTGGATCACCCCAGCCCAGGAGCAAGGCATGTGAATGAAGGAGCCTCGAGATGATTCCAGCCTGCAGCTTTGGAATCTTCTCAGACAAGTCCCCAAATATTGTGGCAGTTAGACAAGCTATTCCTTCTGTGCCTCATCCAAATTCCTACTTATGGAATCTGTAAGCATAATAATATGGTGGTGGTTTTACATCACTATGTTTTAGAGCACTTTGCCATGCAACAATAGGTAAGTGGAATATTGTCTTTCTAACACATTATATGTTCTGTAGGAGGGTTTCATTTTTGACAAAAATATGTGCTCAATAAATATTTAATTAAAATAATCACATATATGGCACAAGCTGATAATACTTGTAGTACATTATTATACTTAGTGCTTATTACTCTCTTCTTTGTCTCTATTTCTCTATATGCTATATTAAGCCATGCATAACTGCTTATTGTTAAATATTATTATCTGCATACTGCTAAATATTGCTTTAGGTTAATTTCTTAATATAGTAGAGAAATTTATTATATCACATATTATGCAAATATTGAAGAAATGCATTATATTTGTCTCTTAAACTTATGTTCCTTTA
Organism: Microcebus murinus; assembly: GCF_040939455.1. Classification (NCBI taxonomy): domain Eukaryota; kingdom Metazoa; phylum Chordata; class Mammalia; order Primates; family Cheirogaleidae; genus Microcebus; species Microcebus murinus. Next base: position 85,741,091 of record NC_134105.1, on the reverse strand, counting down.
TGACACACTTTTTTTTATTCTTATATGGTCAATTTTAATAAATGTTTTCTTTATGGAAACTACCTTTGGTGTTTTCTTTGAAAAGTTTCCCTCAATCCCAAGTATTTAGCTTTTATTTTATTTAGCAGTGTATGGTTTTATGATTTTAATATTCAAATTTTCAATCCACCTGGAGTTAATTTTGGTTTACAGTTTGTTATAGGGCTCTAATTTACTTTTTTTTTCCTCAGTGGTTAACTGTCTCAACAACATTTATGAAATAGCTCATTCTTTCTTCACTGCCCTTAATTAAAATTCTTTTTCTATAATTTTAATTATTACCAAATACCTATGAAAAATTGGTCTACCTCTGGAACTTATATTCTTTTCCCTTAATATGTATTTGTATTTTTCAGCTTACTAACTAATTCTTATGCATTATAAAATACTCATTTGGTTGCAGATAGAGACCCAAAAGAATGAAATAACAAAATTAATTATCTTGCACTCTTACAACTGCCTTAACTAAAGGAAGAAAAAAATGAACATACAAAGGCCCCCTGAAGATTTATGACTTATTCTTGCTAAATAACATTGAAGCTTGGGTCCCAGGGTATTTTTTACATGTGAGATTTGAGACGAAGAAAGGGCAATGTTATTACAGGAGGCTTGCAGATTTTGAGTAGGACAGAAAAGGTTATTTTTTTTATGAAATGATACAAATATTTAAGAATTCATAATGGGATTTTTAATATTGTATATTGAAATTTATTTTATAGTAAATAAAATGTATATTAAATTTATTTTTATAATTTAATTTATTATAATTTATATAAATTATAAATTTATTTAATAAGTATATTAAATTTATTTTTAATATTGTATATTGAAATTTATTGAAATCATGTTGAATTTGAATTTGTATCTTGAAATATGTTCAGGAACACTCTGAGATATCAGCTATAAACTAAAATAATAAAGTCTATGAGTGAGCTCTGTCTGAAGTCAGGGAAACTCCATAGAATTTCTTTAAAAAGGAATTATTGATGACAAATTTTAGCATATGCTATTATTCTATTAATTTTCTGGATACAGTTTTGAGAGATGTAACAAAATTATTACTACTATTTTACAGATGAAACAAACTATCTGAAATACCATGATTTTTTCATCATTGTATAATATATAAGAAACAATATAGACATAGATCATATTTTGAATACACATGATAGACAATTATGTTTCCCACTCCATGTTCCTTTGGCCTTCCTTGGATTTCATCTGAAGCTCAGGTGGAGAGCTCCTTAGCATGTTGTCAAAATCCCACCTCACCACTCACATGTCTTGCTTTTTCTTAAGGCCAGAGAGCTCATACAGCCTGTGCTTAGAGCAGCACAGAAAACTAAAGACGTAACATCTTGGAAGTCTCCCTCAACCATGAGTGGTGGGATTCAATACACATTTGTTTTGGTTGAATGTATTTTGAAGGAAAAATTCTCAAATTGATTCTCCATAATTATTCAAAACCTTCCTGGTAGAATTAAGCATCAATGCACATACAAATAAAACCACATGTAGACATCTTAAATGTAAACTATTAAAAACTAAATTATAGACAAATGTCTGGCTAGGACTTCCAGCACTATATTGAATACAAGGATTGATAGAGGGTAACCTTATCTGGTTCCAGTTCTAAATGGGAATGCTTTCAATTTTTCCCCATTCAGTAAGATGTTGGCTGTGGGTTTGTCATATATGGCTTGTATTGTTTTTAGGTGAGCCCTGTTTATACCTATTTTGTTAAGCATTCTTATCATAAAAGGGTGTTGAATTTTGTCAAAGGCTTTTTCTGAATCTATTGAGAAGATCATATGGTCTTTGTTTTTGCTTCTATTTATGTGGTGAATTACATTTATAGATTTACATGTGTTGAACTATCCCTGCATCTCTGGGATGAAGCCCACTTGGTTGTGTTTGGTTATTGTTTTTGATAAGCACTGGAATTCAATTTGCTAGGACTTTGTTGAGAAGTTTTACATCTACATTCATAAGGGATATTGGTCTGTAGTTTTCTTTTTTTGTTCCGTCCTTTCCTGTCTTTGATATCAGAGTGATATTGGCTTCATAAAATGTGTTGGGGAGGATTCCTTCCTTTTAGATGTCATGGAGTAATTTCTGTAGTGTAGGCACCAGTTCTTTGTAGGTCTGATAAAATTTGGGTGTGAAACCATCTGGTCGAAAAGTTTTCTTTTAGGAAGGTTTTTTATTACTGTTTCAATTTCAGTACTTGATATTGGTCTGTTCAGGAATTCTATTTCTTCCTGATTGAGCCTAGGGAGGCTGTTTGTTTCTAACAATTAGTCCATTTCCTCCCCAGTTACCAGTTTATGTGCATAGAGATTTTTACAGTATTCATACATGATATTTGTATTTCTTTAGCATCAGTTGTAATTTCTCCTTTTCATTTCTGATGGAGCTTATTAGAGTTTTTCTGTTCTGCTTCTCATTAATCTAGTCAGAGGCCTGTCAATTTTGTTTATTTTTTTCAAAAACCAACTTTTTCGTTCTATTGATCTTTCATATAGTTTTTTTATTATCAATTTCATTTAGTTCTGCTCTGATCTTTCTTATTTGTTTTCTTCTGCTGGGTTTTGGGTCAGTTTCCTCAATCTTTTCCAGTTCTTTAAGATGATTCATTAGATTGTTTGTGATCTTTCTGACTTTTTGATATAGACATTTATGGGTATATATTTTCTTCTCAGGACTGCTTTAGCTGTGTCCCACAGATTTTTATAACTTTTGTCTCCTTTATCATTTAGTTCAAATAATCTTTTGATTTCCATCTTGATTTCCTACTAATACAATAATCATTCAGAAGGTTGTTTAGTTTCCATTACTTTTTGTAGAGATGAGAATATCTGTTCGAGTTTATTTCTACTTTTATTCCACTGTGGTCTGAGAAGATAAAAGGTATAATTTTTATTTTTAAAAGAATTTAAATATTTTTATTTTTATTTTTAAAAGATGTTTGAGACATGTTTTATGGCTTAGGATATGGTCAATCTTAGAGAATGTCCCATGAGCTGATGATAGTGGTTTTGGGGTAGAATGTTCTGTAGAATGTTTGTAGAACAAACAATCATGCCCATTTGTTCTAGAGTTATGTTTAAGTCTATTGCTTCTTTGTTTATGTTTGGAGGATCTGTTCTGTTTTGTCAGAGGATTTTTGAAGTCTCAAGATATTATGGTGTTGCTGCTTTTCATTTCTTTAGATAAAGTAGGATTTGCTTTAGGTACATAAATATTTAGAATTGTTATGTGTTCTTATGGAATTGTACCCTTCACCATTATATAGTGGCCCTCTATCTCTTTCATCACTTTTGTTGACTAATATATCTGAAATCAGAACTGCAATGCCAGCTTGCTTTTGGCTTCCATTTGCTTGAAATATTGTTTTGCATCCTTTCATCTTGAGTCTGAATGCATCCTTGTGGGTTACATGTGTTTCTTGAAGACAGCAGATACTTGGCTTGTGTATATTTATCCATTTAGCCAGACTTTGTCTCTTTAATGGGCATTTCAAGCTATTCACATTTATTGAGAGAATTGGTAAGTGGGGTAGATTTCTATTCATCCTGTTGAGTTGAACTTTGTGGCTTGTTTTCTCTCTTGAGCCATTGTGGTATATGGCCTTTGACCTTTAGCTTTTGGATGATTTTATATTCATGCTTATTGTGGTTATCTGTGTGTAATACTGTTTTGAATACTTCCTAGAGGGCCGGTCTTATCTTGATGAAATCCCTCAATCTTTGCTTGTCTGAGTAGGTCTTTATTTTTCCTTGATTCACAAAAATTAAGTTTGTGGTGTACAAGTTCTAGGCTAAATATTATTCTCTTTGAAAAGAGTGAGAATGGGGCCTCAGTTTCTTCTTGTTGATAAGGTATCAGTTGAAATGTCTAACATAATTCTAATGGGTTTTTCTTTGTAGGTTACCTTCTTCTTTTGCCTTACAGCTCATAGGAGAGACTCTTTGTTGGTTATTTTGATCAGTCAAATTAATGTTTGTTGTGGTGTTTTCCTGTTTGCAATGAATCTCCCAGAAGTCCTTTGAGCTTATTGTACCTGGATATCTAGCTTTATAGCAAGGCCTGGGAAATTTTCCTCTATTATATCCTCAAATAGCCTACCCAACCCTTGTGTATTTTCTTCTTCAGCAGGGATGCCTATGATTCTCCCATTTGGCCTCTTCACATAATACCTAATTTCTTGTAGGCTTTGTTCTTTTCTCTTATTTCTCTGCTCTATGTCTGTGACTGACTATTTATTTGAAAGGTGTTATCTTCAATCTCTAAGATTCTTTCTTCTGTTTGATCTACCCTGTTTTTGTGGCTTTACACTGTGTTTTGTAATTCCTTGAATAAATTCTTAATTTCCAGAAGTTCAATTTGATTTTTCTTTAATATTTTAATTTCTTTAGTGAATTTTTATTCCAAGTCCTAGATTTTTTTGTGGTTTCTTTGTGTTATTTATCTATTTTTTTTTGTATATCATTGAGTTTTCTTATAATCTATGTTCTAAATTCTTCTGCTGTCATTTTAGCATTCTGAATTTGGTTGATGTCCATTGCTAGAGAGCTGGTGTTTCCTTTGGGGATGTGCTTTCCATTTGATTCTTCATACTTTCATATCTCTTTCGCTGATTCCTTCCCATCTGGATCAGCTGTTGGTTCTTACCCTTAGATTTTCATTTGAATAATGACATCCCCTGTTTAGTCTCTGAGCCAGTAGGTGGTGTTTGTGGGTGAGATTCAACCACACCCTGTGTGATGAGTCAGCAGATGCACTTAAAGCATGTGCAGAATGACATCTCTGTCAGTAGGTGGCGCTTGCTGGGAGGAGTGGGCTGTAGTGTTTTTGGGTCCTGTAACCAGCTCTTGTTCCTTTTGAGAGGTACTCTAGGGCCTCAGGTCTGGGTGGTGCCCTGGGACTTCCAGGTGTGTGCTTATTCTCCACCTCAGTAAGGGTAGGTGGAGGAGTGAGTCTGGGCAGAACTGGGTAATGTGAGCCTACCTTCAAGTTCCACAAATGTCATTAGCAGGAGGCAAAGTTCTATTCTCTGCTTCTGGGAAAAGCTGCCAGGAAGGGACTGAAATGTTCCCACCTACCTGAAAAGTCTGCATGTGGAGATCGGGCTGTCTGAGACCTGCAGTCTGGAACAGGCCTTGGTGCTTTCTACCTTCCCCTATTCCACAGTTTCTCCCGGATGTCTGTCAGCAGGCAGGACCTCGGGACAGTGGATATCACCTGGCTGTGATGTGGGCCAGGAGGAACCCTGTCCAGGATTGCATCCTGAACTGGGTACATGGCCATACCATGGGAGGAAGGTTGCCTCTCAAGCCTGCTGATCTGCCCCTGAAGGCACACACATCTCAGTAGGCTCATTCACAAATATCTCTTCTGTGCCCTGTGGCAATGTGAAACCTGGGTATACAGGATCTGGTCTGCAGACTGTAACCTGGGCCTTGGAGATCAATCTCTGACCTTGCCAGGAAGAGGAGTGCTGATCTCAAGTCACCCACAGGGTGCCCAAGCTGGATCGATGTCTCTCCACCTCAGATTTGCCCCATTCTCTTGGAGTCACCAGGCAAGCGGCACCTGAGGTGGTTGGAAGGTAGGTAGCTAACAGTCTGAGTACCCCTTAGTCCACAGTAGTGCCCCCAAAAGAATGATCCCATTCCCTGCAAATGCCTCTGGGTTGTGGCTAGATTGTTTCTCTTGGTAGCCGCAGCTAGTGAAGGGGGAATGGAAAATGAAGCAGTATGTTGCCTGCTAATGGGCATAGGTCTGCAGGCAAGGAGGTGCCTTGTGGGAGCTTGAAGCCTGGTGACCTGTCTGCAAGAGGCTCACTGCTCACTGGCGGCAGCCGTCTCTGGGCTATGTTGGCAGGTCTCTCCAACTGCTCAGGAGCCCACCAGCAGTGCAAGATGCAAGGGAGGAGAAAGTTAACTGCTCCACCTACTCTTGTAGCTAGTCTCTAAGCCTCTTGGGGGCCTTTCTCCTTCCCATTCTTCTCCACAACTTCTTCCCATGGAGTCTCCTCTATTTTCAGGCATCCTTCTTCTGACCCTCCTCTGATCTGTGTTTGTCTGCCTCTTTCTTTCTTTTCACTTCCTTCTAAAATATCTGTCTTTCTTGCAGAGGCACCCTGGCTGTCAGTTTTTCTCAGCTGCCATCTTGCCCTTCCTCCTGAGAAGACCTCGAGGAGATTTTAAAGTGCAAAGAAGTTAAGTACCTCTCTTATCTACAGGACCCAAGTTATTTTACTCAGGCTCTATAGCGTTGTGTGTTAAGTTTAAAATTTAAGAAGTAAGATAAGACACTGATTATAAGTGAGAACTCTGGCTGGTTCCATTTCCCAGTGCTATTACTTCCTAGTTGTGTGACAACTGAAGCAAAATTTATTTGCTTCAATTTCCTCATCTGTCAAATGGAAACAATAATAATCTTACTGGTAGGATTTTTATGAGGATAAAATGAATTAATATAATCATAGTGCTCAAAATAGTTCTTGGCATATACTAAGTACTGCTTAATTTTACATTTTATCTATTATTATTATACTTTATTTAACTACCTGTCTTCTTTTTTATTTCTGTTCACTTCTCAGCTAACTCCACTTTTATCTTGTTTGTTTTTTCTCTTCTCACCTTTTGATTGTATTTTCATACAAATTATATACATAAATTTTGTTAAGAATAAAATGTAAATTTTTAAAATAACTTGATTATTGTTTTGGGTTATTTGGGGAGGAATTGGGAAAAGATGTCCCTGCTATTTTTAATTCTGAGTTCTACTTCTTTAATTTAGTGACTCTTTTCACAGTTTCTGTAGTAAATAATGAAATCTTCATCTGGCTCAGTATTTGTTCCCAAAAGGCCTGTGAGACAATTCTTTTTTGATTGCTTCAATTTGTAGGTATTAATAGTTAAAAGCATAGCCTGTTTTCTCAGGTGTGAAATGATAACCTTAAAAATCACTTCATAGAATGTTTGTAAGAAATAGATGATGCATATGAAGTACTCAATAAATGCCTGGTTTGTTTTGAATAATTAATAAATGTTAGCTTTTAATTCTTTTAATTATTATTATGCTAGAAAACTCCTTTAAATTTTATAGCTGAGGTTTAGTTTTTAGTATAATACTCTAGTGTCTTAAAAGTAGTGAAGGAAGTCCTAACTTCTTGGAAAATTCTAGCAGGGATTTTTATTTCTTTTCTATAAGATTTCTACTGTGTTGGGCAAACTTTGTTCAAGTGATACATAAATGACATATTTGTCTTTTTCCTGGTATTCCACTGGTTCAATAAAGAAACTACATTTTTTTTAGAACAAGCCTGTAGACTGCCACTGTTGGCCTTTGATTGCTATAGTTGCTAGGATTCTGAAAGCTGTTTTTCCTTCTTCTGTTCACACTGTGAAGAACTATTTATATAATTTACTAACCATTTGGGAGATCCTAGAGCATCTGAATCAGATGCATACTTGTAGAATAAATTTTTCATATCCAAAGATAAGAAAAGACCATTATAGGAAAGGATGTGAAAGGAAGTAAAAAAGTAACACATTGAAACAGAAGAAATGATGCAGGTAAGATTTGGAAATATCAGACTCCTCAGAGTGAAAGGTGAAAGATGACCTTTCCATTAGAAAGACCAGAAAGCTGACAGGAAGGAATTTAGACCAAGTGGGATGCTTGTGGAATGGGAAAATTTGAAAGTGGAAGCCACCTACTTCCACTTATCTTGACTTATTAAACACCTGTGGACAACACACAAGCTTTAAACATGGTGAGTCCCATAGCACAGCGAATATATGGCTTGCATACTTGGCATGGGGATGGGGAACCCCACAGCTTGACAAAGTTGGACTTGAGCAATTACAGTTGGAAATTTTTCTATGGTCCCAAGCAGTGGTAGACATAGGCTATTATTGCTGCTATTATTTCCTGTTTTATAGATGATATGACTAGTGAAGGATCAAGCAGTGTATTCAAGATAAGGAAGAGTGACATTATGGTCTAGTGACAATCAATCAAAGGGGAAAATTATATATTTGGATACAGTGATGAAAAGGTTAATATGATAAGATTATCTTTGACAGTGTTATATCCAATGTATTCTGGATTTCCTGACAAAGCATATTGTCTGGCACAAATTAGAAATAATATTAGCTTTCTAAAATAATAATACTTATTTTGACCCTCTAAAGTCAGACTATTATGCCTTGAGTGATGTACATTGCCAAGATGATTTACAATTACTTTAAGAAATAAAATAATGAAGAAAGCAGAAAATATTATAAATGTATGTATATATATATGATTATATATAATATATGTAATTTATTATGTGTAATATAAATAAGGTTATAGTTTTACACATAGGTCCATGCATAATAGCGAATAAATTACTTTAATTATATTCTTTTGTCTAATATTTATATTTTAACTCTGAAAATATAGATCATTAAATAATTAAATCATATAAAATAAATATTATATCTCAAGTACTATAAAATCAGTATTAGAGAAAAAATTTATTAATGTAATTAAATATTTGTATAAAACTTAACCTTTTTAAAACCTACTATGGGGATGCATAAAATAGGACATCTTTTTATTATTGCTTTTGATTGCTTGATGGCCTGTGATAATGCTTCATTAATTCTAATCTAGGAGACAGGAAAATGGCTTTTGAGATTGCTGTTTAAATGGAATTCCAAGTGAAGAAATAGTTCTTTTTTTTTTTTTTTTTTTTTTTTTTTTTTTTTTTATTTTGGCATATTATGGGGGTACAGATTTTAAGGTTTCAATAAATGCCCATTCCCCCCTCCCCCCAAAAGTCTGAGTCTCCATCATGACCATCCCCCAGATGGTGCACATCTCACTCACTATGTATGTATATACCCGCCCCCCTCCCCCCTCCCACCTGCCCAATACCCTATTACTGTAGCACCTATGTGTCCACTTAGGTGCTACTCAGTTAATACCAGTTTGCTGGAGAATATATCTGGTGCTTGTTTTTCCATTCTTGGGATACTTCACTTAGTAGTATGGGTTCCAGCTCTAACCAGGAAAATATAAGGTGTGCTATATCACCATTGTTTCTTAGAGCTGAATAGTACTCCATGGTGTACATATACCACATTTTATTAATCCATTCTTTGATTGATGGGCACTTGGGCTGTTTCCACAGCCTTGCAATTATGAATTGTGCTGCTATAAACATTCGAGTGCAGGTGTCTTTTTTGTAGAGTGTCACTGGATCATTTGGGTAGATGCCCAGCAATGGGATTGCTGGATCAAATGGTAGATTCACTTGGATCGCTTTAAGGTATCTCCATATTGCTTTCCACAGAGGTTGAACTAGTTTGCAGTCCCACCAGCAGTGTAGGAGTGTTCCTCTCTCTCCGCAACCACGCCAGCATTTATTGTTTGGAGATTTTTTGATAAAGGCCATTCTCACTGGGGTTAAGTGATATCTCATTGTGGTTTTGATTTGCATTTCCCTGATGATAAGAGATGTTGAGCATTTCTTCATATGTTTGTTGGCCATTCTTCTGTCTTCTTTAGAAAAATTTCTGTTCAAGTCCTTTGCCCACTTTTTAATGGGGTTATTTGATTTTTTCTTCCTAATTTTCGTGAGTTCTAAGTATATTCTAGTTATCAGTCCCTTATCGGATGCATAGGATGCAAAAATTTTCTCCCATTCTGTAGGCTGTCTGTTTACTTTCATGACTATTTCTTTGGCTGTGCAGAAGCTTTGTAGTTTGATCATGTCCCATTTATTTATTTTTGTTGCTGCTGTGATTGCCTTTGGGGACTTCTTCATAAACTCTTTGCCCAGGCCGATGTCTAGGAGAGTGTTTCCAACTTTTTCCTCTAGAGTTCTAATAGTTTCATATCTTAGGTTTAAGTCTGTTATCCAGCGTGAGTTGGTTTTTGTGAGAGGTGAAAGGTGTGGGTCCTGTTTTAGCCTTCTACAGGTGGCTATCCAGTTTTCCCAGCACCATTTATTGAAGAGGGATTCTTTTCCCCAGCGTATGTTTTTGTCTGCTTTGTCAAAGATGAGATGGCTATATGAGGATGGTTTTATATCAGGATTCTCACATCTGTTCCACTGGTCAATATTCCTGTTTTTGTGCCAATACCATATTGTTTTAATTACTACAGCTTTGTAGTATAGTTTGATATCTGGCATATTAATGCCTCCCATTTTGTTTTTGTTGCCTAGAATTGCTCTTGATATTCGGGGTCTTCTTTGGTTCCATACGAAGCGTAAAATTATTTTTTCTATATCTGTGAAGAATGCTGATGGGATTTTAATAGGTATTGCATTGAATCTGTAGATCAGTTTGGGTAGTATAGACATTTTGATGATATTGAGTCTGCCGATCCACGAGCATGGTATGGATTTCCATCTGTTTACATCCTCTGCTATTTCCTTCCTCAGTGTTTCATAGTTCTCCCTGTAGAGGTCTTTTACCTCTTTGGTTAAATATATTCCTAGGTACTTTAATTTCTTTGTTGCTATTGTGAAGGGAATTGAGTCTTTGATTTGGTTCTCAATTAGATTGTTGTTGGCGTATATGAATGCCTCTGATTTCTGTGTATTAATTTTGTATCCTGAGACTTTACTAAATTCATTGATCAGTTCCAGGAGTTTCTTGGTTGAATCCTTGGGGTTTTCTAGATACAATATCATATCATCAGCAAACAGTGAAAGTTTGATCTCTTCTGCCCCTATTTGGATACCTTTGATTCCATTTTCTTGTCTGATTGCTGTAGCCAAGACTTCCAGCACTATGTTGAACAGAAGTGGAGATAGTGGGCAGCCTTGTCTGGTTCCAGTTCTAAGTGGGAATGATTTCAATCTTTCCCCATTCAGTATGATGTTGGCTATGGGTCTGTCATATATGGCTTGTATCATTTTTAGGTATGTCCCTTCTATGCCTATTTTCTTAAGTGTTCGTATCATGAAAGGGTGTTGAATTTTGTCAAAAGCTTTTTCTGCATCTATTGAAAGGATCATGTGGTCTTTGTTTTTGCTTCTGTTTATGTGGTGAATTGCATTTATAGATTTACGTATGTTGAACCATCCCTGCATCCCTGGGATGAAGCCCACTTGGTCGTGGTGGATTATTTTTTTGATAAGTGTCTGTATTCGGTTAGCTAAGATTTTGTTGAAAATTTTTGCATCTATATTCATTAGGGATATTGGTCTGTAGTTTTCTTTTTTTGTTGCATCCTTTCCTGGTTTTGGTATCAGAGTAATATTCGCTTCATAAAAGGTGTCGGGGAGATTTCCGTTCTTCTCGATGTTGTGGAATAGTTTCTGCAAGATAGGTACTAGTTCTTCTTTGTAAGTATGGTAAAATTCAGGTGTGAAGCCATCTGGACCGGGACTTTTCTTTTTAGGGAGATTTTTAATTGCTGTTTCTATTTCAGCTGTTGAGATTGGTCTGTTCAGGGAATCTATTTCTTCCTGGTTGAGCCTAGGGAGGCTGTGTGTTTCTAGAAATTTGTCCATTTCCTCCACATTTTCCAGTTTGTGTGCATAAAGATTTTTGTAGTATTCATAAATTGTATCTTGTATCTCTTTGGGATCAGTTGTGATATCTCCTTTTTTATTCCTGATGGAGCTTATTAGAGATTTCTCTTTTCTGCTTTTCGTTAGCTTAGCCAACGGCGTGTCAATCTTGTTTATTTTTTCAAAGAACCAACTTTTTGTTTTATTAATCTCCTGAATAGCTTTCCTGTTTTCAATTTCATTTAGTTCTGATTTGATCTTGTTGATTTCACTTCTTCTGCTGGGTTTGGGGTTGGTCTGTTCTTCTTTTTCCAGCTCTTTGAGTCGTTTCATTAGATTGTCTATTTGTGATCTTCTTGCCTTTTGGTTATAGGCATTTATGGAGATAAACTTTCCTCTCAGAACTGCTTTAGCTGTGTCCCAGAGGAGTTGATAACTTGTCTCTCCATTGTCGTTTTCTTCATAGAAGTTTTTTATTTCCGTCTTGATTTCTTCATTTACGAAGTAATCATTTAGTAGGAGGTTGTTTAATTTCCACGTTTTTGTGTAGAAATGTGAGTTTCTGTTAGGGTTGATTTCTAGTTTTATTCCACTGTGATCTGAGAAGGTACATGGTATGATTTCTATTTTTTTAAATTTCTTGAGATTGTCTTTGTGTCCTAGGATATGGTCAATCTTAGAGAATGTCCCGTGAGCTGATGAGAAGAACGTATATTCAGTGGAATTTGGGTAGAATGTTCTGTAGATGTCTGTCAGACCCAATTGTTCTAGAGTTTTGTTTAAGTCCATTATTTCTTTATTAATTTTCTGTTTGGAGGATCTGTCTCGTGCCGTCAGTGGGGTGTTGAAATCCCCGGCGATTATGGAGTTGCTATTAATCCATTTGCTTAGCTCCAGTAAGGTTTGCTTTATGAATCTGGGTGCACCTAAGTTGGGTGCATATATATTTAAAATTGTTATCTCTTCTTGTTGGACTGTGCCCTTCACCATTATATAATGACCCTCTTTGTCTTTTACTACTTTTGTTGGCTTAAAAACTAAATCGTCTGAAATTAGAACTGCCACACCAGCCTTCTTTTGGCTTCTGTTTGCTTGGAATATTGATCTCCACCCTTTTATTTTTAGTCTATGTGCATCCTTGCAGGTTAAATGTGTTTCCTGAAGACAGCATATACTTGGCCTGTATTTTCTTATCCATTCAGCCAGCCTATGTCTCTTGAGTGGAGAGTTTAAGCCATTCACATTTATTGAGAGAACTGATAGGTAAGGTAGATTACTGATCATTCTGTTGGGTTGGATGTTGTTGCTATGATTTGTGTCTTGAGCCATTGTAATATCTGGCCTTTAATATCTTTGGGTTTTGGTTGTTTTTATATCCGTGTATTATTATTATGATGTTCCGTGCATAACGCTGTTTTAAGTACTTCTTGTAGGGCTGGTCTTGTCTTGGTGAATTCTCTGAGCCTTTGCTTGTCTGCGAATGTTTTTATTTCTCCTTCATATATGAAGCTTAGTTTTGCAGGGAATAATATTCTAGGCTGGGCATTGTTTTGTTTCAAAAGAGTGAGAATGGGGCCCCAGTCTCTCCTTGCTTGTAAAGTCTCATTAGAGAAGTCTGATGTTATTCGAATTGGCTTTCCCTTGTATGTCACTTGCTTCTTTTGTCTTACAGCTCTTAGAAGGGCCTCTTTAGTTGATACTTTGGTCAGTCTGATGACTGCATGACGTGACGTCTTCCTGTTTGCATTGAATCTCCCAGGGGTCCTCTGGGCTTCTTGAACTTGTATATCGAGATTTTGAGCAAGGCCTGGGAAATTTTCCTCTATTATATCTTCAAAAAGCTTGTCCAGCCCTTGAGTGTTGTCTTCCTCCCCTTCGGCTAAACCTATGACCCTCACGTTAGGTTTTTTCACATAATCCCACAGCTCTTGTAGACTTTGGTCTTTTCTCTTGTTTCTCTGCTGTATTTCTGTGACTGATTTATTTAATTGGAAGGTGTTATCTTCAAGCTCTGAGATTCTTTCTTCTGCTTGATCTACCCTGTTCTTGAGACTTTCCACAGTATTTTGTAGTTCTCTGAGTTGATTCTTCATCTCCAGGACTTCGGTTAAAGTTTTCTTCACTGTGTCAATCTCTTTGTTGAACCTTTGTTCCATTTCTTGGAGGTTTTTTGTGTTTTCTTGGTGTTGGTTATTGAGTTGTTGTTGCAGCTGGGTGAGTGTTCTTATGATCCACATACGAAATTCCTTTTCTGTCATATCGGTTGCCTGATTTTGGTCGGTGTCCGTTTCTAGGGGGCTGGTGCTCCTCCTTGGGGGTGTGTTTTCCGTTTGGTTCTTCATATTTCCTGAGTTCTTTCGCTGATTTCTTCCCATGTCGATCAGTTGTTGTTTCTTTCCTTAGGTTATTGTTTGGGTATTCACACACCTTGTTTAGTTTCTGAGGCGTTAGGTGGTGCCTGTGGGTGAAATTGGACCACTCCCTGTATATTGAGTCAGTGGGTGCCGTGGAAAGGCTGTGCAAGATGCTGTCCCTGTCAGTAGGTGGCGTTTGCTTGGAGGAACAGGCTATGGTGTTGATTTTGAGTCCTGTTATCAGCTCTCATTCTGGGCGGAGCTGGGTTGGGTAAGCCTGCCCTCAGGCCGTTAGCAGGGGTCAAAGTTCTGTTCTCTGCTGTCAGGGCGGGGCTGGAATGGTCCCGCTCAGCCAGAATGGGGGTGGGGGTGGGGCTGTCTGAGACCCACAGTCTGCAGCAGGCCTCGCTTCTTTCCACCCTCCCCAACTCCGCAGCTACTCCTGAGCCTCTGCCAGCAGGCCAGACCACAAGCCACCAGGCCTCCCCGGACTGTGATGCCGGCGGGGAGGTTCCCTGCACAGGAACGCCACCTGGGTTGGGCGCACAGCCTCCTCCTGGGACGCCTTTCCGCCCGATCCGCCCCTGGAGGCACACAGACCTCTAGGACGCCGATCCGCCCCTGGAGGCACACAGACCTCAGTAGGCTGTTCACGTATAATCCTTCTGTGCCCCGGGCAATGCTAGCCCTCGGTGCAGGGGATCTGGTCTGCAGGTCCGACCTCTGGGTCCCAGAGTTCAAACTGTATTCCCACCAGGGAGAGGGTTTCCGGTCCTAATTCACCCACAGGGAGCCCAAGCTGGGTCTATGTCTCTCAGCCTCTGAGTCGGCACCGTTTTCCTGGGAACACGGTGCCAGCAGCACCTGGGAGGGCGGGCGGGGTCCCAAACGGGAAGGTCCCGTTCCCTGGAGGTGCCTCCGGCTGGTGGCTGTATTGTCTCTCTGGGCAGCCGCGGGTAGGGTCGGCGGTGGGGAGGAGGAGGCAATATGGCGCCTGCCGCGCGGTTCTCCGTGCACACGGAGGTGCCCGGAGGAAGTTGGGAACCTGGTGCCACGTCTGCTACAGGCTCACCGTTGGCAGGCGGCGGCAGTCTCTGGGCTGATGTCCGCAGGTCTCTCCACCCGCTGGGGAGCCCACCAGCAGTCCCGAATGCAGGGGAGGGGAAACAGCGAATCCACCTACCCTTGCCGCTGGTCTCCGGGCTGCTCCGGTGGTCTCAGCCTCCAGTTCTCCTCCGCAGCCTCCTCCCGTGGAGTCTCCCGGGGTCTCAGGTACCCCTCCTTCCGGCCCTTGTCCGCTGTATGCTCGTCTTCTTGCTTCTTTCCTCTAGTTTCTGCTAGAATCGGTCTTTTCTGCAGAGACCCTCTGTCTGGCGGTGTTATTCGTCCGCCATCTTGCTCCGCCCCCCCTCAAGTGAAGAAATAGTTCTTAATGAGTATCTACAAGATAGAGAAAATATTCACATTTGTATTTCTTACTTTAAATCATATATGATGGTCATGATGGGCTGGGCATGGTGGCTCATGCATGTAATCCCAGCACTTTCGGATGCTGAGGCAGGAGAATTCCTTGAGGCCAGGAGTTTGAGACTGCCTAGGCAACACTGCACAACCTGTTTCTACAAAAATAGTAAAAAAAAAAAAAAAAAAAAAAAATAGCTGGACGTGGTGGTGTAAGCCTGTAGTCCTAGGTTCTCACGAGGCTGAGGCGGGAGGATGGCTTGGACCCAAGGGGTTTAAAGCTGCAAAGACTGCAGTGAACTATGATCATGTCACTGCACTCTAGCCTGGGTGACAAAGCAAGAACCTGTCTCCAAAAAAAACCAAAACAAAACACAGCAACCATAAAGACCAAAACAGAATTCTAAAATAAGCACATACTTCAAAAATTATATGTTTACAGTATATACTCTAAATCTGTATTTCTTTAATGAGAATGAAAATCCAAGAAAAGAAACAGCAATTGCAGTCATTGAAAATTAGTCCACATAAAGTCTGTTTTAAATTTTACAATGGAGTACAACTCCTTGATTATTTATTTTTTTCTCATAATTGTCTTTGTCACTTGTTTTTGGAAGCAAATTGGACTGATAAGTCATCGACAGAGAAAACAGCTCATTCAAACATAAATTAAGCTTATGTTGAGCATATAATCATAGTTTCAACCAGATAATATCACAGGAGAAAAAGATTTCAGCTCTCATGGATTGTTTACAGCTATGATCATGAAAAGGCTATTGATCATAAGAAAATTAGATTATATTCATTCAACTATTCACCCATGTACTCATTTATCTATTTATTTTAGCAAATATGTATTAATCACTTATTATCTAGTTAAGGCAGGACACAGGTCCTAGAGATATATTCTACCTTTATAGGGTTTAGAATGTACTAATTTTTTTCTAAATTATTTTTTAACTACCACTGTTCTAGTGACATATTTATGCAAATTTGGATGTGTTTAAACTTAGGCAAATAGAGTAAATATTGTTTTTATGTATGTATGTACACATGAATATATATATATATACAAACATATATACACATATACTCACAAACATATACATGCACACATTTGTTTTTCACAGCCAAAAAAAGACTTTCATTCTTGTTAATATCATATTGCTGGCAATTTATTTGTAGGAGAGGAGCTCCATTTTCCTAAATTCTTGCTTCTAAACAGAGGAAATTCAGCAATATTAACACAATTGCCTCTTAGTTTTATTTTCATTATCTCCTTCCAGTAGTAGAAATGATTTTTTTAGATTGGTGAGTTTGGTAAAAAAAAATTGAGCAGGATTCATTCAATCTCTACCAGGTCTTCTTTTTCACATTTACCTGCTCACAGAAAATATGGAAAGCCATGGTACAAATTCTGGCCCCATGATCCTGAGGTTGTCCTGCTATCCCGTGATTGAGTGCATAATAAATGTTTTGTAAGTGTTAGTTTTAATTATACTAGAATAACTAAATGCTTTGTCCATAGAGTGAGCTCCAATTATGTTCATTGTTTTGTTGAAGCAATAAAAAACCAAATTAAAAAATTTGTGTTCTAGGTCTTCACTTTACTTATCAAATTTGCACATAGTATGCCTAATTATTTAACTCAGGTTTTCAGTCTTTCTTTTAAGTGAACACTTTGAAGAAATATTTTCAAACATGCTAGTACCATATATATACTATAATATCAATTTTTTATGTATTTAATTTATATACTAAGATTTATAATTTATATACTAAGATTTAGTGTCCGGACTGTGCTGGTTGCTTTATATGGATTGGTTAACATAATCCTCACACTCAGAAAAACTGCAAGTATAGTACAATGAATTTTACTTTTTTTCTTAAACTTTTTGAGCATAAGTTGCCAATATGATATCCCAAACACTTCAATATATATTTATTACAAAGGCATTTTCCTATGTAACTAGTATACAACTAATAAAACCAGATATATTACTACTATATAATTATAAGAGGCCTTAAAATTTCACTAGTTTAGACTCATGCTTTACATTTAGTTGCCATGTCCTTTTAATCTCCTTCTATTTGGAACAATTCATAAGTCTTTCCTTGAATTTCATAATCTTAGCCCTTTTGAAGATACAACATTTAAGACTACAGTAATTTTTTAAAATGTCCCTCAATTTAGATTTACCTGATGCTTAGACATCAGGTTCAGATTATGTGTCTTTGGCAGGAACGTGACCTTCGTGATTTTGTAGTCTTCTCCTTGCATCCTGTCAGGTAGCATAGGATTTTGATTTGTTACATTACTGATAAGTTCTCTTTGATTGCTTTTTTAAGGTGGTGTTTGCCAGGCTTCCCCGCAGAATAGAAAGTTTTTCTGTTACCTTTGGAAATTAATAAATATTTGGTGGCAATGTGCTTTGAAGCTATGTAGATATCAAACCTTAAATTAATTAATTTATTTAAGTCATATGGACTTCGAGTTCTTATTTTAGTTAATTGGTTGTGTGATCCACTTTTGTCATTATTATTGTGATGCTCATTTTGTGCTAAATTTTGCTGGCAAAAGCACCTTCTAGTTAGATTCTGTGTCCTTGACATGTCCACAACTTTCTTTGAGTATTTCATCACTTCCTGGCATGATAAGATGTTGCAAGATATTGTGTACTACTCCTGCCCTAGCCCTTAAATCAACTATTTCTCCAAAGAGCCCTGGTTCCTTTTAGTAAAAAATGATATTTAGAAAATACTATTGTTTTTGGTTATTACTGCTCCCCATTACTCTCAATGGACAGAATATGTGTAAACATATACCTAACCAAATTCTCAAACATTTGCACAAATTTAAATTTATATTTATTTCCAGAGGTTACCTTTATATCAAAAACTACAAGTTTACATCAGTGTCTCCACTCTAATCTAACACCAACAGTCTGTTCTAGTTTGCTTCCTTTCCATATTTGTAACTCTCCTCCAAAGTGAGAAACCTGGCTACCTTTATCCTTAATATACTTATATATTACTTAGTACATCTGCTTGATTCTCCTGTATGTAACTAATCTTCTATCACTGTTACCCTTCCCAGCAAGACTGCTCTCAATTTCCTGCCTGGATTTCAACATCTTATCTGTCTGCAACCCTGACATTTCTATGCTCTTCTCAGTTTGGGTTCTGAAACTCTGACATCCAGCTCCTTGCTGCTCTCTTGGCTGGGTCCTCTCTGGGTACTTTCCTTCTTACACTCAGGTCCCACTCTGAGAAGCCTGCAATCATCCCATTTAAGGCTCTGATACCCTGAGCTACGCCTCCCTGCTTATAGCCCTTCCTCGTCCTCACTCTGTCTTCAGTTCCACACCACCACTACCACACACATGTATACATATACATATACACACTCTCAGTGTGAGTGTGAACATTAGCTGTTATTATAACTCTTATTTGACACAACTTAGTGAAAGAGCCTAGACTGGACCACAAATTTCTCTTGCTCCACAGCCCATGCCCTTCTCACTTATTTTACCTCCAATTTATCTAGATTAGATAAATATCATCAGATTGTCCTCTTTATTTTCTAACATCCTTTACTGATTATTCTTGTTAATTCTTCAGTAATGAAATAGCATATTATATATATATCTATGTTCAGAGTTAATTATTTAGCTATGCTTTGCCCTGTTCACCCTTTATTCATTTTACATGTATTTATCCAGTGCCTGCTGTGTCCTAGATATTACTTAAGGGGCTAGAGATAGGCCTAAGAGCATGATCAACATTTTCCAAGTTCTCATTGCATTTACATTCCAGTGGGTTTATACATAATAAACAAATATATGCAAAAATTATTCATGTAATAATAATATAATATAAATAAAAAATGATAAAGAACTTTGGTTCATGAGGTCTTAAGAGTCTGAAAGTGTCTGTTGGATTTATACCTTACCCAACTGACATTATGGCTGAAAAAACATTCTTGGTTTATTCTTTATGTCAGAACTTAGACTTTACTCTAATGCTTGCTAGCATTGACTGTGTCATCATACATATTATGAAACTTGATTACATTTTTCAATTTTTATTTTACAACTTTCTTATTGCTCAGAGTGACATGAATATTAACGTTGGAACAAAGAAAACTTCTTGTATGGCTCAATTTTATTTAATTCTTTCACTTTCAAAGTTTTGTATCTGTATATTTTAGATATGTCTCTTGAAAGCAGCATCTGGTTGGGTTTAGCCAACCTTTGGCTAAACCTTGTCTCTATTTAGATCATTGCTTAATGTAATTCTAATATTTTTTAGTTTAATTTTACCATCTTACTCATGCATGTTGATGTTCCAACGTTCATGTTTCCTTTTATCTCCTTTTAAAATTTTCTTTTAGATATCTTGACAATTATTCAGTTTAATCCCTTCCCATATGATATAAAGACCACTGAACACTCATTTCTGCCCAGTCCTGACTTTTGGGTATCAAATCTCTCAAATCCTTCAAAATTTAATATCAGAATATGTATCTATTGTTTCATAGAATTTTAAAATTTATATTTGCCAACAGACTTTTAGTGTTTGGTATTCTTTAAATTATCATTTCCAAGATTCTAGTGGAATTTTTTTTTATTAGAAGAATACCCCTTAGAATCTTCTCTATTGGGTTTTTTAGTTAGCAAATATATGAAATATGAAATATATTTTTGCTGGATATAGAATTCTAGGTTGGTTATTACTTTTAAGTACTTTACTCATTCAATTTTTCAATGTACTTGTTAAATTGTTTTTCTAGTCAATATAATTGTTACTTTTGTCCATTTAATCTATCTTTTCTGCCCTGTGCTTGTTTTAAATATTTTTCTCATGAAATGTCACCAGCCTCCACATCTGAACCAAATTTTGGGTGGAGGTACATCCTGCTTCTGTAGGGGATGGGGATTGTGAAATACTATTGTTGGAAAGCTTTTTAGCTATTAATAGTTTCTTTTTAAATATGATCTCTACCTTTTCTTCTATCTTAAAATTTAACAGTGTAATTCTTGGGACAGGAGACTTGTTCTTTCTCCAGTGTTTTTTGTTTGGATAGATCTCTAGGGTTTTAACCAATGTCAATATTTAGGGGAAAATATTCATCTAGGGCTATAGAGTGATTCCATTATTTTTATTTATTTTTTAGTCTACTTAACAGTTATTAAAATATGTTGAACATTTAAATCCCCACTGTACACTGAATTTCAAACAATCAACATAAGAATTTCTATTGTATCAACACAAAAGAAATACTCTCTTATAATCAATTGTAACAATCAAATCATTATATTTGACCATAATTAAATCATCATTTAAAAAATTAGTTTATAATTATCAGAATTATCAAAGTGAATTTCCAAATCTATCTTATGACAATGGGAAGATTTCTGCCTTATCACACACTCTTCTTGCTTGGGGAAGATTAGTTTTTTCAAAGGGATTTTTCAGTATATTCCTTGGTGGAACACTTCTGAAACTTTTCCCTACCAACAAACTCCCTAAATCTACTTGCAACTCTCATATCTTCATTGTCACTAAGAAAATAAAGCTATCAAAGGGGAGCTGCTAATGACTGCTCCACAAACTGACCCATGGGCTTCTACTTTTGCCCACATTTCCTGCCTTCCCTCCTTCATTCCCAGAGAGGTGCTTTGGTCCCATTAAAGGTTTTCTCTTGAGGAGGGTGTGGGGTATAAAAAACAAGGCTTTTTCTTGTGCAGCAGAACCCTTTTGCTTCCTTATCACAGACTTCCCTCCTTTTTTTTTTTACCCCTTCTCTATCCTTAATTATTAATCTTTCCATCTCTACTAGATCATGTCTATCAACAAACAAGCATATTCTCTTATCTCCTTTATTAAGAAAACAAAAGGAAACACCTCTTTTTGACCCAAATATTTCTCTAGTCTTCATGTGTATTTACTGCTCTTTATAGTAAGACTTTGCAAATGAATGGCTTTCATTCACTAGATCCAATTCACTCTTCAACCCACTTCAATTATGTTGGAACCACTCTTGGCAAAATTGGTAATCTAAATTTTGATGTCAAATACAATGTATACTTCCTTTGCTTGACTTCAGGTGCATTCAACACAGTTTTCCATCATGTATGAGTGGGCCTGTCCCTTTGGCTTTCTGGGTTTGGCATTTGCCTAGCTTTCCAACTTCAAATCACCTGAGATGCCTATCTTCTAACTTTGGAATTCTTAAGCTCAGCCATTCCTTAGCTTTAAGTAATATCAATCCATTGATGACTCCCATATTTAGTTTGTACCTCAATTCTCTCTCCTGATCTCCAGATTTATATCCAACTATCCCCCTAACATCTCCACTTGGATAGCTTATAGGCATGTAAAATTTATTAGACCTTGTGGTAGGCAGAATAATGGTCCCCCAAAATATGTTTAAGTTCTAATCCTCACACCTGTGAATATGTTACCTTACATGGCAAAAGAGACTTTGAAAATGTAATTAAATTAAGGATCTTGAAATGAGAGATTATTCTGGATTGTCTGAGTGGGCTCAATGTAATCACAAGGATCCTTAGAAGAGGAAGGCACAGAAGTCAAAGTCAGAGAACGTGATGTGATGATGGAAGATTATCTTTTAGATATTTTCTTCTAATTCACTAACTGTTTCTGACTATGGCTTATCTTTTACTAAATAGGTAATGCTGGTTTTGTTTTGTTTTGTTACTCTTCTAGAATTTTCTTTTACTCTTTTTAGTAAGTTATAATTCTCAGTCAGAATTATCAATATTTTCTTTTATCTACTGAATACATTTTGCAGATAACTGTGTCTATATCTGGAGTCTCTGGTAATTTATCTTTTGTCTGCTGTTTCTTCTGGTTTCTGATTCATGTCCTTTTGTGGACTTGTTCTCGACTTCATTTTTCTAGTTACTTTTAATTGCATATTCCCACTATATTAACAAAATAATTTGTAGAAATAATTTGAGAGGATGTATATTTGCTCCTGACAGGCACTTAGGGACAGTAACAATGTAGAATCACTTTAATACAATTTCAGTGATTGAGCTCTGGAGAGGCAGAGATTCAGCCCTTATAAGGGATTCTATCTTTGGTTTGCTTTTATTCTTGAATACATCCCTTTCAGGTCTCAATGTAAATAAAAAACAAAATAGTTTAACAGGATCTTACCTGATCAGTTTTGGATTCCAGTATCTATTCTCCCAGCCACTTTACATAGTTAAAAGAACTGTTTAGTCATTCATTTTCTAAGCCATCCAGAGTCAGCAAATGCCTTGGGGGGGAGGGAGGAGTAGCTCTAACACTGAATACACTTCCTTGGGCCTCTTCTCTACTGTAATCTGTCCCATTTATCTTTTATTATCATGATATTCTCTGAGACCTTCACATTTATTTTTATTCTTCTTTTTTACTTTCAAGTTGTTCTCACTGGAAAAGTTAGCAAAAGTCACCTAGACTACCATTATTAAAGATTAACTTAATTTGAATTAATATCTAAATTCCACTGTACCTTTAAAAATGACTTAAGAACAATTGAAGTGAAATGATTTAGAGAGAGTGATCGCACAATTTTGTGTGATCACAAAATTAATTTTGGAGAAAATGCATCAGAAATGTATTTTTGAAATTGGTTTAACACAAATATGTTCTAAATATAGTCAGACATCTGTCTCCAGTAAAACTCGTAGGTAAAGGAGAAAATAAAATAAATGAAATGATTATCAAAATGAAAAAAAAAAACGGTGAGAGAAAATTGTATAAAAAATATCATACAAGTCTTGGGACATGAGAATTACATCTGAGGATAGATTTCACCTAGGCATAAACCAATAATGATCAAGAACATAGCAAAGCCTCAGGTTGCCCTGAAAATTAACAAAAGTGGTCTGGTGTGTTCATACCTTGCAAGACAGATAAATAGAGGAGAAAGGTAGATAGAAGAGTGGTGTTCAGAAAGTCAGTGGATTTTTCTGAAGCTAGTTGGTTCAGGTCTAGTTGTGTTAGAGCTCAGACAGTATTCAGAAGCATAGTAAAAGAGTCACCCTCTAAAAGAGAGAAAACCAAGCATCATGTAGGCACAAATTTGTCCCTCATATTCTCTGACTAGATAGAGAAATTATAGTTAAATCATGAATTGTGAAGGAAACCCAACTCTAGACACAGTAAAAACATTTAGTGAAGAAAGGAGGACAGTACTTTGTGTACTCAGAGTCTGATGACCCTGGATAGCAGATCTAAAAGCAGCGGGTCTAGTTTTACCTCATGCCTCTGGAGTGGATCAATGTTCTGAATGTTTTTCAGGATTTATTTTAACTGGCTCAGGATCTGAGATGGGCTACATCTGCTGATGGGATGACAGAGTTATCATCTCACTTTGTAAACAAGCAAACAAAAATTCCAAAACTATGGGAATTTATTTTAGAAATAAGGTTCTTCCTTTCACCTAATTTCTCTACACTGTTTTTAAATTTTGTTTACATTTTGAATCTTCTGTAATCATATATTTTATCTTAATATTTGATTAATTATGTTTGATAAATGTTTTCAGTGATATCAGAATACCAGAAATTGAATCTCAGCTAACTTAAGTAAAAAAAAAAAAAAAAAAAATTAATGAGGAAATGGCAGAAAAAGACATCCTTCAAAAAGAAAATAAGCACTTCAAAAATAGATTTATTTCAGTGTGACAAGGAATGTTGTTTATTTCTTTTAAAAGCTCCACTGAAAGATTTATAATTGATATATTAGAAACACAAGTCAGAATCACGTGACTCCCTACTCAAATGGTGGTGGTGTAGAGTGAATGTTAATGATCACTTTTACTAGGAAGGATAAAACTCATACGACTGTATGACAGAAATATTTATTCTCCCCTTATATCAATGCTAATATAAAATAAACTTCCACTGTCATTTCAAAATGAAAGGTGAAATTAAGTAGCTTCACATTTGTTAGCTCAAAGTTCATCTCTAGTACTTGCTTCCAGGCATTAACAGTCTCCATACGGTTTCTCAGCCCTCTTGAGTCTAGTTTTTAGACACCAAATTTCCCAAATCCTTCCTTCCCTTTTACTCAGTTTGAGCTTATAGTGCATGTAAAATTGCCTAAATTAGATTTACTTTTCAGCAAGTTTCCTAGATTCCAATGACAAATTCTGTCTTGACAATACTCAGCTCCAGTGTTTTCTTGTTTAGTGAGTATCTTATAAATCGAATATGTTTGCTTTCTTTTTGACACAAGGACACTGAACCATGTCTATTATTTGAAGACCCTGATATTTTATAGAGGCCGAGGAGAGAATTCAAATTTGTACTCATATTAAATCTTTCTCATTCACTTCTCCCAAAACTGCTCTCAGATTCTTTTTTTTTTTTTCTTTTTGAGACAGACTCTCACTCTGTTGCCCTGGCTAGCTAGAGTGCCGTGGCGTGGCGTCAGGCTAGCTCACAGCAACCTCAATCTCCTGGGCTCAGGAGATCCTTCTGCCTCAGCCTCCCAAGTAGCTGGGACTATAGGCATGCGCCACCATGCCTGGCTAATTTTTTCTATATATTTTTAGTTGGCCAATTAATTTCTTTCTATTTTTAGTAGAGACGGGAGTCTCCCTCTTGCTCAGGCTGGTTTCCAACTCCTGACCTTGAGCCATCCTCCCGCCTCGGCCTTCCACAGTGCTGGGATTACAGGCGTCAGCCACCGCACCACACTTTGTTCTCAGATTCTTTACTACAAATTCCCTGCAACTTGAAATTAACTCTTGCTATTTGGGATCTGTAGATAACAGAATGAAAAGGTAACTAACATTTCTTGAAAATCTACTACATGAGTGCAGAGCTCTGAGTAAAACCATAGGCTTTAAAATATTCAGAAGAAAGCATAGGAAAACATTTTTTCCTAATAATATTAAGAATGGAATTTTTTTAAAAAAGCACAAAAAGAGGAAACAAACGAAAAGATTAATAAAATAACCCTCAATCATCTAAATGAACTAATTTATAACAAATTAAATAAAAATATATTACTGGTGAGGATATATTTAAACATCTAAAATATATAAGGGCTTAATATTGAGAATACAAAAGAAGCTTCTGGAAATCAATAATAGTCATTCCAATATAATGATGAACAAGGGATTTCATCAGTCAATATACAAAGAAATGAGCCTAAAAGTCACCAGATATATAAAAATATGATCAATTTTACTAGTAGTTAGGAAAGGGCAATAAATAAGAAAATAATAAAATGCTATTTTATACATATAAGACTGGCAAAATTAATTTAAATTTGATAAACCAATATGTTGATTAGTGCACTTTGAAGCACAATTTGGAACTGTCTATTAAATTTGAAGATTTATTTATATACTCTAAATATACATTTTGAATATATTCAGTGTTGGAACAAATCCACTTCTATGTTTTCATAGAATTTTTGTGTGAAAATTCTTTCACATTTGCAGAAGATGTACATGATGTTTGCTAGGTCACTTTTTTATAAAAAACTAGAAATAATCAAAAAGCGCATTAAGTATACACAAGATAAACTGATTTATTCACAAAAACTAATTATTTAAAATAGTTAAGCATGAATTAACTAAGTCTACACATTTAAATATGAATGAATGTTTTTATAATTTGATATTATTTATATATTTTTCAACCAGAAAGCTGTACTTTATGCACTTTATACAGGCAAAAATATGTAGAAAAATACAAAATCAAATAGAGTAGAAGTTTATTTATTGTTCTTATTAAGCCTCAAACTGGGACTTATGTTTGGTGAGCAGTCTCTCCAGGGAGAAGACTCAGGGAAGAAGTTTGACATCGCTTTTAATTGGTAATCGATTATTGTAACACTAGATACTTATATAACATTTCCTATGTGCCAACAACTTTTCTAAACACTTTACATGTTTTAACTTATTTATTCCTTTCACAGGTACTGTCAAACCCATTTCCTAGGTGAGAAAACAAAACCACAGGCAGATTAATCTGCTCAAGTTCAGCCAGCTAACACTTTTGAGGCCTGCCTTTAAAAAAAAAATTTTATATATATATATAAATTTGGTGGAGACCAGGTCTCTCTCTGTCTTTCTGTTGCCCAGACTGGAATAGAATTACTGGGCTCAAGTGATCCTCCTGCATCAGACTCCTAAGCAACTAAGACTACAGGCATTCATCACCATGTCTGGCTAAGGCCAGGGTTTTAACTCAAGAAGTCTGCCTACAGCATGTGTGTATAACCATTAAGATGTCCTGTTTAATGCCAATACATTTACTACTCACTATGATTCAAATTCTAAATAATAACATGGATTAGAAAATTCCACATACAGTCCAAAATCATATTAGCTTCCCCCCTCCCATAAGATTTATTGAAATTCTCCCTTCCCAGAAGCAATGAAGATATGAAAAGCATCAGGATAAATCTGGTAAACAGTCAGAGAGATAGGAGACAGAGAATAAAAAGAGGTATACAGGATAATTAAAACCATCTCAGTTTATTTCAATGGAAGTATAGACTTGCTGATGGTTGTGCATCAAATGTTCAATATTATTAGAGATTCAGGTTCAAGAAAATGTAAGATAAAAAGTTGTATTTATTATTTTGCTTTGGCAAGCCCTTTTTTCTCTTAAGAGAGACATTTTAATGGCTTGGGCTTTGCTGAGAAACAACTAAGACTGAATGAAATGTAATCACAGAGAAGAAAAATATCTACTACATAATTAGAACTACTGAGACTTAAATTACTTTGGATTTTGCCTCAGCAATTCTTTTACTTTCCCTTCTTTTTCTTCTTTTCTTTTGACTGATTAATTTTGCAGCCTGTGGTTGCTTTTCACTGATTAAATATTTTCCATATATTTCCAGTAGTCAAATTAAGCTTTTCACCAGTCTATAAAATAATCAGTTATTTCTCACACTTTACTCTCTCTCCCACTATAGAAAGATCTTGTGAAAGATTCTGTGATTGTATTGCATGGTCTTTAATATATACCTCAAATCTATCTCTGACTAAAGACACGGACCAGACATCTCAATTAGAGGAACTTTTGTCTAAAATTTAGCTCTGACCAGCATTAGTAGAAAGTCATTGATTTTGGAATTACAGTATTTTGAATACTGTAAAGTATTTAAAGAAGAAGGAAGAAAATGTTCAGGAATTATTCATATACATAATTGGCAGGGTATTTTTAAAAAGCTATATTAAAAAAGAAATTCCCCTCATATTTTCTTTCACTAATTCAATTATTTCCAGTAAAGGATCTATAATTTGTAAAATAATTAAATATTTTCCTACAATGATTTGTTGAGTCTTTTTCTTCCATCTGCACAGGGGTATCATGACTTTATTTTTAACTGCTACTTTTGTAGAAGATAAATATTTTACTCAATAAATCATTTCTCTAAGGAATAAGGCAACATACATAAACATTCTTCAGGAAGGATTAAAAACACTTCTTGCACCTGTGATTCAAGTTTTATTGCTTATTTACTTAGTCTGATGGGAATAAGCCTTTTCTTTTGTGCTTCAAAGAGAGAAACAGATTTTTAGTTTCCTTGGAAAGAAAGGAGTTTGTCTTCACATTTGTTTAGGAAAAAGTTTATAAGGGATAAGACATTCTCTAAAGGCTGTCAGGGAAATTATAGAGATGTCAGTGCATGGGAAGAAAAAGCTGATTGTTTACCAGGAAGGTGGTCTATTTGGGTACCAGTTTGAGAAACAAAATTATGAATTGGTTGCAGATAGAAGCTGGCAAGCTGGAAAAGTGAAGCTGATTTATATTGACATTCCAGGTTATCCAAAGACCACAACAAGACCATTAGTATTCTTTCATGGCCATCAGGGAGGTTATGTCAGAATGAAATTTTACTTAGGCTAATAATATTGATTTTTTGGTGTGTTTTAAGTATGAGAAAAAGGAAACATTACTTCTGTCATGGTTATGTTCATGGACCACAGGAATTTGAGTATGAAGTTGATTTATTTTCCCTTTGTTTGAGTTTTACATTATCATCATTCAAAAAATGTCTTTCAATTTCACCTTGTTTCAGTAATTTGAACTCATTTTCATATTTTCCATCAGGGCTATTTTCTGATTTATGATTAAATATACATAAACTAATTTGATCAGTGCCTCACCAAATATTTATTTAGTCCTTAGTATGTTTCTGCACTACATTAGGCATTGAGGATACAAAAATAAAAACTGATTTTACTCTTAAAGAATTTACAATCTACTTGGAAAGAAAAGATAACTAGTGTTCAAAGTGAAATATGGTAAAGTGGTTTGACTATTTCAAAGAGCACCTCCTTCTCCAGCCTGGTGGATTGGTGCTCCCGCTGAAGGAGCCGGGCACACTGAGCTTCACCTGGAAGGTAGGTACGATGAAGAGGAAGAGATTAGTCACTGCTATCTTCTCTGGGTCCTGATAGCCTGACCTCCAGAGTCCCACAGCTCCTAGTGTCACACATCCATGCCACTAGGTGATGCAGCCAAACACTCTATTGTTCTAGCATTTAGAAGGACTGACTCAAATCCATTGATTACACATCCACTCACTCGTTTCTTTAGTATAGGGCCCTATATTTAAAAAAAATGTAAATACCTAAGTTTTTGAAACTAAATCCCATTTCTTCACTTTCCTGAAACATTAAATGAACCTATTTAAATAATTAAAGGATGGCAGAAAGGATGGAGAACCTATTTAAATAGGATGAACCTATTTAATTAATGAAAGGATGGAGACCTATGGAAAATATTGGCTAATATTTCAAAAAGATGCTCTTCCTACTCATCTTTGTTAGGGATGAAGGGGATTGGGAGAGGAGATTGAGATACAACTTTGGTGGCTGATACAGATTTCCCCCTTTCTATCCTGGGTAGACTCTGTGAAATATATAGTAAAGTACTCTGAAAGCCTGCAGGTGTGGAAGGTATGGGGAGAAAAGAGAATAAAGTTCCTCAGGAAGGAGTTCACAGAAGTTGCACTTCACATTATTGTTCTACTTTATATATGGAGAAACTGAGGCTCAGATACTGACTCCATTAAGGGAGTCATAGTTGGTGTTTTTTCATCTCATATAAATATACTTTACATTGTAGGGATAATGGTATAAGTTCAAGTTTTCTAGTCAGAAACAAATATTTTTCAAGTCCTAACTACATGCCATCCTAGATAGAGATTTAGGGGCTATCTATGATGAAATATAAGCAAACTAATGCTAATTAGTCTGTACCAGCCTTATTGTTTTTTCCCAAAATCCCCATCGGCTGTTTTGGAAAGAAGAGAATCTTACTGAAATGTCACATGCTATTTATCCAAACAAAGATCATAATTCTGCCAAGCAGAAATGAAAACTCTATTGTTTCCAGAGGCACAAAATGAAAGCTTTCCATGAGAAATTTTACCCTCTAATTACAGGTAATTCTATTATAATTTTGTTTAGATCATTGCGGTGTCACATAAAGTTTCAGTATTTGCTAAAATCAGTTTGAATACACTGGCATAGCTGATGTACCTGTGATGTATTTCCTTTTTAAAATCAATGTTTGCTTTTCAAAGCTTATCTGCAATAGTCACAGTCTTTATTTCAAAAAGCCATTAAAGTGAAGGCATTTCAAAGGGAAGGCAGCTATAATAGAAAGGACCTCGATTTTGTTATTAGCATAATTCACAATTATTTTCCAGTTCCAAAAAATAAAAAAGACATTTTACAGTTACTCCTGCATTTCTGTTTCCATAATATAATGCACCTAACTCTGTTGTAGCAAGGGTTGTTCTGTGACTGCACCTTTGTTTCCCTCGTTAGGCTGGGAGCTTTAAAAAGGCAGGAACAGAACGCATTGCCTTCTTTAGTACCTGGCAGTGCCTCATACGGTGCTGATCACATTGTTGGGGCTGAAGAAAGATGCTTTGGGATAAAATAAAGATACATACATAAATTAAAGCGAACGAAGCATGTATTTGTGCATTTAAAACAAAGCTCTAATTTCCTGAAGTATTTGTATAATCATCTAAATTTTAAATTTTGCTGTGTAGAAGAAATTGGCACAACTGTGTTGACAAGGTTTGAGTTATCTGAGCAAGGAGAAAAAATAAGTTTGTTTCTTATAAGAAAGTTATGTCTATTATCTGTGAATAAATTAATATTTTTGAATAGTAAAAAACTGTGAGTGAGGATCACATTTGTAGAAAATTAAAGATATTGAGACCCTGCATCTGGGTGAATAATCTAGGGCTCATTAGATAATTTTGAAAATCACTTTTATTAAATACAAAGATTCCTGCTAAGAAGTTTATTTTAATGATAATTTTACTTATTTATTTTTTATTTCAAAATATTAAGAGGGTACAAATGTTTTTGTTACATGGCTTGAGTTGGGGCTATAAATGTGCCCGTCACTGGAATAGTATTCATTGTACCTGTTAGATGAGTTTTTGTCCTTCTCTTTGACCCTCCCCCCTGCTTGATTTCCAATGATTTATACTTCCCTCTGTGCACTTGTGTGCCTATCAGTTAGTTCCAATGTATTAGAGAGTGCATGTGGTATTTGTTTTTCCATTCTTGAGATACCTTGCTTAGGATAATGGTCTCTAATTCCTTTCAAGTTGCTACAAAAGGCATTAATTCATCCTTTTTTGTGGCTGAGTAGTACTTCATGGTATATATATACCACATTTTGTTAATCCACTCATGAATGGATGGGCACTTGGGTTGATTCCACATCTTCACAATTGTGAATTTTGCTGCAATAAACATTGAAGTGCAGGTGTCTTTTTGATAAAATGATTTATTTTCCTTCAGATAGATACCCAGTAGTCGGATTGCTGGATTGAAGGTAGGTCTACTTTTAGTTCTTTGAGAAATTTCTATACTGTTTGCCATAGGGTTTGTACTAATTTTCAGTCCCACCAGAAGTGCATAAGCATTCCTTTCTCTCCACATCCACACCAGCATCTATTGTTTTCAGACATTTTATTAAAAACCATTCTAATAGGTGTAAGACGGTATCTCATTGTACTTTTAATTTGCATTTCCCTGATGATTAGTGATGTTGAGCATTTTTTCATATATTTGTTGGCCATTTGTCTATCTTCTTTTGAAAAGCAAACCAGCAAGAAAAAACCAAACAGCCTCATTAAAAAGTGGGCAAAAGACATGAACAGAAGTTTTTATAATGATAAATTTAAAATAATACTTTGCTTCAATTTTCATTGACTCAATGAACCCTTGAATTTCATTATGCAATGTATCTAAAACTATGCTATGTACTTGTAATAGAAAAATAAATATTCCATGCCCTCAAAAATCTTAGAGTCTGGTTTATGAACTTGGCATACAAGGGATATAAAAGATAAATGGGTGAATATTAAAATGAAAATATAAGTACAGTTCTATGTGAGCATAGTGGTATGGTAAAGCACATAATAGAAAAGGATATAGGATCAGAAAAGGCTTCATGAGGAATTGAAATTTTACCGTGTTATCTGCTCCCCAGGAGTTGAAAATTCTCCAACTTGGCTTTATGTTAATAGTAGTAAATGGTAGAGCCCAGAGTTGAATCTAGGCATTTGCCTCTGAACCCCATTCTCTTTATGCTCCCCAGGTTTCACTGCTTCTTTCTCCTACATTGTAATGACCCTTTTGAAGGTAGGTAAATGACATATATAATTTGTACAGTGCATAATTGCTTCTTTGTGTGATATGCTTTCTGTTACTTCCTGTATTTTTCCTTTTTTTGGTATTGAGTTACCAACTCCATGAACATGTGTCACTGTATACCAGATGAAAATGATACAAATATGATAGAGAATGAAAAGCACATTCTATTTTTTAACTAAAAAGAAGATTTTAATCACATATATGTTACAAAGTTCAGATGCATGATAGGTGTCTTATTTAATATATATATCTCTTTATAATGTCATAAAACAAGCTGTGTGCTATTAAACGAGAATGTGTTATATGAACCACTATGCAAATTACAAAATGAAATTATCATATGGTGAGTGAAAAGTTTCTTCATAGGTCAGTAAAAAATGTTATAAAGTTAAGATTCCCAGGTATATGCATGCTAGCTGGCTTTATTTAGAGATCTGGACCAAGAAGAGGTAGTACCAATTTTCAACACTAAACACATTAATTGGCAAATTTAGAAATCCATGCTATTTTGTGAATGCTAAGAGAATATTTATATTGCACAACCCATTGTTGCCAACCCATTTCATCCTCTCTACCATCTCATGTGAGAAAACATTTAGTTTGTTTCAGAGTTTTATATTTGTGATTTCAAAAATGCTGCATAGAAAGCCTGGGATATTTTTACTAGAATGTAGTGTAAAATAGATCAAAAGCCAATTCTTACTGACTTCTAATTTCAATAACCTGCTCTTTCTTCTAGTATATGTCATTCTCTAATAACTTGTCACTTGTTACTGATTTGGTGAAAACCTAGAGGTTGAAGGAGTGATGATAGCTGAAATGATATTTCAGATTCTAGCTATAATAAAGAAGTATTTTGAAATGACAAACCCTTACACAAATGCAAGATTTTATTAAACTGTGGATAAATACTTGAACAAAATAAGTATTTATTGAATGAATAGAAACATTTTGTAAAGTAGGTTTTATGGTCTACTTTTCAAAATGGGTGTTGATTGTATAAATATGTATTTCTTAAATACATATCCATTTACTCTTGACAAGCATTATTCTTAAAAGGGAATACAGGCTTGTAAAGCTTAAAGCATTTTTGTCCTTTCTGTCACATAGTTAGAACTTTTGACATAGTTGGAAACTGAATAGATGATACCGTTCATGTTGCTTTGGATGTCCTTTTCCTCCAGGCAAAAATCTTCATTCTTTGAGGCACAGTTCATATGTTTCCTACAATGTCAAGTTTTCTCTGCTTTCTCAAGGCAGATATAAGTTCATCTCTTTCATGGCTTCATTGCACTTGGTATCATGAAGTATTGTAATTAATTTGTTTGGCTGAGTGGCACTACGTTGAGTGAATAAAATCTATTAAATCAGAAAAGCTGAGTGCAAATCTCAGCTGCACTGACTATGATTTGGGCGTGCTACTTAACCTCTTTGAGTTTCAAATCCCTCACTGAGAAAAAGACTACGTATACCTACCCCATTGGGTTATAGCAGTGAAGCTAAAATAATATATGTGCCTGAACCAGTGGTACCTGACATGTTGCAAATGCTAAATAGATATCAATTTCCCTTTATTTTTCTGTCTCTCTAATAGCTCATAAATGGATTTCTGAAGGACAGGTAATATGATTTTCTCATGTATATAACCCTAAAAGCTAGCACTGTACCTCACATGTACTTAATGCATCTTAATTTCACATAAGAATAAAAGATACCCTTGTGAGATAACTTGGCATTGTTTGGGAAGAATATGGAGTTTCATGTGGTAGTGCACTTTTTCTTAAAGGGATTTGAACTAATTTTACATTTTATTATTTGAGTAAATGAGGCAGCAAGGGATCCACTTAACAATAGAACCTAATGTCTTATTTCTGCTGGTTTTCTGTCCACAGGGCATCTTTCCTTTGAATGGACCCTTTAAGGAAAGGCTATTGATGGTAAAGCCTATCAACAAAACCACCCTGCTATTTCCCCTGTAGTAATCACATTTCTACTGCCAATTTACTTTCAATTAAAAGGACTGATTGAGAACAGTTTTATGTTGAAAATACAAACTCAGGTCTCAAAGTCACTGTCAGCATTTTTTTTAACATTCTGCTACTGGTGAGAGAGTGGGGTTAGTGTGTCCTGTGAAAGCAGATGGGAACACTACTCATCTCTTTAGAGAAAGGGGTAACCTGAAAAGAGAAGCTTTTAAAGAACATTAATGTCTTTTTTTACCCATGAATTTTAGAACTAGGAGATTGTGTTTCTCAGATCCTTCAGTTTACAGATAAGGAAAGTAAGAGCTCGAGATGTTCAAAGACTCGCCTATACAATTGGCTGTTAGAGTAAGCCCTAAAACATAAGTATGTTTGGAGTCTCAGTGCAGTTGTTGGTCTACAGAAACGTTTTTGACTCATCTGAAGTTTCTGCTGTGGACTTAATAGTGGAGCTTGGGTAAAATATTAAGTGTGCATGTCTGTATGTATATATATGTCTATAATTCTTTGTTTCAAATATAGTTATGTCTCAGCCAACTTTCCTTTCTAATTATATATTTATTGGGCTTCTATTATAAACATCTGTATTTGCTGTGTGCACATACTGGAAGAACAGCAGAGTTGAGGCTCAAGAAAGCACTATTTTGGGAAAACCAGTATAAGTGATTGGTCTCCAGAATAAGGAGAAAATCGGGAATTTCCATATTGATAACTGATTGAACTGAGCAAGAATGAGAGGAAATGCATTTGTGCCCAACAGGTGTCCTTGATGTTTCAACTTGTAGAAATCAATTTATAGGAAGAGTTAATATTTTAAAAATAATGTTACTTAGCTAAAATTTAGGAAAGAAACTGATATTAACATGGACATAACTGTCCTTTTTGGCGGTGCTGATCCTATACCAGCCCTTTTGTTCTCAAGCAGACATTGCGATGCTTTTTTCTGGGCACACATTTTGGCCACCTGCCTTGTATTTCACGTTATCTTATGTTCTAAGACTGGGCTAATCAAAATGTTCAAACACCAGCCGCATTGGCATCACCAGGAGCTTGTCAGAAGAACAGAATCTCATGTTCCGGTCCAGACCTTCAGAACCCGAAACTGCATTTTCACAAGCTCTCAGGGCATTTGTAGGCATCTTAACATTTGGGAAACTGCTCTGACAGACCCCATGTTCTCTTCCTATTTCCGGCATTCTTAGCCTTCCTCTCAGCCTGATTAAAGGGACTATTATTCTAACTTAGCCATACCTAAGATTTCTGAGGAGACACAAAATGTCAGCCATGGAAGAATCCCTTCAGAATAACACACACAGTGATATTTTCTGATTTCCTTTTTGTGCTCTGCTCCTTGCTTATTTCCAGCTGGTCCAGAGCACATCACAACCTGCGAGTTACAGGCACTTATGCCATGTGGCATGGAGCTTTTTATTTCCCTCAGTCCTCTTCCTGATTTTTATCTGGTGCACAGAAAAGGTTAAAAGTGATTGCAATGCCCTCTGCTTTCTCCTTAAATTATAAAAATAGTTGTCAATTTTTGCCTCTATTGACATGGATTTTCTTATATCACCATTAAATTCATTTGGAGGTCATCTCCTTCATGTGTGAAGTAAAGAGTAATGTACTTGAAGGAAGCTTAGTAGGGACATCATTAGCCTGGAAAAGGGAAAAGAAAATCCCATTAGGATAAATATTTTTATCTTTTTTTTTAATGCTCACCTCTGAGCCTCTAAAGTGGGCAGTCTTTATTATGTTATAACAGAAGCATCCTTTAGCGAGTTTTAAATCTCAGACAGAAAATGCCCACCTTTCATTGTAGTCATAGCATAATGTTCTCTATTGCCATAAAATCTATAGATCGTAATCTGTCAGTATTAACAAATAGAAAGTGGTGATGGTTATCACAAGAGGCATGGTATCCCTTAATAATTTTAACTCACTTTGGAAAATAGACCATTAGAAGAAGCTTACTTAAAAGAAAAAAAAAATGCCATTCTAACATTGCTAGAATGTGACTCCTGTCATTTACAAGACTTCTCAGGTAGCTTTTTTAGGCGAGGGATGATCAGAAGCCTCTTGTTAGGCTCAGACCTTGCTGAGTATGTGACCCACAGTAAATTATCTGTTCCACTTTAAGGTTTTCCTTATCTGGACAACAAAGTCATAACAATATCCCTCTCAATTTTTCATATATGTATTTTAAGGATTATTAAATATATCTAGAATTAAAGACATCCAAAGAAAATATAAATTAATATCATAATTAAAAATTACAATTTAATTTAATGAGCCCTCCTTGCCCTAAATCAGATTGTTTATTCAATTTTTAGACTCTGCTTTTGACACTGGCATTACACATTTTGACACTTCAGAGAGTTTATCCATTGTGAGAATCTTTCCTACTTTTTGTAGAAATGTGGGCTGAGAAGGTGCTAATTATTTAATTAAGGGCATTCCTTTTTGAATAAAGTCAAAAACCAAGTTCCTTTTAACTCAATCACTTTTAAGCCATTCCTTCATGTTAGATTGTCTTTTTAGAAAAATTATAATCATTATAACTAATAAACTTCCTTCCTTTTCCTACTCTTAACCCATGATAAGGTTTTATAACTCGTTCCCTCTTAATGATATGCTATGCAATTAGCAACTTTCTTTAGGGGCTTATTCATATACATGGATATAGTTCATGTGCAAAGCTATCTCACCAGGAGAGAAAGATTGTGAAATACTTTTTATCTTCACTAGTAACTGGTTATCTCTAGGGCAGCAGAGGAAGGAATACTAGAAGTTATACAGATTCATCTGAGTGCCTTCCTCATTTTGAAGTTGTAGCATTACAGTAACAAAAGAAATATATTTATGAAAATAGCTTTGAGCTCCTCTCATAGATTGTAAGTTCCTCGTGTACCATAGCAATGCCTTTTCTTTGTTTATTTATTTAAAATCTAAACATCACATATAAAAAGTCCAGCAAAAGTATAGCTTTCACAAGTGTTTGCTTCAACAATTGCTGACTAATCAAGTCCTTGTGGTACAACCCAAAGAATAATTATAGAAGAGAAAATCTGAATTATTTCCAAAGGGAATATATTGCTATTAGCATGCCTTCAAATTTTAAGTCTGCATCATGGTGGCCTAAAATAATTGATTGATTCTCATGATTTGATGATACTGCCTTTGCAGTTGCTGATATGTATCTTTTTAAACAGCAGCAAGAAAATCCATTGGTTAGCATCTATATTTATCTAAATCAGCTTCCTGGGTATTGTGTAACAGCAGAAAATATTCAAGAAATGACTTGTATGAAATTTTGAGGTAATTCCCTTGTTGCAATCTTTAAATAGAAGAGATCCCAAATTATTTGGGTACTGAATTTCTGTTAGGACAATGCAAATAATCTAAATTAGCATTGAAATGTATAAACTTAATAAGCTGACTACTTTACAAAAAAATAATTGCTACTCATTTCTCTGTGATAGACACATTTGTAATTGGTATTGGAAAAAGTTTACATTCTCTATTTTATCAGCAAGAAACATATACGCAAATATATGTGTGTGAAATGAAAGAAATATATTCATTCATTCAGGTTATCCATTTACTGGTCACAATACATGCTAAAGAGAAATTTTCAGCATTGACTTCACAGTGAAATCACTTGGGAAGTTTAACAAATATTGATGCCTGGATCCCAAGTCAACAAATACTGATTTAATGGCTCTGGGATGTGTCATGGACATCTGGATTTTTAAAACCTCCCAGATAATTCTAATATGTGGCCAGAATTGAGAACCACTTCTCCAATGTGTCTCAGAAACCACTGTTTCTTTAGGCAAAGTTCCACATTACAGCTAGGAACTGCATTAAATACTTTTAGTGGTAGCACCACATAGAAAGAAACTAGGATTTTTATGAATCCCAAATTAGAGAGATATTTAATGTACACTTTATTCCTCGGAAGATCCCAAAGTACAAAAAGACATAATTCTGGCACTCTTGGCACTTGGGATCTAATTGAAATGCCAAACATGAATGTGGCTGTCTAAAAAATATGTATGAGGCTACTTATTTTCAGAACCAAATACCCTATCATTTTTCCTGACACTGCTTGCTTGCCCTTTGTCATATACTTAATGATCATAAGTACATGTTGATGAGAAGTAAAGGTTTACTTGACAAAGACATTTCTGCATGCTAGCTTTCTAGGCAGAGAAAGAGTTGACCTCCTGCAATAAATCTGAGTGCTGAAACCTGCTCTAAGGAAAGTGATCCAGTGCTTTTGGCACTCAGGCTAGGTAGAATGCTAAGGTGGCAGATAGAGGCTGGAAGTTCCTGGTTCCCTGGGTCCTAGAGCTGCAGATAAAAGTGTTTGACCCCAGCTCTAGATGACAATAGACACAGGAATGGAATGCCCTCAACCTGAGTGCTAAGGTGATAGCAGAGGTTTTGGGGCCAATGTTCTAACAACAGGTAGAGATAAAATCACGCAACTTAGACTTCAGACCCCGATTAATCCAAAGGCATGTCCCCCAAACATACAGAATAAAATCCCCACAGCTCAGGGATTGAGGTTCCTCTTTTGGAGTCTAACTTTCAGCTAGATTTTGGTGACTGAAACTAAGCTAGGGATACAACAGCAAATAAGTTTAAACGTGTGTGTGTGTTTATTAAAAAGAAAGAGATCCTCCAGCAAAGCTAGATTTTGTTGGGTTCTTTGCTTTAGGCATTTGGCAGAGAGTCAGAAAACCCAGGATTAGGATATAAATCTACAATGTGTCTCAGAGACCATTAATAAAAGCTTTCAGGTCCTCAGTTTCTTCCTCTGTAAATGAAAAGTTAACAAGATGATTCATAAAGTCCGTCCTTCCTTGAAGAGCTGACGATTCTACTCCGCATTCCTCTTGGATGTGATGGCATCGGCCTGAGCTGACTGGCAAAGAATTTATTTGGCTGACTGGCCTGACTGGGGGGCAGCTTTTTCCTTTGACTACTGTTTCTCTGAACCTTCTTTGCTAATCTTCAAGTCAAGCCTCAGCGAGGAATGGGGACACTCAGAACAAAAAAGCACAATGGAAATATGAGAAGGGCAGGTTTTTGTCATGGGCCATGAGTGCCAGCCTTTTCTATCCTCAGAGAGGTGACAGACCAAATTCAGAGTGGAGCTCCTACCTAAAGACCTGGTTCCATGGGGACACAAGAAATACAATAAAATGACACGAGCAAATGAAGCACCTCTCTGAACCCTTTCATTTTTACCTCATCCCCTGGAAATTGCAAAACAGGCAACTAGAGCACATTTGTTTTATCTTTAAATAACAGCTGGAAGTGCTTGATACACAATGCACTTTACACACAAAAAAATTATCTTTCTTATTAAGGAAAAAACCCTTGGCAAACTTGGTGATTTTATTTTGTAGACTAAATTTTGTCCTCTTCGCTGGTCATTTATTCATTAAGTTGAGTGTACATGCTTAAGAATTCAAATTGGAAGGTAACGTTGTATTTCGTTTAAGATTATGGCCTTTAACAACAGTGAAACTAGATCCGCATCTTTGATCTCACATTAATTAGCTGGGATATTTTTAAGCAGATGACTTTATCTCACAAACTTGAATTTTTCATTTATACAATCTAGATAATATTTTTTTCATAGAGTACATTGGGTATCAAGTAAAAAATTACATGCAGAAACACTTGGCATGTAGGAAGTTATCAATAATTAAAAGGGTATAATTTTATATTCTATTACTATTCTGTTCGTTATATAAAAATGTGAGTTCTAAAAGAATAACTGGTAGACCTGTAAGTCAGACAAAAATGGTGCAAAAGT
The DNA here is from genome assembly GCF_040939455.1 of Microcebus murinus. Lineage (NCBI taxonomy): Eukaryota > Metazoa > Chordata > Mammalia > Primates > Cheirogaleidae > Microcebus > Microcebus murinus. Next base: position 85,701,214 of record NC_134105.1, on the reverse strand, counting down.
AGGCACATTACAGACTGCTCTACAAGAGCCTCTCTCTACTGGTGGAGCTGGGGCTGCTAATACACAATCTGAGGCTGTCAAAGATTGAGAGCTGTCTAAAAGACTTCTTTCCTTTTTGTAACTGGTGTGAGTTGAGGACTAGTTTGAATGAGGGAATTCTAAGGTACCTTATGCATGCTTATGCCTATGCTTTATCTTTCTATTCTTGTAGTCATTTTTATTCACAGTTTTTGCCCATTAGGTGCCTAGCATCCATTCAATAAATATTTATCAAATTCCTATTAAGTGCCAGTCATAGAAGTTGCATTATGCATTTCTTCTTGCTTGCATTATGTTATTTTCTTTTGAAGAGTTGGAAGAGAAGTAGAGGACTATAGAATCTCCATTTTCCCAACTTACCTTCCCATTATAATTATGCACTGATTATAGCAAAAGAAAAAAAAATGAACAAAGATCAAGGCAGGCTTGAAAAGAATAATAAATTATTCTTGTATTTATTCCATTATTCCTACAAAATATTTACTGTGGACTTAATTGTATTCTAAATATTAATACATGCAATATACAGTAGTAGGAACACAAAAGTTATGGAAGCGCTACCATTAAACCTCAGTGAAACAGAGATTCCTAACATGAATTAAGGCTCAGAGTTTTTCAGTGGCTTGCCTGAGTTCTGTTGATTACAATTAATTTATTTTCATAACATTTGTGAAAGAAGTGGCTTAGTAATCAATTAAAACCTTAAAGTTCACTTGGCTCCATTTGGGAAAAATCTATTTATTACATAGACTTTCCTTCTGGACTCCTCCCTAAAACCTTTCCTTGGTAACTATTTAAATCATGGAAAAAAATTATTGTTGTTTTTGTTTTCCATTAAGAGGCTTAGAGTCATCAAAAATGCTTGATTTCTATCATTGAAATCGAACTTAATCAGAAAAGACTTAGCAGTGCATTCTGGCTATACAGATGCAGGACAATTGTAAATTAGTATTTGACTAGGGAATGGTCTATCTGTCATAGAGGTATTATGCCTGAGTAATAGAAGTAAATGTACCTTGAAGCTAATTTGAATCCTCCCTCACCTCTGCCATCACTCCAGAGACAATCAGGAATGGCTCTTAGCAAAATAAAACTGCTTTGGAGTCTAAGAATAACTAGAGAATGGGATGGCTGCTGAAGACTAATGATTTATATACACAGTAAAATTACCTACCTGGAGCTATTAAGATAGAAACAGAAAATGGAACATAGCTGTTATCATTACTTTATTGTTGTACATTTATACTTTTCAAACTGAGCATGAGTGCATAAAACCAAATCAGCTGAACAAAATGCGTACCCTTTCTACCACTAAAGGTGAAGGAAATTAGCTTTTCTTTTCCCCTAGCTAAATACTTATCTATCTTACTGAAGCTCTGAATATATAACAATTTATATCTCAATCTCCCTAACAGGGCAGGAGATATATTGTAAAATCACTCCATCAACATTTTTAGCATCTTCTATAATGTAGCCATTTAAAATTGTGTAGACAGATTATACAATTGGTAGTTTGAGTTTCCTTAAAAGTCTGTAACCTTTTTAAAAGCCGTCTATTTAATGTTAATGAAAATAGGATGTGAATTGATAGTTGGCAATGTAAGTAAGTGGCTACGGATCCCATGAATGTGAAGAAGAGTAAAAATCCTTGGAAATAAATATATACACTGTATGTAGAACTAGAATCAAGACTTCTTTTCTCAATTCTATTCTTTTGTAGCAAGATTGGATATTACAGAACTCCCCTTTCACTGTCATTTAAATAGCTCTTAGCCTGCATCTTCAAGAACCACAAGAGAGGAAGGTACACATAGCAATCATTCAAAAATATCAGGTCAATTAAATGATGGGTTCTGAAAGACATAATAACTTCTCAGATGGGTAGGCAAAACACATTAGGAGGACCCACCCTGGCTGAATGGAAGTAGCAGAAAGTTAGCAGACAGGATACCTGGAAGTCTCAGACTTTCTCTGTGGTCTAATGACTTTGTGCGACAGGTCCTTCAAATGTAATCTGTAAGAGAAGACAATTAATTCTTCTATTACTAATTTTAACAATTGTTATGGGGAAAATAGACTGTCTCTGGATGAAAAGCCTCCAAAGCCCTGTTATTGTGGGATTTTAACTTTCTTTGTTTTTCTAGCCTTACACACTTCTGATAGGAGTAGAGGGGTTGCATATGGGGAAAAACTAGTCTATTACCTTGCTGCTTCTGGGTTAGTGTCAGAGGACACCAATAACTGATGATATTTGGAGAGTAATCTTTATTTTCTCACTTCTGTAGTGAATCTCAGATATCGTATAGTTTGAAAGAAAGTTGCTTTGTCTCTTTTAAGAAGTTAGTATCTTATGTCATAAGGGTAAACAGTTACTTTCTTTATGTTTTATTTAATTTTACCTTTTTATTTTTCTTCTGCTTAGAGTAAATGGAATATACTCTTTTTTTCTGAAAAGAATATATATTTCTTTAGACTTACATTTTAAATTTGTCTAGCAAGCTCCCAATTTTATCAAAGAACCACTAGGGGATGTTAAAATAACATAGCATTTCTAAATTCAGATGACTCTTGCAAGAAAATATAGGCTTTGAAAATTACTTTTAAGATTTACTTATAAACAAAAATATTAATCATTTACATATTTCTGTGGTTAAAATATACATGTACATGCACACACATATAAAGTATTTCAACTTCCTGGGTTTTTCTTAAGTTTAAAATTGGACATGTTACCTTTTGTCTGCTCTCTGATTTTCCTTCACTAAGATATTATTTTGACATTTACAACTTCAATATGCAAAATAACCATAAATATATAAATATACATTTGTATATGGCTACTGAATTGACCAAAGTCAATGTGACCTTTGGAATCAAATTCTACACTCTCTTTTGTTTCCACCAAGGCCTACCACTCTGGCATTTTTTTAGATTCCTTGGGCATTTGCATTTATTCATTTCTCTCCCTGTTATCCCTTTCCCCCAGATTTTCACAGAGTTTCCTCAATCACTATTCCTACAAATGTTATCATCTCAGAGTACCCTTTCCTGACTATAACACCTAATATTATGCTACTTCTCCTCAACCACTCCAGCATCCTATTTTATTTTATTCATAGAGATTAACACTATTTGAAAACTAGCTTAGTTATCTCTACAGGTGCAAATAAACTTTAGTTGAATGGATGACTATTGACTATTTTGTGAATTTGAGGGTCACCTTAAGAATAAGAATAGTGACTAAAATAGGATGCTTCATTTATTCACTCATCCCTTTTTTTATTTTGTCAGTCTTCTTCACTGGATTTTAAAATTTGTGAGAATAACTTCTTGGACTTGTCTTATTCAGACAAGTCGTATATCCTCAGAGGATATGGGAACTTTACAAAATTAAATAAATAAAAGAAACTTAGTCCAGATTAATTCTCCAAGTATTGATTTTTCTCATCTCTTAAATTGTTATAGTAGAACTATCCCAGAAAGTTTTAATAAAACTTCACTAATTAATAAGCAAATTTTACTGAATACCTACTATATCATAAAAATAGTGTTGAGGCTTTACAACTGAATAGGACACAATCCTTGGCCTGAAAATTTGTGTAGTATAGTGAAATAATGTGTTATGTATCTAGAATAGATACATTCAGTAGGTGTCAAGACATGCTAGTTTCCTTTTCCTCCTTCAAATGTGGCCCCATTTACCTGCACCTTTGTGGGGTTATAAAGAAGAACATAATTAATAAGTTGGTGATAGCTATTATTTATTTATTCATATTTTTTCAAGTTTGGTATTTAGTGAGGGCTTAAGCAGTCTGCCTGGATGATACATGCTTAAATGTATAGTAGCCCAGAAGAAATGTGACAGATCTCATTAAATCTGGCAGTAGAGAGAATAGCCAGGTTTTCACATTCATAATCATACTCCTGAGGCTGTTTGATATCTTTTCCTCATAAATTGCTTGATAAAATATATTATGTATTAGGTAAGAAATCATAAGAAATAATATAAGCTGAGAGAAGAGCAGTAAGGATGGAGAAAAGAGAAAGGATTCCTTTGAGACATATTTAGAGGTAGGAGAAAGGGAGCTTAGTGACTGTTGGATTATGATGAGACAGAAGGAAGAATTGAGTGAAATTTTTATTTCTAAATTAGGTATGAAAGTGGTCAGTAATAACATTCATTTCAGGAGGAAACAAGATAAAGAGAAATTCAGAGTGGGAGTAATGATGAGCTCACTCAGAGGAATTTGTGTTGAATAAAAAGAAAGAAGACAAAAAGAATATCTTGCTTTATGCCAGCAGTTAAGGAATATCTAGAATAAGAGTAGCCACTGCCCTCTCAAAAACAACAACAACAAAATTGAAGAATATTGACAGAATTAGAAGGCAAGTAAAAAAAAAAAAAAAAAAAACAAAGTGATGTCTTGAAACCCAAGTTAGGAGAAAGCTTTAAAACAGAGTAAGTGTTTCCAGTGTATCATAGCCAGAGCATGTTGTTAAAAGTGGGCTAACCACTGAAACCGCTTATACCAAGGATACCAATAAATCTACAAATATTCAGAACAATAGCCACTTGACTACACTGATAATTCAATTCATATCCTACTTTCACTGAGACTTTTAAAAGGTGGTCAGAGGCTTTTGAGGAAACCCAAATGACCAGTTGCATAATTTTCCCACATATCTCAAGTTACTTGATTATTGTGTGAGTGCAGGCAGATTATACAGAAGTAAGAAATGAGAATCAATGGGAGAAATCAGAGAGTAGAAGGAGAAAATTCCTGCAGAGAAGGAGGTAAATCATTATGTAAATAAAGAGGTAGGGGTCATGTTTGTTTTTGTTTTCTATCTCTTTTTAACTGAGTTTGTGGAGATTTAAGAGATGGAGATATAAATGGCTTTTAGTGGGGATTTTTAGGAATAAAGGTAGCATTTCTCATTGTAAACAAACAAAACTGAGGATTGCCTAGGCTTTCTCAGGTTCATGGACTGTCCATAGACCATATATTCTTGAGGAAATTGATCATAATCCCGAAAGAAGGGTACAATCCCAAACAGTATAATCCCAAATGTTGAAATCTCAAAGCAACAAAATCCTAAAAAAATAATTCTGGAAAATATAATCTTTAAAAATTATTTAAAGGACATTTATTTATATTTTTAAAAGAGGATTTATTTGAGAATATAAAAAGGTGACAGGATACTTCATAGTCCACATTACACAATAAAATAGGCAATAATAACATATCTGCAAGCATGAACATAGATATAATGACAGTTGCATGGCTTATAACAATTATGAGCAAAGGAACCATATCCATAAAGGAATAGTCAAAAAGTGGAATGTATAAACACCTATCACTATGGTTGGTAGTTAAATGCTCTCAGCTTCTTAACTGCAGTCTTCCAAAATTCCCCAATAGACAACCTAAGTCTTTTGATGAGATGGATCAAAAACTGTGATGGGTTACCACAGAATATGCAGTCACCCAAAAAGTTCATGAGAAATTTCATCTTTTACAAATTCATGTACAAAAATGACATCTTTTCATTTATTGAAGACGTTTAAATGTTTTTGTGTCCAAGCATAATGTTTACACAGAAAGTCAACTTTATGATAGTGCACTTTTGTGAAGTCAAATTTATGATGTCCAAGGCAGCAGAAGAAAAGTCTGTCCCAGCTATCAAAGAAAGACTAATTCACCTTCCATATTTGTTCTTTCCAGGCCCCAGCCAATTGAATGGTGCCCATGAATATTGAGGGCAAATCTTCCCCACCTAGTTCACTCAGACCCACACACTAACATCCTCTGAAAACATGCTCACAGACTCACCCAAAATAATGCTTTACCAGGTGTGTAGGTATTCCTTAATCCAATTAAATTGTCATCTAAAATTCAGTCTACAAATCCACCAGTTGTCAACTTGGCATATGTATGCATCTCCTTGACCCATTCTTGATCAATTACAAAATAAAGACAATAACAAGGTAATAGTTCTGCCTACTATGATGCAAGTAACATGAAGCAACCATTGTCTGTGCAGCTAAAAACACAGTAACCTTTTCGCCAGAATTCAGCTTTCAGAATTTCAACATTATGACATTCAGTATTGTGTCTTTCAGGATTATGATCCAATCCCTGTTTTTGAATATTATTTCTGTGAAAATGTAAATATTAGGAAGTTGAAAATATATGTATTGTATACTGTGCAGACTTTCTTCTGTATTAAAGACATCTCTGAGTTCATATAGAGATGTCAGACAAATTTATTATTTCATAAGTTTGACTCTTTCTCTATGAAAATTGACTGGGTACACGAGTAAATTACTTATCAAAATAAATATTTTTATAAATCTTAATTTCAATGACAAAAATATATTTCTGTCTTCTACAAATGTGCATAGCTGGTGAGTGGCCTAATTCAGAATCTAGGCCTAGGTTTTTATGACTTTTTCAATGTACTATATTTTCTTTAAAAAAAAATCCCAAATAAATGAAATTCTCCTTAGGAAGTAATTTAGGTTACTGATCTAGTTTGAATGTTATATCACCAAGCATATGATACTTAGAATTTGAATCTTTTTTGATGCCAAGTTTTTGGGGTTTTTATTGACCCCCAAAACCTTTTTAACATACTCTTAAGTTAAGACTTACCATATGCAATCATCTTGTATGGACTATGGTACACTCTATTACTGTTTAAAAGTATTTTATTTTTCTTCCTTGGCATATTAATGGATTTTATATCTGAATCTTGTTCAACTTAGAAGTGGTCATGTGACTAGATTTGGGTAAAGAAAGATGGCTAGAAGGGATATGTGCACTATTCAGGCAGAAACTTTAGGAGCCAACAATATTTTGTTATGTCTTTTTCGCCCTTTCTGCCACAAAAGAAGCAACATTCCAGACATAGCTTGCTCTGATAGCCTGAGTCCCAAATAATGATGATGTGGAACAGAAGAACAGCCCATATAAACAGCGTGGGGAATAAGGCCTCCTACTTTTCTTCCTTCTCCTACTCCTCCTTCTTCTTGTTCTTCTTCTTTTTTTGTTATTGTAGTATTACCTAGTTTATAAGTTTAGGTTCTTAATATAAAAAAAAACATGGTTTCTTAATACTTCAGCTTTGACTAATAATTGTTAACATTTATGGTATATTTTTTCTCTGTATACTTCTGTATTTTGTATGTTTAAATAAGGTATCATTATCATGCTCATTTTGCAGGTAAGGAAATTAAGATTTACAAACTGCTGGCTAAACTCATAGAGCTAGTAAAAGAAGGAACTAGAAAACAAATCCACATTACCATAACTCCAACTTGTTTTAGAATAATGCTCTATACTGCATTTCCTAGATAAAGTATTTATCATCTTTTTTTTTTATTTTGGCATATTATGGGGGTACAGATTTTAAGGTTTCAATAAATGCCCATTTCCCCCCCCTCCCCCAAAAGTCTGAGTCTCCAGCATGACCATCCCCCAGATGGTGCACATCTCACTCATTATGTATGTATATACCTGCCCCCCTCCCCCCTCCCACCTGCCCAATACCTATTACTGTAGTACCTATATGACCACTTAGGTGCTGTTCAGTTGATACCAATTTGCTGCTGAGTATATGTGGTGCTTGTTTTTCCATTCTTGGGAAACTTCACTTAATAGTATGGGTTCCAGCTCTAACCAGGAAAATATAAGATGTGCTATGTCACCATTGTTTCTTAGAGCTGAATAGGACTCCATGGTATACATATACCACATTGTGTTAATCCATTCTTGGATTGATGGGCACTTGGGCTGTTTCCACAGCCTTGCTATTGTGAATTGTGCTGCTATAAACATTCGAGTGCAGGTGTCTTTTTTGTAGAGTGTCATTGGATCATTTGGGTAGATGCCCAGTAATGGGATTGCTGGATCAAATGGTAGATTCACTTGTAGCGCTTTAAGATATCTCCATATTGCTTTCCACAGAGGTTGAACTAGTTTGCAGTCCCACCAGCAGTGTAGGAGTGTTCCTCTCTCTCCGCATCCACGCCAGCATTTGTTGTTTGGAGACTTTTTGATGAAGGCCATTCTCACTGGAGTTAAGTGATACCTCATTGTAGTTTTGATTTGCATTTCCCTGATGATTAGAGATGATGAGCATTTTTTCATATGTTTGTTGGCCATTCTTCTGTCTTCTTTAGAAAAGTATCTGTTCAAGTACTATGCCCACTTTTTAATAGGGTTATTTGATTTTTTCTTCCTGATTTTGATGAGTTCTAAGAATATTCTAGTTATCAGTCCCTTATCGGATGCACAGGATGCAAAAATTTTCTCCCATTCTGTAGGTTGTCTGTTTACTTTCATGACTATTTCTTTGGCTGTGCAGAAGCTTTGTAGTTTGATCATGTCCCATTTATTTATTTTTGTTGCTGCTGTGATTGCCTTTGGGGACTTCTTCATAAACTCTTTGCCTAGGCCGATGTCTAGGAGAGTGTTTCCAACATTTTCCTCTAGAATTCTAATAGTTTCATACCTTAGGTTTAAGTCTGTTATCCAGCGTGAGTTGGTTTTTGTGAGAGGTGAAAGGTGTCGGTCCTGTTTTAGCCTTCTACAGGTGGCTATCCAGTTTTCCCAGCACCATTTATTGAAAAGGGATTCTTTTCCCCAGCGTATGTTTTTGTCTGCTTTGTCAAAGATTAGATGGCTATATGAGGATGGTTTTATATCAGGATTCTCACATCTGTTCCACTGGTCAATATTCCTATTTGTGTGCCAATACCATATTGATTTAATTACTACAGCTTTGTAGTATAGTGTGATATCTGGCATATTAATGCCTCCCATTTTGTTTTTGTTGCCTAGAATTGCTTTTGATATTTGGGGTCTTCTTTCGTTCCATACGAAGCGTAAAATTATTTTTTCTATATCTGTGAAGAATGCTGATGGGATTTTAATAGGTATTGCATTGAATCTGTAGATCAGTTTGGGTAGTATAGACATTTGGATGATATTGAGTCTGCCAATCCACGAGCATGGGATGGATTTCCATCTGTTTACATCCTCTGCTATTTCCTTCCTCAGTGTTTCATAGTTCTCCCTGTAGAGGTCTTTTACGTCCTTGGTTAAGTATACTCCTAAGTACTTTAATTCCTTTGTTGCTATTGTGAAGGGAATTGAGTCTTTGATTTGGTTCTCAATGAGATTGTTGTTGGCATATATGAATGCCTCTGATTTCTGTGTATTGATTTTGTATCCTGAGACTTTACTAAATTCATTGATCAGTTCCAGGAGTTTCTTGGTTGAATATTTGGGGTTTTCTAGATATAATACCATATCATCAGCAAACAGTGAAAGTTTGATCTCTTCTGCCCCTATTTGGGTACCTTTAATTCCATTTTCCTGTCTGATTGCTGTAGCCAAGACTTCCAGTACTATGTTGAACAGAAGTGGAGATAGTGCGCAGCCTTGTCTGGTTCCAGTTCTAAGTGAGAATGATTTCAATTTATCAACATTCAGTATGATGATGGCTATTGGTCTGTCATATATGGCTTATATCATTTTTAGGTATGTCCCTTCTATGCCTATTTTCTTAAGTGTTCGTATCATGAAAGGGTGTTGAATTTTGTCAAAAGCTTTCTCTGCATCTATTGAAAGAATCATGTGGACTTTGTTTTTGCTTCTGTTTATGTGGTGAATTACATTTATAGATTTACGTATTTTTAACCATCCCTGCATCCCTGGAATGAAGCCCACTTGATCCTGATGGATTATTTTTTTGATAGGCGTCTTGATTCAGTTAGCTAAGATTTTGTTGAAAATTTTTGCATCTATATTCATTAGGGATATTGGTCTGTAGTTTTCTTTTTTTGTTGAATCCTTTCCTGGTTTTGGTATCAGAGTAATATTCACTTCATAAAACGTGTCGGGGAGGTTTCTGTTCTTCTCCATGTTGTAGAAAAGTTTCTGCAAGATAGGTACTAGTTCTTCTTTGTAAGTGTGGTAAAATTCGGGTGTGAAGCCATCTGGGCGGGACTTTTCTTTTTAGGGAGATTTTTAATTGCTATTTCTATTTCAACTGTTGAAATTGGTCCGTTCAGGAAATCTATTTCTTCCTGGTTGAGCCTAGGGAGGCTGTGTGTTTCTAGAAATTTGTCCATTTCCTCCACATTTTCCAGTTTGTGTACATAAAGATTTTTGTAGTATTCATAAATTATATCTTGTATCTTTTGGGATCAGTTGTGATATCTCCTTTTTTGTTCCTGATGGAATTTATTAGAGATTTCTCTTTTCTGCTTTTTGTTATCTTAGCCAATGGTGTGTAAATTTTGTTTATTTTTTCAAAGAACCAAGTTATTGTTTTATGAATCTCCTGAATAGCTTCCCTGTTTTCAATTTCATTTAGTTCTGATTTGATCTTGTTGATTTCACTTCTTCTGCTGGGTTTGGGGTTGGTCTGATCTTCTATTTCCAGCTCTTTGAGTCGTTTCATTAGATTGTCTATTTGTGATCTTTTTGTCTTTTGGTTATAGGCACTTATGGAGATAAACTTTCCTCTCAGAACTGCTTTAGCTGTGTCCCAGAGGAGTTGATAACTTGTCTCTCCATTGTCGTTTTCTTCATAGAATATTTTTATTTCCATCTTGATTTCTTCATTTATGAAGTAATCATTTGGTAGGAGATTGTTTAATTTCCAGGTTTTTGTGTAGAAATGTGAGTTTCTATTAGGGTTGATTTCTAGTTTTATTCCACTGTGATCTGAGAAGGTACATGGTATGATTTCTATTTTTTTAAATTTCTTGAGATTTTCTTTGTGTCCTAGGATATGGTCAATCTTAGAGAATGTCCCGTGAGCTGATGAGAAGAACGTATATTCAGTGGATTTTTGGGTAAAATGTCCTGTAGATGTCAGTCAGACCCAATTGTTCCAGGGTTTTGTTGAAATTCATTATTTCTTTATTAATTTTCTGTTTGGAGGATCTGTCTCGTGCCATCAGTGGGGTGTTGAAATCACTGGTGATTATGGAGTTGCTGTTAATCCATTTGCTTAGATCCAGTAAGGTTTGCTTTATGAAACTGGGTGGCCCTAAGTTGGGTACATATATATTTAAAATTGTTATATCTTCTTGTTGAACTGTGCCCTTCACCATTATATAATGACCCTCTTTGTCTTTCACTACTTTTGTTGGTTTAAAAACTAAATCGTCTGAAATTAGAACTGCCACACCAGCCTTCTTTTGGCTTCCACTTGCCTGGAATACTGATCTCCACCCTTTTACTTTTAGTCTATATGCATCTTTGCAGGCTATATGTGTTTCCTGAAGGCAGCATATACTTGGCCTGTATTTTCTTATCCATTCAGGCAGCCTATGTCTCTTGAGTGGAGAGTTTAAGCCATTCACATTTATTGAGATAACTGATAGGTAAGGTAGATTACTGTTCATTCTGTTGGGTTGCATGTTGTTGCTTTGATTTCTCTCTTGAGCCATTGTATTATCTGGCCTTTAATCTTTGGGTTTTGGCTGTTTTTATATTTGTGAGTTTTTATTATGGTGTTCCGTGCGTAACACTGTTTTGAGTACTTCTTGTAGGGCTAGTCTTGTCTTGGTGAATTCTCTGAGACTTTGCTTGTCTGAGAATTTCTTAATTTCTCCTTCAAATATGAAGCTTAGTTTTGCAGGGAATAATATTCTAGGCTGGGCATTGTTTTGTTTCAGAAGGGTGAGAATGGGGCCCCAGTCTCTCCTTGCTTGTTAAGTCTCATTAGAGAAGTCTGGTGTTATTCGAATTGGCTTTCCCTTGTATGTCACTTGCTTCTTTCGTCTTACAGCTCTTAGAAGGGCCTCTTTATTTGATACTTTGGTCAGTCTGATGACTGCATGTCGTGACATCTTCCTGTTTGCATTGAATCTCCCAGGGGTCCTCTGAGCTTCTTGAACTTGTATATCAAGATTTTGAGCAAGGCCTGGGAAATTTTCCTCTATTATATCTTCAAATAGCTTGTCCAAACCTTGAGTGTTGTCTTCTTCCCCTTCTGGTAACACTATGACCCTCACATTAGGTTTCTTCACATAATCCCATATCTCTTGTAGGCTTTGCTCATTTCTCTTGTTTCTCTGCTCTATCTCTGTGACGGTTGTATTTAGTTGGAGGATGTTATCTTCAATCTCTGAGATTCTTTTTTCTGTTTGATCTAACCTGTTCTTGAGACTTTCCACTGAATTGTGTAGTTCCTTGAATTGATTTTTCATTTCCAGGAGTTCGGTTAAACTTTTCTTCATTGTGTCTATTTCTTTAGTGAACTTTTGTTCTAGGTCCTGGAGGCTTTTTGTGGTTTCTTTGTGTTGGTTATTGAGTTGTTGTTGCAGCTCAGTCAGTGTTCTTATGATCCACATACGAAATTCCTCTTCTGTCATTTTGGTTGCCTGATTTTGGTTGGTGTCCATTTCTAGAGGGCTGGTGCTTCTCTTTGGGGGTGTGTTTTCCATTTGGTTCTTCATATTTCCTGAGTTCCTTCACTGATTTCTTCCCATGTTGATCAGTTGTTGTTTTTTTCCTTTAGGTTTTTGTTTGGGTATTCACACACCTTGTTTATTTTCTGAGCCGTTAGGTGGTGTCTGTGGGTGAGATTCGACCACTCCCTGTAGAATGAGTCAGTGGGTGCCGTGAAAAGTCTGTGCAGGATGCCGTCCCTGTCAGTAGGTGGCGCTTGCCTGGAGGAACAGGCTATGATGTTGATTTTGTGTCCTGTTATCAGCTCTTGTTCTGGGAAGAGCTGAGTTGGGAAAGCCTGCCCTCAGGCACCACCAATGCCCTTAGCAAGTGTCAAAGTTCTGTTCTCTGCTTCCAGGAAAAGCTGTCAGGGCGGGGCTGGAATGGTCCCGCTCAGCCAGAAAGTCTGTGTGTGGGGGTGGGGCTGTCTGAGACCCGCAGTCTGGAGTGGGCCTCGCTTCTTTCCACCCTCCCAACTCTGCAGCTACTCCTGGGTCTCTGCCAGCAGGCCAGACCACATGCCACCAGGCCTCCCCGGACTTTGATGCCGGCGGGGAGGTTCCCTGCGCATGAACGCCACCTGGGCTGGGTGCACAGCCTCCCTTTAGGGGGAGGGCTGCCCTCTAGGAGACTGATCTGCCCCTGGAGGCACACACACCTCAGCAGGCTGTTCACAAATATCCCTTCTGTGCCCGGGGCAATGCTAGACCTTGGTGCATGGGATCTAGTCTACAGGTCCGACCTCTGGGTCCCAGAGTTCACATGTATCCCCACCAGGGAGAGGATTTCCAGTCCCAATTCACCCACAGGGAGCCCAAGCTGTGTCTGTGTCTCTCAGCCTCTGAGTCGGCACTGTTCTCCTGGGAACACTGTGCCAGCAGCACCTGATAGGGCTGGTGGGTAGTGAGCTCATAGTCTGAGTTCCCCTTAGTCAGCTGTAGGCTCCCAAAAGGGAAGGTCCCGTTCCCTGGAGGTGCCTCTGGCTGGTGGCCGTATTGTCTCTCTGGGCAGCCATGGGTAGGGTCGGCGGAGGGGAGGAGGAGGCAATATGACACCTGTAGTGCTGCTCAGGTCTGTGCACATGGAGGTGCCGGGAGGGAGTTGAGAGCCTGGTGCCGCGTCCACCACAGGTTCACCGCTAGCTGGTGGCGGCCATCTCTGGGCTGGTGTCTGCAGGTCACTCCACCCACTGGGGAGCCCACCAGCAGTCTGAGATGCAGGGGAGGGGAAAGGTGACTGATCCACCTACCCTTGCCACTGGTCTCCAGGCTGCTCCAGAGGTCTCAGCTTCCAGTTCTTCTCCGCAGCCTCCTCCCATGGAGTCTCCCAGCGTCTCAGGTAACCCTCCTTCCGGCCCTCATCTGCTGTATGCTCGTCTTCTTGCTTCTTTTTTCTAATTTCTGCTAGAATCTGTCTTTTCTGCAGAGACACTCTGTCTGGCAGTGTTTCTCGTCCGCCATCTTGATCCTCCCTCTCGGCAAAGAATTTTTGAAGAAGACCCCAAAGCAATCACCACAGCAGTCTGTAAGAGACAGCTGGATTCAAATTTCTTCTGACCTTGTTCACATGGCAAACTCTATCATCTTTGATGTAATTAAGTTTAATAGCTATTTTCCTCCCATTATTCTTGAGCAATTTATGGGATTTAAAATACCATGAGATTTGGCAATTTAAATGCTTTATCATTCAGTAAAATTATCTATTTTCTTAGAACATGTATAATCAACATAATGGATTGTGGTATTCCCCCATCTTTTAAAATTATAACTTCTAAAATGATTATTTTAATGTTTCTTATTATTTATAATATAATAATTAATATAATATATCATATATTATATTATTTATTATTATATTATATATTTATTATATAATATATGCTATATAATTAATATAATATAAAATATATTATAATTTATAATTATAATATAAATTTATATTATTTATCATATAAATTATTATTTATATTTTATTATGCAGAGAATCTTAAAAATAAAGCAGATAGGCCAAGCTAATGAATGATTAACAATAAAACAATGCTATATATTGGCAGAAAAAAAAAGAATAAAGGAAAGAATGTTTCTTAGACAAACCAATACATTAAAAAATTATGTACATAACTACAACAGTATTTGGTTATGTTCATAATATTCAGTTATCAACATCACTTAATGTTATAAAAATGTAACAAAGGTAACACTCCACATATGGTGATTGGGAAACTAGCAAAATGGAAAAGAAAACCTGCATAATAAAGAGTAAGTATTTGCAGTTGTGGAGAGATTATTGACAGTGAGGGAAAGAAAAAAGAATAGTCTTAATTTTATTGGGTTCTGGTGCCTGTGTTAGCAGAGGAAGTTGCAAGATTAAAATTAAAACAGGATTAAGCTCAGTACATTGGCAATTTCTTTAGAGTTTTATGTTCATACCTAAAGCTCCTTTGTAGAATACAGTGGTTAATTCAGGGGAGACCTGCTGCTATAAATGGTGATCTTGAGTAACTAATGGAGGAACATTCCCTGTATGATGTTGCCTAGGACTATGGAAGCCTGGAATTTTATTATTTTGTCCATTTGTTGTGTTATTGAAAAGAAAAAGTGTTATAAACATATGCACTAATGTCTTAAATGCAATTGTTTACAAAAGACCATGGCAGCCTTTTCATTAAATTACAGTGAAATTCAGTGATCATATGGAATTTTAAAAGTTGTAATTGTTTACCTTATAATAAAAGAAATATGAATCATTTATTTTATTGTTTAATTTGTTTCTTTTTTCTCTGATTACATAGCAGAAGACTAAAGAGTATCTTTCTTCAATGAGTTTTTAAAGATTTCTCTTAGAAAATGCTTCTTTTATGCTTCTTATCATAAGCTATTTGACATAAAGAAAGCCACCAGTGAATTTTGTCCTCTAGAAAACTTTTCTTTTAAAGAAACTTTAACTTGATGTAAATTTTTTTCTTTCCCTCTTCTATTATTTTTAGTACAGATGCAAAAAATGCATTTAATATTCTCTAATCCATTTTCTTTCCATTGCACTTCAGTGCTTCCAATATAATGTCAAAATCAAATACCTCCTTAAAAAATGACTTCTGAGATTCTATATCTTAATTTTTCCTATACAAATAGATTTATGTAGGAGAAGATTAAAATTATGTTTTTGTACTTCCTTATTTGAGCTCAAGTTTTATTAATATATAACAATATCACTGACTGTGTAGAATTGTTATGAATATTATCATCACCTGTAGACAGTACTTAGCATAGTGCATGACACATTATGAGTATCAAATGCATGTTAAGTACTTTCTTCTTATTATTATTTCTCTAAATGCTATGCAGTCCACTTTCCCACTCATCCCTTTCAAGTGAGTCACAGTATACTAATATGGCCTTTACTATATCTTGTGATATATTTTAGTATTGCATTGCTATATCTAGTAGCTGCCTTCAGGCAAATGCAACAGTACAGTGAATCCACAGAGACCTGAGATTTCACATACTTATATCCATAAACAGCTCAGATCATTCCTTTAGTGCTTTTCTATGTTCCCAATCCATTATTCTATAAGTTTCAATGCAATCACATTGGAGAATTCTGTTTCATGAGAAAGCCAGAACAAATGATTTCCTAAAGCAATATTGAAATATATTACAAATGAAAGATACCAAAAAGAAAAGAAAGTTTAACAAAATGTTTGGCAAGTAAAAACATTGCAGAAGATGACCATAGCTTGATATTAATAAAATATGACATGGTGGAGGTGAAAAGATTTCTATAATGACTTTATTGTTTAAAGTGACACATTTGTATACCCTCATGGCCTGAAGGAGTTAATGTGACTTCCGAAGTGCTATGTTTTCTGGTTGTCATTATTCAGTGGAGAAAGTGCTAAACAAGAAAAAAGCTATTGGTACTATTGACGAACCAGAACTCTTTTTCTCTCCACAGACAGTCTTTGAAGAGATTTTTAAATGAGTTCCACTGTACTTACTCTTATAAGCTAGAGTGGAAGAATATTGTGATGAAATACAGCCCCTCTATAAAACCATGCCCCAAGCACTTTTGCTCTCAACCAAATGTCTATAGCTAAAGCCTTAAAGTAACAGGCTTATCTATTACTTGACTACACATTTATAACATAATATGCTCATAAAGCTCAAGGAAATAAAATACATCTTAGCTTTCTACTGTGCAAACCTCAACACTGTCATTAAGACCTCTGAGTTTACATTTAATATCTCTTCTGATGTCTGAATTGGGCTGACCAAGGGTGTTTTTATGAAATTTAACCAGAGTGTTCCCTCTCTCAGTGTGAACATACAGCACAAGTCTCACTTCTCATAGTGTTCAGGCAAATATGTATATGTGTGTGCACATAAGTTGTGGTTTGCCAACAGTCTGAGATTTTATTGCATTATTTTTACTTTTTTCCTTCTAAACTGTTGTTATTTTCTGTTTATTCAGGAGAAATGTTTAGCTGTTGCTAATTCCTGCCAAACTCTGGTGCTGAATGCTATCTTGGTTTAATATGTTCATTTTATTGAATGTCTGCATTAAAAAATAAGGGCTAAAGTGCCAAGATGTGACACATTAGTTGTTACTAAAATCATATTTTTTCTCAGCGTCTGATAGATTTTCTAAGTTTTGGTCATAAAGATATCAATTTTATTATTATTACAGATTGTTTGGAAAATATATATCAATTAATTTCTGGGTAGTATTTCTGTCTCCATTCTTCTAGAGAAAAATAATTATTATAAAATCAATGACACTATGAGAAATTACTGAAAATTTTAGGGAGAATTTACAGATTACCAAATGGAGTATTGGTGATTGATGCTGCAACATCCTTGTATACAAAATTAATATTCTATAAATTCTATATTTAATTGTATTCCCCCAAAATTCATACTTTGAATTGCTAACTCATAGTACCTTAGAATGTGATCTGCTTTGGAAATAGGGTCATTGAAGTTATAGTTATATAAGTTATGATGAGGTCATTGGAATGGGCCCCTATTAAGTATGACTGGTATACTTATTAAAAGGGGAAATTTGGATACAGGGGCTTGCACACAGAGAGAATGCCATGTGAAGGTAAATGTAGAGATTGGAGTGATACTTATATAAGCTAAAGGAAGAGGCATGGAACAAATTCTTCCTCTCAACCCTCAGAGGTATCAATCCTATCGACACTTCAATCTTGGTCTTCTAGCCTCCAGAACTTTGAGATAATTTCTGCTGTTTAAGCTACTCAATTTGTGGTACTTTGTTACAGCAGCCCTAGCAAACTAATACCTTCTATACTAGTACATACTAGTAGAGGTGCAATCAGTTGTTTAGAGCAAATGAGTATTCTATTTAGCCTGTCATTAATTTTGCCTGACAGGTGCCACTGTTTTACCAGTGATTAAATTTGTGAATACCACCATTACTGCTCTCGCAGAAACAGTCCTCACGCAAGAGGTAACCCTGCAGTTGTGCCAGATACAGCGCTTCAGTTTCCAAATTTGTAAAGATATTAGCATAAATGACCTTGAAGCTATCACCAGACTTCTGCAATTCTCTGAATTTATAATTCTTGAAATTGTCGAACTATTATTTCTATGTTACAGACAAGAAAAACTGAAACTCTAAGAAGTTTAGATAGAGTAAGGACACTTGTTCAGAAAATATAAGAGGAATTCAATTTAAAATCCTATAACTCCAGTGGGTTTTTCAATTTACCACTGTGCTCCCCAAATGCTTGTTATATAAACATTGACTATAAAGTAGAATATAACATGGGTACAAATTCAAGCCTGACCAAGTGAGGTCATTATGTTAATTGTAAGAAAGGTGATTGATAAAATGTTATTTTATTAAAGAAGGGGTGTTTCTGAATGCCCAGTAATTGTAGGCTCCATTGTAAATGTTGCTGTGTAATGGATGTCCTTGAAAGAAAAGAGTTGTTCAAGCAAAGCCAGCTGAAAATCAGCAAACTGTACTTAAGAATTACATCTATGGCTGTAAATAGATTTTTAGAGTTCACATTTTATTTGTGTGTTTTTATAGCAATCAATAAGAAGCCATCTATAGCATTTAGGTGTTCCCATGCTGTTTGCTGTGATAGCTACTGAATCACTGTTAGGAAATTCACTGCGTTAACAGGTTATATTGGCTAGCTAAACACACTTGAATAGAATAGCAAACAACAGTAGAGGGTCAATATAAACTAAAATTATAAAAATCTAGTTGAATAGGGAATATAGGGGAGATTGAGGAGGTTCCCCAAATTTACTTTAAAAGATCGATACTCTCTATGTACTAATATTTAATATTATGCTAAGAATATACATTCACAATGATTCCAAATCTGGTCATATAGTGTGCAAAAAAAAAAAAGGTACTTATAAAAGATTATACTGAGATTTTGGTTTGGAAGTTTGTGTTTTTGATAGTGGTGAGAGTAGAGTGGTGAACCAATCACATTTCTACACACCACTCTCATCAAGTGAAAACCAATGAAAGTTAATTGGTCCAATTTCAAAGCATTAAGAAACTTTTCTGTATTGGAGCAAATCATATTCCACAGATGACTTCTCCAGATTAAATCTCAGTATTCTGAACACAAATAACTCAGAGATTACTATTTTCTTGGCACTGGAATTTTAAAATGTATTCTCTAAGATGGTTCTCTAAACTACAAAGGAATTTATTCTAAATATTTCATATTGGTACATGGGAACCATCTACAGGCAACCTTATCTTGTTTATTTCAGCAGGTGCCATCAACTAAACCTAAGTGATGGAACAGCTGCCACTAAATTGACGTTACTTTGGAATGGTCTTCAAAGGGTACTTCCAGGGATGAAAGTTACAGTACAATTAATCTAAAAAAAAGTAAAGAAAAATTGTGACATGCTTTGAAAGTCTCAAACAGAACATCAAACAGTAGAGATAATTTAAAAACTGATTAAAAAATTATCAAGAAAAATGAAAATGATCAAGAAAATGAAAACGTATTAAAATCTAATTGATTGATGTTTGCATGTTGTTTTAAAAGTGTATCTGAAAAATTCCTAAAAATTTCAAAAAC
Source organism: Microcebus murinus (assembly GCF_040939455.1). Classification (NCBI taxonomy): domain Eukaryota; kingdom Metazoa; phylum Chordata; class Mammalia; order Primates; family Cheirogaleidae; genus Microcebus; species Microcebus murinus. The sequence goes on along the minus strand of NC_134105.1, from coordinate 85,681,618 downwards.
ATTTAAATATTCATAGTTTTAAAAATAAATTGGGAGATTTAGATGAGGCCTTTGATTTTATGTTTATTACCAGTATATTAGTTATTTGGAGTATGAATTTCTGTTGTCTATGAAGAATAATAAAGTGGGGTAATATAATTATATTTTTATTAGGACATACATCAGGCAAGTAGATGAAATAAATTCATACACATATTCAAAAGAGATTTCTGTGAACTTTATAAGGTAAAATAATTAAATTATCAGAAAAAACATGCCATGATTTAATTAATGAATTTTCCGATTTTCTCGTGGAAACATTATCATTTCTTTTTTCATGTTTGATTTTGTAAAATAGGAGGTAACCTATGTAATTTAGTTAGGAAAAGTACTTCCATGTCATAAAACTAATGGAAGAAATTGAAATAGATCATTTACATGAAGAAAAAAGGGAGGATATTAAAATTTCTACCCAAACTGATCTACAGATTCAATGCAATACCTATTAAAATCCCATCAGCATTCTTCACAGATATAGAAAAAATAATTTTATGCTTCGTATGGAACCAAAGAAGACCCCGAATATCAAGAGCAATTCTAGGCAACAAAAACAAAATGGGAGGCATTAATATGCCAGATATCAAACTATACTACAAAGCTGTAGTAATTAAAACAATATGGTATTGGCACAAAAACAGGAATATTGACCAGTGGAACAGATGTGAGAATCCTGATGTAAAACCATCCTCATATAGCCATCTAATCTTTGACAAAGCAGACAAAAACATACGCTGGGGAAAAGAATCCCTCTTCAATAAATGGTGCTGGGAAAACTGGATAGCCACCTGTAGAAGGCTAAAACAGGACCCACACCTTTCACCTCTCACAAAAACCAACTCACGCTGGATAACAGATTTAAACCTAAGGTATGAAACTATTAGAACTCTAGAGGAAAAAGTTGGAAACACTCTCCTAGACATCGGCCTGGGCAAAGAGTTTATGAAGAAGTCCCCAAAGGCAATCACAGCAGCAACAAAAATAAATAAATGGGACATGATCAAACTACAAAGCTTCTGCACAGCCAAAGAAATAGTCATGAAAGTAAACAGACAACCTACAGAATGGGAGAAAATTTTTGCATCCAATGCATCCGATGAGGGACTGATAACTAGAATATACTTAGAACTCACGAAAATCAGGAAGAAAAAATCAAATAACCCCATTAAAAAGTGGGCAAAGGACTTGAACAGAAACTTTTCTAAAGCAGACAGAAGAATGGCCAACAAACATATGAAAAAATGCTCAACATCTCTAATCATCAGGGAAATGCAAATCAAAAACCACAAAGAGATATCACTTAACCCCAGTGAGAATGGCCTTTATCAAAAAATCTCCAAACAATAAATGCTGGCGTGGTTGCGGAGAGAGAGGAACACTCCTACACTGCTGGTGGGACTGCTAACTAGTTCAACCTCTGTGGAAAGCAATATGGAGATACCTTAAAGCGATACAAGTGAATCTACCATTTGATCCAGCAATCCCATTACTGGGCATCTACCCAAATGATCCAATGACACTCTACAAAAAAGACACCTGCACTCGAATGTTTATAGCAGCACAATTCATAATTGCAAGGCTGTGGAAACAGCCCAAGTGCCCATCAATCCAAGAATGGATTAATAAAATGTGGTGTATATATATATACCATGGAGTACTATTCAGCTCTAAGAAACAATGGTGATGTAGCACATCTTATATTTTCCTGGTTAGAGCTGGAACCCATACTATTAAGTGAAGTATCCCAAGAATGGAAAAACAAGCACCAGATATATTCTCCAGCAAACTGGTATTAACTGAGTAGCACCTAAGTGGACACATAGGTATTACAGTAATAGGGTATTGGGCAGGTGGGAGGGGGGAGGGGGGCGGGTATATACATACATAATGAGTGAGATGTGCACCATCTGGGGGATGGTCATGCTGGAGACTCAGACTTTTGGGGGGAGGGGGTAAATGGGCATTTATTGAAACCTTAAAATCTGTACCCCCATAATATGCCAAAATAAAAAAAAAGTATAAAAAAAATTTAAAATATGAAATTTAGCTAGAAATAAATGGGACTTAAAAAAAATTTCTTAACATGTGATTTTACATTCTTCCATTGATTGTGGTATTTACAAATTTATGTTTGAATTATCTATATTTAAGTTGTGAATAGAAATCCATCACTATTCAATTCTTAGTCATATTAATTTATTGAGTGGCTTGCTGGTGTGATTTATTTTGTAATAATCTTCTTCAGATTGTTATTTAGGATATGTTTACATTGAGATTTCAGAAAAAGAAAAATGTAGGAAAAATTAGAATTAAAAATGTATTTATATGTATGGAATGCCATTAGTATTTTATTAATGATGTACTCTTTGGTAATTGTTTAGGAAGAATTATGAACTGAATTTTAATGTATTTTTAAAAAGTTGGTTATCAGGTATGGATTTTGAATTTCAACAGATCTCAAGAAAAAATGTTTCTTCAGCAAAATTATTACATCTTAAAGCAATGTTTAATTATTAATTTTATATGGTTTCTTGTTGGTTTCTTCTTTTGCTGTCTTAGTAAAAAATAATAATAGAAGGTACAATAACACCGTAGAGAAAGTGGATCCACTGGATTAGAAAAATAAAAAAGCCAGGCCAGCATTTAAATATGCTAGTGCTTGGGAAAGTCTGTACTCTTGTCTGAATCAGTGCTTTTTAATCGAATCCTAAAATGAGGAACTTTTTATATCATTTGCAAAATTATGCTGTGAATTATTGCCATTAAAATGAGTCTATGAGCTTTCATCCTGGCATGTAAGGAGCTTAGAGGTCAACACTCTGTCCTACCAACAGGTAAAAAGCTGAACAAACTGAAAAAAAAAAAAAATTCAACAACTCTTCTTAAATCTGTCAGAGAAGTTAGGTCACAGGGCAAATTACTGACCCTAAAACTGAAGAGAGAGACAGGTAAATACAGAGGATCACAATTAACCAGAGCAAAAACTCATGGGCAGAAACCTCCATAAGACTCAGCCCTGGGCTAGCAAGATGTAAACTGTAATTGATGAATTGCTGGAAGCTCAGTGTGGATGCATCGAAGAGTTAAAAACTCCAGGTGACCCAGTTTTTGGGGCACCTCCCACACTTTTATGACTTTACCTCTAGAAACCCTAACCTAGTTTTCACAATGAATATCTGAGACAGTCCCCTTGTACTCCTGTCAGAAGTAGGGGCAAAGGAACCATTTTAAAATACACCAGAGTATTCTGTTATTCTTAATAACCCTTGCCTTCAGGAGAAACTATTTTGCCTGAGTCTGATCTGCAGTGGTTTTATCCGAGGCAACCAAGTGAGGGAAGGGAAATACTCAACTCCAGCCACCTCTAGCCAGCCTGTGCCACCTAAGGGAGGAGTGGGGCTGAGAAGCACTGGTAGACCTCACAGTCCAGGGCCACATGCTCACCGAAAGAAAGACTGAGACCTAATCATAGGACTATAGAAGTTTTTCTTCCATCCACATCTTACCACTACTTTACTAAAGGTGTATTTACTGCAGTTCCTTTTACCCAGTACATAAGGTCTACCTTTCAATAAGAAATTACAAGGCATTATAAGGTAAAACAAACAAACACACAGTTTGAAGATTTAAAGAGAAAGACCAGGCATCAGAACCAGACATGGTAGGGATGTTTGAATTATCAGATGAGGAATTTACACAGATATGATTAATATGTTAAGGGCTTTAGTATAAAAAGTGAACAGCATGTAAGAACAGATGAAAAATGTGAGAAAAGAGATGAAAATTCAAAGAATGACTCTAAACAAAATGCTAGAGATAAAAAATACTGTGGCCAAATGAATAATGACTTTGATGAGCTTCATTAGTAGACAGGTCAGAGCTGAAGAAAAAAATCTCTGAACGTAAGAATGTGACAATAGAAATTGCCCAAACTGAAAAAGCAAAGAGAAACAAAATGAAGACAAAAAATAGACCAGAATATTGAGAAATAATGGGACAACTAAAAAGTTTGTGACATATGCATAAGGGGAATACAAGGGGAAGCAGAAAGAAATGGATAGCAGAAATATTTAAAGCAGTAATGACTGGCAATTTCTCCAAATTAATATTAGACAGTAAACCACAGACCCAGGAAGCTCAGAGAACACTAATCAGGATAAATGCCAAGGAAACTACACCTAGGCATACTGTATTTAAAGTGCGCACAATCAAAAATAAGAAATAATTTCTAAAAGATGCTAAAGGGAAAAAAATAGAAAAATAAGTTTCACATCTGACTACTTTCACATACTGACTATTAGAAACCATGCAAGCCAGAAGAGAGTGGAGTGCAATATTAAAGTGTTAAAAGGAAAACAAATAAACAAAACCCCACCAACATAGACTTCTTTACTCTGAATAATTATCCTTCAAAAATGAAGACAAAATAAACATTTTCTCAGACAAATAAAAACTGAACAAATTTATTTCTAGTAGACCTGTCTTCCAAAAAAATGTTAAAAGAAGTTCTTCATAGAGAAGGAAAATAATATAGGTCAAAAACTCAGATCTACATAAATAAAAGAAAAGCATCAGAAAATAATAAAACAAAGTTATATAAACACTTTTATTTTTCCTATTCTTAATTGTTCTAATAGGTAACCATTTGTTCTAAATTATAGCAACAATGTACTTGATACATCTGCTTATGTGTATATACATATTTTTTTCATTTTATACATATATAAAATGATGTATGCTTATGCATAAGTGAAATAAATTATATAAATGATACAAAAAACAAATGAGAGCAATTAGAAATCTTTTGTTTTTTATAGTCTTTACTGTATATATGAAGTAATAAAATGTTATTTGAAAGTGTATTTGCATTAGCTGTAAATGTGTGTTGCAAGCTCCAATGTAACAATAAAAATGTTAAAAAGAATAAAAATTGATATGTTAAAAAAGGAGAGAAATAGAATAATACAAAATGCATCATTAAAACTGCAAAAGGCAGAAAAATTGTGGAAGACAAAAATAGGAACAAAGAACAAGAGCAATAAATATAAGATAATAACAAATATAGTAGATACTATTCCAGCTACATCAATAATTTTTTAGATGCCAATGGCCTAAATACAACAAAAGACAGGGATTGTCAGAGTGAATCAAAGGCAAGACCTAACTTAATATATGTTGTCTATAAAACATCCATTTAAAATATAAAGACATATGTATATTAAAAAGAAAAGGATGAAAAAAGATATACCATTCTAACACTAATCAAAAGCAAGTAGAATTAGCTATATTAATTTCAGTCAGAGCAGGCTTTAGAGCCATGGAAATTATCAGGGATAAATGGGGAAATTACATAATGGTGAGTAGGTCAATATCAATATTAATGTGTATGTGACTAATAACAGAGCATCGAAGTACATCAAGTAAAATCTGATTGAAATGCAAGGAAAAAATAGATGAATTCACTATTACAGTTGTAGACTTCAATATCCCTCTATCAGAAGAAGGCAGATCCAGAAGGTGGAAAATCAGTAAAGACATGGTTGAACTCAATAGTGCCAGCAATCAACTGGATGCAATTGACATTTATAGGCTATTTGATTCAATAACAGCATATTATACATTCTTCTCAACCTGCATGGAACATTCAAGTGGACTACATTCTGTGCCATAAAACTCATCTTAGTAAATTTAAAAGAATTGAAATCATTCAATATCTGCTTTTAGTCCACAATAGAATCAAACTAGGAATCAATAAAAGAAAGATAGCTAGAAAATCCCAAAATATATAGAAAATAAACAAAATATTGCTAAATAATACATGAGTCAAAGAAGAAATCTCAAAAGAAACTAAATTAGAAAAGAAGAAAAATCTAAAATTGATAATCTAAGCTTCCACTTTAGGAGATTGTAAAAGGAAGAGCAAATTAAATCCAAAGTAAGCAGAAGAAAAGAAATAATAAAGATTAGAGCAGAGATTAACAAAATTGAAATCAATAAAAAAAATTAACAAAAAAGGGGTCATTATTTGAAAAGATCAATAAAATATACAACCTCTAACTAGGATAACTAAGGAGAAAAATAGAAGATAAAAATTACTAATATCAGAAATAAAAAAGGGATCACCATTACAGATCCCAAAGATATAAAGGAATATTATGAACAACTCTATTGCCACAAATTTGATAACCTAAATAATATTGGCCAAGACCCTCAAAAGGATGTAGTATGAATACATCTATATATAACAAATAAATTGCATCCATAATTTATAACCTTCCATGATAGAAAGTGCCAGGCCCAGATGGGTTCACTGGTGAATTCTATAAAACATTTAAGAAAGAAATTATACAATTCTCTATAATCTCTTTGAGGGGACAGAAGCAGAAGAAATACTTCCTAACATATTGTAAGAGGCCAGAATTACCCCAGCACCAAAACCAAAGATATTACCAGGAAAGAAAACTACATACCAGTATTTCTCATGAACATAAATACAGTAATCCATAAGAAAATATAATATTAGCAAATTGAATCTAGCACAACAACCAACTGAGATTTATTCCAGGTATGTAAGGCTGGTTCTACATTCAAAAATCAATTAATATAATCCTTTATATCAACAAACTACAGAATAAAAATCACATAATCATATCAATAGTTACATAAAAGGCATTTGACAGAATCCAATACCTATTAATGATAAAATCTCTCAGCAAATTGGAACAGAAGGGAGCATATACTGACAATGAGACAGTGCAATATGAAATTAAAAACACATAGCCATTCATATTAGCATTTCAAAAAATGAAATATGTAGGTATAAATCTAACAAAATATCTACAAGATTTATATGAGGAAAACCACAAAACTCTGTTGAAACATATCAAAGAACTAATTAAGTGGAGAGATAGTACATGTTCTTGGATTGAAAGCCTCAATATTGTCAAGATGTCAGTACTATCCAACTTAATCTATAGTTTCAACATAATCCCTAGCAAGATTTCAGCAATTTTTCTTGTTGATATCAACAAATAACCAATTTGATATTCAAGGAGAACCAAGGAAGAGGACTGGCAATACTCAATTTCAAAACTTACTATGAGGCTATAGTAATCAAAACATGTACTGTTGGCAAAAGAATAGACAGATCAATGGAAAAAATAAAGAGCCCCAAAATGACTCATATAAATATATTCAACTGATTTTTGAAGAGCAAAAGCAACAGAATAGAGCAAAGATAACAAGTGATGCTTAAACAATTGAATATCCACACCCAAAAACAGTAATCTAGACATGGATCTTTCACCTTTAGCAAAGATAAATTCAAAATGGACCACAGACCTAAATGTAGAACACAAAATCATAAAATTTATAAAAAATAACATAGGGAAAAACTTCATCTACTTGTGTATGTATCTTTGATACAATGCAAAAAGCATGATCAATGAAAAGGAAAATCGATAATGGACTTTCTTAAAATTAAAAATTTCTGCTCTGCAAAAGATAATGTCAAGAGAATAAGAAGGCAAGTTAAAGATCAGGAGAAAAAAAGGCACATCAGGTAAAGGACTATCATCCAAAATATACAAGAAGCTATTAAAACTCAACAATAATAAAATAAGCAATCCAACTATAAAACAGTCAAGGATCTAAACAGATGCCTCACAAAAGAAGATATGTAGATGGAAAATAATTATATGAAAAGATGCTCAACATCCTATGTCATTAGGCTATTGCAAATTAAAACAACACTGAGATACTACTGTATACCTATTTGAAAGTTAAAATGCAAAACACCAAATGCTAGTGAAGATGTGGAACAACAGGGACTCTCATTCAGTGCTGGTGGCAATGTAAAATGCTACAGCCACTTTGAAAGATAGTCCTTTCAAAACTAAACATACCTTTCCCATATAATCCAGCAACCAAACTCCTTGGTTTTTAACCAGATAAATTGAAACTTATTTCCACACAAAAACCTGCCTATGGATGTTTATAGCAAGTTTATTCACAATTGGCAAAACTTGAAAGCAACCAAGATGTCCTTCGGTAGATGACTAGATAAATATACCGCGGTACATCCAAACAGTAGGAACTTACTCAGCACTAAAAACAAATGAGCTATCAAGCCCTGAAAAGACATGGAAGAAACTTAAATGTATATTACTAAGTGAAAAAAACCAATCTGAAAATCTTACACACTGTATTATTCCAACTATGTGACATTTTGGAAAAGACAAAACTATGGGGACAGTGAAAAGATCAGTGATTTGGTAGGGGGAGGTTAAGAGGAAGGGAGGGATAATTAAGCAGAGCATACAGGATTTTAGGGCAGTGAAACTATTCTTCAGAGGTGGATTCATGTTATTAAATATTTGTCAAAATCCATAAAATGTGTGACACCAAGGTGAACACTAAAGTAAATGATGCACCTTGGGTGATAGTAATTAATGTAGGTTCATCTATTGTAGTAAATGTACCACTCTGGTGGGGAATGTTGATAGTGAGGAAGGCTATGTATATGTGGAGATAGGAGTTATATGGGAACTCTCTATACCTTCCACTCAATTTTGCTTTGAATCTAAACCTGCTCTGAAAAATAAAGTTTATCAATTACCAAAAAAAACAAAAAAAATAGTTTGCTTCATATATGAAACTAACAATTAGCAGAGCACCTTGAATTTTCTGGTAAGCTTAGAATATCTTGAAACTTGGAAGCAACTAGGCAATAGCTAAAAATATTTAAATGCTAGTTTGTAAAGTTTTAATTTGCCTATTAAAGGATAAAGAGTAAAGGGGGCAATCAATTAATGTCCTTTTCATACATTTTAACTGTATTGTATTTAAGGCTTTTATGTTTTAGAATTCCATTTATATAACATTTATTCTTACAACAAAATTTGCAGAATAAATGGTTTCTCTAAGAAACAATGGTGATTTTAGTATCTCTTAAGAGCAGTAAGATCAATAGTCATCATAATAGTAATAGTTTATATTTATTGTGTGTTTAATCTGTGCCATGTCCTATGCTTAGAAGATGATAAGCATAACATTTTTAACTCATAACAAATCCCTGAGATATTTACTATTATATCATCTTTCTTATTTTACACTTGAGTAGAAGTTTGCCCAAGATCACACAAAATTAAAATATCTTTTCACTTGTACCCATTTTTGAAGTGTTCACTACTCAAAATATTGAGAAAAGTGGTACATCTGCAATGTAAATGTTTGACTTAAAACCTATATCTTGATTACTATCCTTTACTGTCTCATAAATTATTAACCAAAATTATCCTGAGCTAGTTGGCCTTTTCGGTTTGTACAGAGAAGATATCAAGAATGTACATTCTTATTCCTACTCGGGCACTTTATATGTGGAAAGGAATACAGAATTAAGAGACTCAATTGTCTTCATTTCAGTACTATAACTGTAAATGGTTTTTTTTTAAACCACTCAAGGATTTGAATATTGATTCGCCCTGACAGTGTGATGTGTAACTAGGTGACAGGAGAGACTGCTGTACTGCTCTCCCAGGTACTAAAGGTGGGATGTGAAACACTTGCTCCTTGAGATTAAAGCTCAGCTTTTTGACCATTAAAAATCCTCATTGATTTCCCAAATTCCATATTTATAGTTTCATGAATCTTACAAAAATTATTGAAGCATAGAAAAACATTGTCCCCCAAAATAAGAAGATGGTCCTTGAATAATTTTGTAGTTGTCACTGGCATCAGCTTTTTTTATTATTATTATTGTCAGGTAAGACATTTCTTCTCATTGTTAAATGTAGGCATTTTATTTGGTGGGGAGAAAACTAGATTGAAATTAAAGAAGCTGAAATCTATTCTCAATTTCTTCTCTCTTTTTGTGACAGTGCTATTCCTCAGGATACTTGTGTAAAACATTTAATGTGAAAATCCATACTGTTTCTAAAATTTCAGTATAAATTTAGCACAAGCTATAGCATCTCATGATATTATCTTACAAATGCTATGCGATTCTCTAATAACATTTAAAATGACTGATTTACAAATATAAACATTTGTTTTAAAGCTCAGGCTCTTATTTGATCTGATCCTGAATCTTGTTCTTTTTTTTACCCCCTCCCGCAAAATAGTTTGATTTTATATTAGTTTTCAAAGGAGAGCATTAAATTAAAGGTGACATTGTCTGGGGCATTTTCCTCTTGCCAAAGAGAGACCATATGTACAAGGGGAGCAGGGAAGACTTATACAACAGCAGAAATTTTTATCTGGTTTAATATTCCCTGCATTCAAAGAGAAATCATTTGTACTTTTAGTGCATTAGAAGACACGTCCCTATAGGCATGGATGAAAATGTAAAAGATCTTTCCACTTGCACTTGTATTTGGAATTGTTTGGCATCAGAATATTGAGACAAGTGAAAAAGACATTAAGTTTGGAACATGGTCCCTACTCTGCCCTTGAATTTCACATTCAATAATCTTTTTTAAGAGCTCCCTTAAGAGACCATTTCGATATTATTCCTCTTTATGCTAAACATGAATAGTCAAATATGACTATTTGAAGTCTGATCTTCAAATATAAGAACCCAACCTGGAATTTCAAACACGATTGTATAATAATCTTTGGGCAGAATAGAATGCAACAAACTTCCAATGAATTGAAACACCTGCTTTACAGATACCCCATGGAGGACAAGATACACACATGTGAGCAATTCAACAAATTTAACAAGACCTAATGAGCCTTGAAACTGTAATTTAATTCTTAATTTCTGTGAAGTAAATTTAGTAATGACTGATAAGGATCATCATCATCCACACTTAGGGAGTCATTAACAGGAAAGTAGAAACACCTGTCCTTTTATGTAAGGCGCTTAGTTCATTTTATGTAAGATCTGGAGCTGCTATCCCTTGTATGGGAGCAACAAATGAAGATTCCAGGGTTAAAATTATCTTAAAAAAAACAATTTTGTACTAAAAAGCATGATGATTGTTAAAATAAAATTCCATAGCTACAAGGTTAGGGTTAACCAGTGTTTCACAACCTGTTGTATTGCCAAGGATGAATGGCTTTAGTTGATGTATATACCCTTGAGTGATAGTTGCATGCATGACCATAGTTACAAACAAGAATATGTTTGCTTGTACAGTTGCGTTTCAGGATGGAAATACTTTCTTGCTGTAGGGTTGTTGTTGTTTTTTTTAATTTTTGTTACTATCATAGTTAAATCTCTGAGCGTTCTTTCTTTGATATTAATATTTCACTGTAAGGGTTTTTTCTGTTATTAGAAAAGGACATTGTCAATATTCAGAATTCATTAAGACTCTGATTGGATAAGCTGGAGACTAAGTAAACTATTCTAATACTGAAATTTAATATTTATTAGTAAAGTGTAAGATCAATATTACGACACCCATTTCCCTTCCCAGTCTGCCTAACATAATGACTTCTCGTTTCTAAGTAGATGCTTCATGAAGGTCCCAACAGAAGAAAACAAACAAACAAACAAAAAACTTGTGTGCCTATGGCCCATTCTTTCCAATACTTTTAAATAAATGAACTCAGGTAAACTAAGCACCAAGAGCAATTCTGAAAAATAAATTGTCACAGAAGTCGAGGAGGCAGTGTAGATTATTGAAAGGAATGAAACACCAATTAGCAAGCCTAGCTTCTGTCATACCCAGTCTGTCATACCCAGTCAATTAGCAAGCCTAGCTTCTACATATCCATACCACTAGCTTCTGTCATACCCAGCACTAGAACAGTAAGTGGCAAGAATGACTGGAAATCCTTTTTAATTCTTGATTTCTCTGTGACTCAGTTTCCTCATCTATAAAACATGATTTTCCTCAACCCCATGTTTCTTGTTTGAGAACAATGAAATAAATATTTGAAATTACTTTGTCAATGGCCAGAGTTACTGTTATTTGAATACTGAATTTGTTACTGTTATTCTCATATTCAATTTTTCATTCATTAAACAAACTTAATACTAAGTAATCACTATGATTGCAGCAGACATGTGAAGAGAACGTGAGAAGATACTGTTTTATGGTCCCAGATTGGGACCTCGCTAGTGGCTCAGATGTCAACATGGAACCACTTTGGACAGTTGGAAGTCATATGACCTGTGCATGCAGATCTCCCATGAGTCTCTGAAAGCCCACTTGTGGGGGGTGAATAGCAGCAGCACCCACTTTCTTCCATAGGAGACCCAGAATCCCTCGCTAACTACCTAACGAGAAGGTTATAGAGTTATAGAGGTAGGGCACCACATGCCATGAAAGTAAGAAACAAAAATAAGATGATAAGAAAACGTAAGGATGGAAGCAACCAATGCTTTATTGGGTGATTCTCACAGTTTTGCAGAAATAATGAGATAAACTAAATTCGACTGGCCTGAAGAATCTGGATATTGCCTAAAGAGTCTCAAACTAACGTGTAATAGAAATCGCCTGGGATGGTAGCTAAAGTGCATATTCACATGCTGAATTATTGAGACCATTTAAACAGTATTATCCTGGACCTAAGGAATTGGGTCATATAGCATATGTAGTTGGTCTAAAGACCACACTGAAAAATATTGAGTTAAATTTTTCTTAATTGATTACAAAATAAAATCAATAAAATTTGTCACATGATAGATTTATTTTATAAGTAGGAAAATAGTATTGTCTTTAGGAAGTGAAGAGCTACATCTATTATTGTTGTTGTTGGGTTTCCTTGATGATAAGAAAATTTTAGTTAATGAAGTCTAATTTATTAAATTTATTTTCTATGTATTCTCAATGAAAATATTGCTTTCCCCAAATCATGAAATTATTCTCATAGACATTAATATTTTCTTCTAGAGGCATTATAATTGTTGGTCTTTTGATTTGGCTTATGATTTATCTGTAATGAATTTTTGTGTATAGTGTGAGGTAAGAGTCTATAGTGTTTTTGTTTACCCACAGGATGGATATCTATTTATTCCAGCACTGTTTGTTGAAAGAATATTTTCTTATTTGATTGTTCTGTTGCCTTTTTAAAAAATCATGTGACCATGCACTCCTGGATCTATTTCTGGGCTGTCTATTCTGTTTTATTATTCTATTTGTTGATTTTTATGCCTATACCAGATTCTTGATTACTGTAGATTTATATAAAGTTTTGAAATAGGTATATAAGTCTTTCAACTTTGATCTTTTAAAAGATTCTTTTGGCTGTTGTATTTTGTTTGTCTTTCCATGTACATCTTAGTTCACCTGGTTGATTTCTGAGAAAACCCTGCTAGTATTTTCACTGAGATTATATGCAATTTATACATGTAATTGAGACAAATTCATATCTTAATATTGATTCTTATAATCTATAAACAATGTATTTCTCCACTAATTTAAATCTTTTGTCATTTCCTTTCAACAGTGTTTGTGATTTCACCATACTGATCATGCACATAGTTTTATATCTGTAGTTCATAATTTTTGTGCTATTGTAAATTCTACTGATTTTTATTTCAATTCCCAGTCATTTATTACTAATATATTGACATTATATCCTGCAACCTTGTTAAAATTACTGATTACCCCTGGATTCACTTTGTAGATTATTGTGGATTTTCTACCTAGGAGATTGTGCCATGTGTGAATAGAGATGGTTTTATTTTGTTTTTTCCTTTCAAACATGTATGACTTTTGTTTCTTTTAATCATCTTCTTATACTGGCAAAGGCATCTGGTAGATTGTTGGAAAGTGCAGTCATAAGCCACATGACAATGTTTCAGTCAGCAATGGCCAACGTATAAGACAGTGTTACCATAAGATTATAATTGAGCCGAATAATTCTTATGGCCTAGTGACTTCTTAGCCATCATTAACATTGCAGCACAGTTGTTAGAGGCAAAGACCCTCAAAGACCCTCAACTCTCTTATGACTCGTCTTACACACGGACTTTGCCCTGGAAAATTTCAGCTATAGCTCTGAGAAGAATGCAGTCCATGACGTGCTGACCACGGGATGCTCTAGGGTATGCTGACTGCAATTGTTCCCGACCACCTGCCAGGTTGCAAATGAGTAACCAGTCAAAAACAGGATACTGATAAGACACTGATTGGGGCTAATTAACCCAGACCCAAGCCTCATCGTCAACACTCTATTTTTTTGTTTCTACTTCCTTGTTTCTGTATGCTTATAAAACCTACTAAGAATCCAAGTAAAGCAGACCTTGACAATCATTCGCTTGGTCTCGTTTCTTTCTCTCGCTCATCTCTTTCAGGCACGGTCCCCCTCGCCCCCGAGAGTAACAGAAGGTCCCGCGAGTCGGGACAAGTGGCGCCCAACGTGGGGCTCGAGGTACGGACTTTTGTCGGGTGACGCCACGGAGTGCTCTTCGGCCAAAGGAAACCCTACAGAGACCCTCGTTCTGCCGCTCACAGAGTCGACGGTCTGGTGAGTAAAATTTTACATTGTCACCCCATCGAGATGGGCCATTCATTGTCTAAGGAGGCCGTTTTTATTAAGGATCTCAAGGCCTCACTCAGAGAGAGAGGAATTAGAGTTAAGAAAAAAGGACTTAGTAAAGTTTTTTGTGTTCATTGATCGTGCTTGTCCTTGGTTTATTATTGGTAGACGTAAAATTCACCCACACAAATGGCAAAAAGTAAATAGAGATTTAAAAAAAAAGACTTAGTAAAGTTTTTTGTGTTCATTGATTGTGCTTGTCCTTGGTTTATTATTGGTAGACCTGAGATTCACCCACATAAATGGCAAAAAGTAGGTAGAGATTTAAACGATTTACTTCTAAGTCAGGGCCCAGATGCCGTCCCTAGATCTGTTTTTTCGTACTAGGGACTAATCAGAGATATTGTTGAAGGGGCAAATTCAGACCCCAATAAAAAGCAGCTGCTCTCAGTAGCAGAATTCTGCCTCCGACCCATGTCGCGGTCTGCTTTGAGAACTTCTTTAGAGGCGACCAAAGAGTCGGCTTCTCCTAATGATCCTGAGTGACCAACATGCCCTTCCCCTTGTCCTATTCAATTTCAGTCGGCCTCAGAGAACAGCCGACAAAAAGATCCCCAGACTCTGGACTCCTCCGAGCAACCGCAGGGAGTGCAAGAGTGGACTTGTGTGCCTCCTCCGACACAATATTAAAACCTGAAAATGGTGTTCAAATTTTGCCTACTGGCTCATTTAGACCCCCACCGGCTAATATGTTCTTTTTTATTCTGGGCCGAGCCTCCTCTACTCTTGCAGGGCTCATAGTCCACCCTTCCATAGTAAATAGTGACTTTACTGGGGAGATTAACATCTTAGCCAGCGCGCTTACAGGCCCTGTGTGTGTCTCTAAGGGACAGCGTTTAGCTCAGGCGTTGCCCTTGCCCCTTAATACGTCCTTCCCAGCCATCACCTCTAACCGAGGTGCTTCCTGCCCTGGCTCTTCTGATCTCTATTGGGTCCAAGCTATCACCAAAAAGCGACCCACCCTGCGGTTAAAGTTAGATGGTAAACTTTTTAAAGGCCTTCTTGATTCTGGCGCCAATTCCACAGTTATTGCCCAAGACGCCTGGCCCCAATCATGGCCATTGCAGCCTTCACTTACACACTTACAAGGTATAGGACAGTCTAATAATACTCTCCAGAGCTCAAAAATTTTAACATAGAAAGACCCTGAGAAAAATAAAGGCACCACCCAACCCTTTGTAGTCCCAAACCTGCCTGTTAACTTGTGGGGGCGTGATATCCTTGCACAAATGAATGTCATTATGTGCAGCCCCAATGAAGTTGTAGCCAGCCAAATGCTTAAACAGGGATTCCTCCCAGGACAGGGCTTAGGCAAGGAGGGTCAGGGACTAAGAACACCCCTGACCACCCCCCATAAGTCAGACAGATCAGGACTAGGGTTCAAAGAACATTTTTTGTAAGGGCCATTGATCCCCCTGCACTTCAGGCAGATAAAATCACTTAGAAAAGTGACTCACCTGTCTGGATCGATCAGTGGCCCCTCCCATCTAACAAGCTAGCCGCAGCTACAGCGTTGGTGCAGGAACAATTAGCTGCCAGACACATAGAGCCCTCTACTTCACCATGGAACACCCCCATTTTTGTCATTCGAAAAAGGACTGGCAAGTGGCGGCTGCTACAAGACTTGCGGGCTGTTAATCAAACAATGGTTCCCATGGGGGCACTCCAGCCTGGTTTGCCTTCGCCCGTAGCTATCCCCAGAGGCTACTATAAGATAGTCATTGACCTAAAAGACTGCTTTTTCTCCATACCATTGCACCCAGATGACTGTAAGCGCTTCGCCTTCAGTCTTCCGGTAGTAAATTGTATAGGACCCTCCCGGCGTTTCCAGTGGCGGGTATTGCCTCAAGGCATGGCCAACAGCCCTACCCTTTGCCAAAAATATGTAGCTCAGACAATTGATTCCTTTAAAATTCAACATCCTCAAATATATATAATTCATTATATGGATGACATCCTTTTTGCCGGAGCCGACGAGGCAACTTTACATCAAGTTACTATACAAGTT
Source organism: Microcebus murinus (assembly GCF_040939455.1). Classification (NCBI taxonomy): domain Eukaryota; kingdom Metazoa; phylum Chordata; class Mammalia; order Primates; family Cheirogaleidae; genus Microcebus; species Microcebus murinus. Next base: position 85,665,081 of record NC_134105.1, on the reverse strand, counting down.
GTCTCGGCCTTACAAGCTCGAGGCCTCCGCTTGTCCCCCGAAAAGATTCAGGTCTGTTCCCCTCACCTGTTCCTAGGTTTTGAATTATTCCCCAATAAGGTCCTCTCCCAAAAAGTACAGATCAGGAAAGACTCTCTTCAATGCCTTAATGATTTTCAGCGCCTTCTAGGAGACATTAATTGGCTTTGCCCATATTTAAAACTCACCACAGGACAGTTAAAACCCCTATTTGACATCCTGCAGGGAGATACTGACCCAACCTCTCCCCGCTCCCTAACTAAAGAAGGGCAGCAAGCACTCAATTTAGTCGAGCAGGCCATAAATGCCCAGGCCATTGGCTACTTCTCCCCAGATTCCCACCTGTACTTCATTGTCCTCCCCACCCCTTTTTCGCCCACAGGACTCTTTTGGCAGGGCAAGCCTCTTTTTTGGGTTCACCTATCGGCTTCCTCCCCTAAAGTCCTTCCCACCTACCCTTACTTAGTAGCTAAAATTATTCGATTGGGGCGAGAAAACTCCCTTAAGCTTTTTAGAAAGGATCCAAATATCATAATACTTCCTTACAATGCTTCCCAAATTCAGTGGCTAATACAGAATGATGATGACTGGGCAGTTAACTGTACGTCTTTCCAGGGCAAACTAGATAATCATTACCCCCCTGATAAACTAATTCAGTTCCTCTATCAGACACCTGTAATATTTCCCAAAAAAACAAAAGTCTCTCCCATTCCAGGAGCCGTCTTAGTCTTTACCCACGGATCCTCCTCAGGCACCGCGGCCTATAGCATTAATGGCCAGGTCCGCAGTTTTCCCACCAGATTCTCCTCTGCTCAACTGGTTGAGTTAGCAGCCTTAGTCGCAGTCTTCAAATACGTAGATCAGTCACCATTTAACTTATATACTGATAGTTCTTATGTTGCTCATGCTGTCGCCACTTTAAAAACTGTGCCTCATATTCGGCCCTCCAACAATACCACTCAAATGTTCCAGCAACTACAAGGACTCATTCACTCCCGTTCTGCGCCCTTTTTTATAGGCCATATTCGCGCCCACAGTGGCCTTCCTGGGCCTCTAGTAGCTAGAAATAATCTTGTTGATCAGGCGACTCGCGTTGCAGGCGCTGTTCACAATATCACTGTTGATCCTGTCTGCGCTGCACGCCAGGCTCCTGATTTACACCATCTCAACGCCCATACCCTCAGGCTTAAATTCTCCATTACTAGAGAACAAGCCAGAGAAATCGTCCGCCAATGCAGGGCTTGTTTTACCCTTCTCCCTGAGCCACACCTAGGAGTCAACCCTCGCGGCCTGATCCCTGGGGAGCTCTGGCAGATAGATGTCACTCATTACCCCCCTTTCGGAAAGCTTAAATATGTACATGTCTCTATAGATACTTGCAGTAGATTTATCTTTGCTTCCCTACAAACAGGCGAGGCCACCCGCCACGTTATCAGCCATGTTATAGCCTGTCTCACCTCCCTCCCTCAGCCTAAAGTTATTAAGACTGACAATGGCCCGGGATATATCAGTTCCAATTTCAAAAGCTTTTGTGCTCAGCTAGACATTAAGCATATTACAGGCATTCCATATAACCCTCAGGGCCAAGGTATTGTAGAGAGAGCTCATCAGACGTTAAAAAATATGCTCTCCAAACTACAATCGGGAGGAAGAATTTTGTACCCTTTAACAGGTAATTCCAAAACCCTGCTTAATCATGCCCTGTTCATTTTAAACTTTCTCACCTTTGACACTGCCGGCAAAACGGCCGCCGACCGCCTTTGGCACCCATCCGCCACGGATACTTATGCACAGGCCTTATAGAAGGAGCCGCTTACAGGCAAATGGCTGGGGCTTGACCCTGTCCTCATATGGGAAAAAGGACATGCCTGTATCTATGATACTCAGACAAAAAACGCCAAATGGCTACCAGAGAGAGCGATTAAGCTATATAACCCACCCAGAAAATCCCCTGAAAAAAATTCTTAATTCTGTTCTCTTCCAGAAATACAATGACTCCCCGAGAAAAGGCGCTGCCTCTCCTATGCCTGATTCTAATCGTGATCAAGAGCACCATCACAACCAACATCCATCAGATCTACAACTATACATGGCAGGTAATTAATGAAGCAGGAGACGTTGTTAATTCCTCCTCACGTCTCTCCGCTGTTATACCATGGGATCCATTAGAAATTGACCTATGCGTATTAGCTCTTAGGGCTAAAGACCCTGCGTGGGGCCTTCCCGCACTTTTCGCCCCTCAGCCAGCTCCTCCGACAGCTGACTCCTCCCCAGGCCTTTGTTCCTCGGGAGCCGGACGCTCCGCAACAAGGTATATAGACTTTTATGTTTGCCCAGGGGCTCATCGGCCTCGCACCAACAACTATCAATGTGGTTACGCCCCTGACTTCTTCTGTGCCTCCTGGGGCTGTGAGACCACCGGTGATGCCTACTAGAATCCCTCCTCTTCCTGGGATTATATCACCGTCAAAAAGCAGTTTCCCCGTCGAGCTCCTTCATCCCCTTACGCCCCACAACCCCCCACTGACCCTCAGTGTAAAAACCAGTGGTGCAACCCCCTGTTGATTTCATTCACCAAAGCTGGAAAAAAGGTTTCCTGGGCTCAGTCCAGGAAATTTGAGTAGAGACTTAGACTTTACACATCTAGAAAAAACATTGGTCTCACATTTAAAATCAAATTAATTAAAAGCCTCCCCAGAGGTCCTACGGTCGCAATAGGTCCTAACCACGACCTACACCCACCTCGACCTCACGGTCCCTCCAGGGACCTACCCTCCTCCCCAACTGTGTCCCCTCCTCTGCTCAGCACCTCCCTATACCAACCTACCCTGCCCGAGGGGCCCCCCTCCTCTGCAGAACTAATTCTCTCCTTAGTCAACGCCTCTGTCAGGACCATCCGAGAGACCAACAACTCAGAATATCAGGAGTGTTGGGTATGCTACTCCCCCCGGCCTCCCTTCTATAAAGGCGTTGCTACATTTGGTCAGCCATTATTTACTAATGACACCAGCAGACTCAGATGGGGCCTAGAGACCCATGATGGCCTAACACTCAGCCAAGTCACAGGCCTAGGCCTTTGCCTTCTTAGCCCAAGAATGCTTCCCCCTGCACCCTTAGAGAAAATATGTAATCAGTCAATTACTGTCAACTCCACTTTTCAGTATATTCAGGCATCTAACACCTCTTATTTTGCTTGTTCTTCCGGCCTTACTCCGTATGTAGTCTCTGCAACGTTTCTTGAGCATAGAGAATACTGTGTGTTAGTCATGCTCTTCCCCAGGCTCACTGTACATCCTGCTAATGAGTTACTTCAGTTTTGGGAGCGCGGCACCACTATGCCCCGGGTAAAGAGAGAACCCATCACGGCCATAACACTCGCAGTTGTTCTAGGCCTTGGTGCCACAGGGGCTAGAACAGGCATAGCCTCTCTAGTCACCTCCAACCAGCAATACCTACAGCTCTCTGTAGCCATCGATAATGACCTCCGAGAGCTACAGCAAGGTCTAAAATATCTTAAAGAGTCCCTCACTTCACTCTCTGAGGTAGTGTTACAAAATAGAAGAGGCTTAGATTTAGTGTTCCTCCAAGAGAGAGGTTTGTGTGCAGCACTCAAAGAAGAATGCTGCTTCTACGCAGACAAAACAGGCCTGGTAGAAGATAGCATTGAAAAAGTTAGACAAAGCCTTGAAAATAGAAAGAAACAGAAAGAACAAAGTGAGGCATGGTATCAAAATTGGTTTTCTACATCCCCCTGGCTATCCACATTGCTTCCCAGTGTCTTAGGGCCGTTTGTAGGTTTTCTGTTGCTCCTCACCTTTGGGCCTTGGGCATTCAAAAAACTAACCAACTTTGTCAAGTCACAGGTAGACGCAGCCACACAAAAATCGGTCTCCGTGTTTTACCAACGGCTAGAACAAAGAGGCTCCAAAGAAGACCTCCATACAGAGTCTCCCCATTCAGCCACAGAGGGTCTAAATTTCTCAGACCTTGCCTCAGACATGGAACGCAGTTGGTTCCAAAGGCTGTAGAGACGCCCATGACGGAATTATCGCAATGCCGTGTACCAGGTGCACACCCCGCCAGCTGTGAGGTAACTCCATGACGGGAATATTGTAGGTCCATGCCCGGGGGCACACTTCATAATCAGAAGTGCCGGAGCTAGATGCCACCTACATAGCCTAAGACAGAGGCCTCACCTTCACATTAATCGCCAGATCTTATATTTGGGGTGCTGGTCGCGGAAGCCCATCGCGTAGCCTAAGACAGGCTCTCCACCAACTTATATAAACCTCCCTCATATTAATAAGGAGAGGGGGAGATGTTAGAGGCAAAGACCCTCAAAGACCCTCAACTCCCCTATGACTCGTCCTACACACGGACTTCGCCCTGGAAAATTCCAGCTATAGCTCTGAGAAGAATGCAGTCCATGACGTGCTGACCACGGGATGCTCCAGGGTATGCTGACTGCAATTGTTCCCGACCACCTGCCAGGTTGCAAATGAGTAACCAGTCAAAAACAGGATACTGATAAGACACTGATTGGGGCTAATTAACCCAGACCCAAGCCTCATCGTCAACACTCTATTTTTTTGTTTCTACTTCCTTGTTTCTGTATGCTTATAAAACCTACTAAGAATCCAAGTAAAGCAGACCTTGACAATCATTCGCTTGGTCTCGTTTCTTTCTCTCGCTCATCTCTTTCAGGCACGGTCCCCCTCGCCCCCGCGAGTAACAGAAGGTCCCGCGGGTCGGGACACACAGTGAATTCCAAGTTTGTGGTGATACTGGAGTAAACAAACCCACTGCTCTGCTGGTCATATGAAAGCATAGCACATACGATTATGTACAGTACATAGTACTTGATAACAAACAACTATGTTACTGGTTTATATACGTGCTATACCATGAGCTTTTATTTTAGAGTATAAAATAACTCCTTCTACTAATAAAAATTAATTGTAAAACAGCTTCAGGCACTGTTACCATAGGAGATGACAGCCCATGCATGTTATTGTCTCCGAACACCTTCCAGTTAGGACAAAATGTGGAGAAGGAAGACTGTTATTGAAAATCCTGACCCAGTGTAGGCCTAGGCTAATGTGTGTTAGATTTTAACAAAAAGAGTTTAAAAAGTACAATAAAAATAAATAAAGCATTTTTTTTTAATTATATTTTATTTTGGCATATTATGGGGGTACAGATTTTAAGGTTTCAATAAATGCCCATTTCCCCCCCTCCCCCCAAAAGTCTGAGTCTCCATCATGACCATCCCCCAGATGGTGCACATCTCACTCACTATGTATGTATATACCCGCCCCCCTCCCCCCTCCCACCTGCCCAATACCCTATTACTGTAGCACCTATGTGTCCACTTAGGTGCTACTCAGTTAATACCAGTTTGCTGGAGAATATATCTGGTGCTTGTTTTTCCATTCTTGGGATACTTCACTTAGTAGTATGGGTTCCAGCTCTAACCAGGAAAATATAAGGTGTGCTATATCACCATTGTTTCTTAGAGCTGAATAGTACTCCATGGTATACATATACCACATTTTATTAATCCATTCTTTGATTGATGGGCACTTGGGCTGTTTCCACAGCCTTGCAATTATGAATTGTGCTGCTATAAACATTCGAGTGCAGGTGTCTTTTTTGTAGAGTGTCACTGGATCATTTGGGTAGATGCCCAGCAATGGGATTGCTGGATCAAATGGTAGATTCACTTGTATCGCTTTAAGGTATCTCCATATTGCTTTCCACAGAGGTTGAACTAGTTTGCAGTCCCACCAAATAAAGCATTTTTAAAATAGGAAAAGCTTTTTAAATAGAAACATAAAAAATACTTTATATGGCTGTACAATGAGTTTGTGTTTAAGCTAAATGTTATTTAAAAAAGGGGAAAAGTTCAAAAAAATTAAAAATTTCGTTAATTAAAATCCTTACAATAAGCTAAGATTAATTTATTATGAAGAAAGAAATGTTTAAAATTAATTAGCCTAAGTGTACAGTGTTTATAAAGTGTACAGTAATGTAATGTCCTAGGCCTTTATGATCTTTCAGCTCTCACCCCTGACTCATCCAGAGCAACTTCTAGTCCTATAATTTCCATTAACCACTTCGGGACCAGTGTGGACTATAATTGATAGCCACAGATGAACGCTCCCAGCAACTTTAGCCGACATCCATGATATGAAGGCGCACAGCCAAGCGTCGACTTTACCTGACAGCTGTGATATGACTTTTCCAATTTTTCATTTATCAAAATAAAATTGTGAACATTTAAAAATAACGTAATGAAAACATATATGTATATGTTACCTACTCTGATTTACATTACAAGTAAAGCTGCCTATAAAGTAAAACAAGCTTTCAGTGCTTTCAAGCTTTCCTCATCACACAAGAGCAAAACGGATCCGTCGTCAATGCACAGCACAAACTATCATGCGGACTATGAGTGCCGGCTGTGGGCAAGGTTTCGTGGCCAGTGAGCGCCGTACAGAAGTGGTTATACATCTATATAATTTGAAAATTTTTTATTTTATAATTTTACTGTACCTTTAGAAATCTATGAAAAAAATCTTATATTTTTACTGTACCTTTTCAATGTTTAGATATGTTTAAACACACAACCACCATTGTTACAATTGCCTGAAGTATTCAATCAATAGCATATCATAGAGGTTTGTAGCCTAGGAGCAATACGATATATCATATAGCCTAGGTATAATAGGCTTTGCCAGCTAGGTGTGTGTAAGTATACACTGTGATGTTCACACAGTGACAAAACCACCTAACAATGCATTTTTCAGAATGTATCTCTATTATTAAGTGACACGTGGTTGAATTGAGACTAGATATCTTTATTTGTGTCCGTTATTAGGAGAAAAGTATTTAGACTTTCACATTAGGTACAAGGTTAATAGCACGTTATTTTTAATGCCCTTTCTGTGCCTAGTGAGTAGACAGTGATAATCAGGAATAGATTTCTTTGGCTATTGTCATTCATTTAACTTTTACACATGTCATAAACTCACTATACATTGCTACTATTTGTGCTTGAAACAGATATTAGGCAATTAAAATTCAGAAAAATATTTTATATTTGCAGTCATTTAAAATTTATCCAGACATATCCATATGTTTGTGTGGATCTATAAGTTTCTCTTTGGTATCATATTAATATGCCTATAATTTCCTTTAACATTTCTCTTAGTGCAGGTCTGCTGGCAATAAATTCTTCCGTTTTTTGACTAGAAGGCTTTAATTCTGAGTCATTTTGAGAACTATTTTTACTGAGTAAAATTCTATAATGACAGTTTTCAATCTCTCAGCCCTTTAAAATGTCTCTCCATTATCTTCTAAGTTGCAGAGTTTCTGCCAAGAAATCTGCAGTAATTCTTACCTTTCTTCTTTGGTATATGATGAAATTTTTCTTTAATGTTATTTTCCAACAATTTAAATATGATATGTCTATGTGTGCCTATTCATTTTAGTTGTTTTTTTTTTTCAATATATCTTGCTCAAAATTATCCACTGACATTTTTCATCTGGTCATTTATATTGGCCATGTTTTGTATCAGTCTTTTGCATATTACTTATAGTTATTTTAAATACACTGTCAGATCCAACATCTGTGTTATATCTAAGCCTGGTCCTTGGATCTTGATAATGGATTATTATTTCTGGCTTTTGTTTTCATTATTTTTAGTATGTCAAAAATTATTAGACTTCTTTATGTGCTAGGGCATTATTGGGGTAGACGATTGAGACAGTATAGCTGGGAGTTGAGCTGGTTTGGGATTTTGATGTTGCTATGTTATTGTCGGTCCACTACATAGTTCAAATCTTCCATGGTTGCTATGTGCTTAAGAGGAAGATCTTTTAAAACAATATTTCTGCTATATCCTGATATTTAATACATCTCTTTTTGCACCTGCCTCAGAGAGGAACTGTCTCACATTCCTGCTTTTTCATAGAGGAAGACTGCTATCACTTTTTACTCAATGCTTAACAATCTGGTGTTGAGGTCGTGGATGTTTTCTGTTGCCCTAGAACAACTCTAGTCATAGGCTGGGCCTTTCTCAGAGATCTGTACCTGCACAGTCAGTAAGAGACCTCTCATGGTCTGGGCCCATTTTTTTTCCTACCCTCCACCCAGAATGAGTATTCATCCCTTCCCTGGGGAGGCAAGTTTCTGCAGTGCTTTCTCTAGGGCTTAATCTGTTGTTACTTAGGAGAGAACAATATGAAGGACACTTTGTACCTTTCCTGCAGCTATAGCCCCCTCCACTTCAGAACTACACTACTGAAAGAGGCTCCACATGACTTCTGTCCTGCTCTTGATTTTCTATGTAAGTGCCAATTAGAAGACCATTAAGGTGAGCATATTAAGTGGCTCATCTCCCCTGTGTCTTTTACTTCTTGGGTTTTATATTCTCATGCTAGCCAACATTCAGATTTTAGAAATTACTTAAAACTTTAACCTGAATTCTTCTTAATTATTTGTACTGTTGGCCCACCTTCCTCCCATGTTCTATCATAGGTGATCTAGTGCTCAAGGCTCATTTCCTCTTAGAGGTTCCTGTCTTTCATTAGATTACAGGCTAGAACTTTTCCTTCCCTTGCATCTCAGACTGCTGGTGGGCTCCCCAGTGGTTGGAGAGACCTGCGGACACCAGCCCACAGCCAGTGAGTGGTAAGCCTGTAGCGGATGCGGCACCAGGCTCCCAACTCCCTCAGAGCACCTCCATATGCACAGACCTGAGCCTCGTGGCAGGCACCATATTGCCTCATTCTCCCCTCCACTGTCCCTATCCATGGCTGCCTACAGAGATAATACAGCCACCAGCTGGAGGCATCTCCAGGGAATGGGACCTTCCCTTTTGGGGCCCTACAGCTGACTGAGGGGTACTCAGACAGTGAGCTCCCTACCCACCAGCCTTCCTAGGTGCTGCCAGCCTGGTGATCCCAGGAGAATGGGGCAGCTCTTGAGGCTGAGAGACATCGACCCAGCTTGAGCTCCCCGTGGGTGAATTAGGACTGGCACTCCTCTCCTTGGTGGGGTCAGGGATTGAATTCTGGGACCTAGAGGTCAGACCTGCAGACTAGATCCTGTGCACCCAGGTTTTGCATTGCCCCAGGACATAGAAGGGATATTTGTGAATGAGGTTATTAAGGTGTGTGTGACCTCAGGGGTGGATCAGTGTGCTTGAGGGCAACCCTTCTCCCATGGGAGGGCCGTGTGCCCAGCCCAGGCTGCGATGCTGTGCAGGGAACTTCCCAGCCCTCATCACAGCCAAGGGAGACCCGCTGGTGTGAGGTCCTGCCTGCTGGCAGAGGCCCAGGAGAAGCTGTGGAGTTGTGAAGGGTGGAAAGGAGGGAAGTCTGCTCTAGACTGCAGGTCTCAGACTGTCCCATTCCCACACGGACACTTTCTGGCTGAGTGAGGCCATTACAGCCCCTTCCTGACAGATTTTCCCAGAAGCAGAGAACAGACCTTTGACCCCTGCTAACAGCATTTGTAGTGGTTGAGGGCAGTCTTACCCAACCCAGCTCTGCCCACACTCACTCCCAGACCTGCCCTCACTGAGGTGGAGAATAAGGACACACCTGGAAGTCCCAGGGCCCACCAAACACATGAGGCACAAAAGTGCCTCTCCAGAGGAACAAGAACCGGTTACAGGAACAAAAAAAACTACAATGTAGCCTGCTCCACTCAGTGAGCACCACCTACTGACAGACAGGTCATTCTGTGCACCCTTTTATCATATCTACTGACTCATCGTACAGGGTGTGGTCAAATCTCACCTACAAATACCACCTACTGGCTCAGAGACTAAACAGGGAGTGTCATTAATGAAACAAAAACCTAAAGGTAAGAACCAACAACTGACCCAAATGGGAAGAAATCAGCAAAAGAACTCTGGAAATATGAAGACTCAAATGGAAAGCACACCACCAGAGAGGAAGACCAGCTCTCTAGAAATGGACATCAACCAAAATCAGAACACTAAAATGACAGAATTTCGAACATGAATTGTAAGAAATCTCAATGACTTGCAATAAAAAATGAATAACCAACACGAAACCACAAAAAAATCCAAAACATGGAAGAAAAATTTACTAAAGATATTGAAATATTGAAGAAAAATCAAACCAAACTCCTGTAAATGAAGAGTCAATTCAGAGAACTACAAAACACAGTGGAATGCCTCAAGAACAGGTTGGATCAAACAAAAGAAAGAATCTCAGAGATTGAAGATAACGCATTCCAATTAAAGAAGTCAGTCACAGAGATAGAGCAAAGAAATAAGAGAAAAGAGCAAAGCCTTCAAAACATGTGGGATTATGTAAAGAAAACTAATGTGAGGGTTATAGGGTTACCAAAATGAGAAGAAAAAAACACTCAAGGGTTGGATAAGCTATTTGAAGATATAATAGAGGAAACTTTCCCAGGCCTTGCTAAAAATCTGGATATACAAGTTCAAGAAACTCAAAGGACCCCTGGGAGATTCAATGCCAACAGGAAGACAACACAACATGCAGTCATCAGACTGACCAAAATATCAACTAAAGAGACCCTTCTACTAGCTGCAAGACAAAAGAAGCAAGTAAAATACAAAGGAAAGTCAATCCAAATAATGCCAGACTTCTCTACTGAAACCTTATAAGCAAGGAGAGACTAGGGCCCCATTCTCACTCTTCTGAAACAGAATAATGCTCAGCCTAGAATCTTATTCCCCACAAAACTATGTTTTGTATACGAAGGAGAAACCAAGACATTCTCAGATAAGCAAAGACTGAGGGAATTTGCTGAGGAAAAACCAGCCCTTCAAGAAGTACTCAAAATAGTGTTACCCGTGGATCAGCACAATAAACACTCCTGAATGTAAAATAACTCAAAAGCTAAAGATCAATGGCCAGATATCACAATGGCTCAAGAGAGAAAACAAAGCAATAAAGTTAAACCGAACAGAATGAACAGAAATCTTCCCCACCTATCAGTTCTCTCAATAAATGTGAATGGCTTGATTTCCCCACTCAAGAGACATAGGCCGGCCGAAAGGATAAAAAAAATACAAGCCAAGTATCTGGTACCTTCAGGAAACACATCTAAACTGCAAATATGCATTTAGACTAATGTTAAAGGGGTGGAGAACAATACTTCAAGAAAACAGAAGCCCAAAGAAGGCTGGCATGGCGGTAGTGATTACAGAAACCTTAGTTTTTAAATCAAGACAAGTAATAAAAGACAAAGAAGGTCACTATGTAATGGTGAATGGTACAGTTCAACAAGAAGACATAATAATTCTAAATATGTATGCACCCTACTTAGGTGCATCCAGATTCATAAAGCAAACTCTACTTGATCTAAACAAATGAACAAACAACACGATAATAGTCAGAGACTTTAACACCCCACTGACAGCACAGGACAGATCCTCCAAATGGAAAACTAATAAAGAAATAATAGACTTAAACAAAACTCTAGACCAAATGACTGACTGACATTTATAGTACATTCTACCCATAAACCACTAATTATACATTCTTCTCATCAGCTCATGGGACATTCTCTAAGATTGACCATATCCTAGTACACAAAGCATGTCTCAAAAATATTTCAAAAAATAGAAATTATACCATGTATCTTTTCATATCACAGTGGAATAAAAATAGAAATCAACCCTAACAGGAACTCTCATTCTACACAAAGTCATGGAAAGTAAACAGACTTCTGCTAAATGCTCACTTCATAAATGAGGAAATCAAGATGGAAATCAAAAGATTCTTTGAACTAAATGACAACGGAGACACAAGTTATCAAAACCTGTGGGGCACAGCTAAAGCAGTCCTGAGAGAAAAGTTTATTTCCATAAATGCTTATATCCAAAAGTTGAAAACAACACAAATAGACAACCTAATGTATCGGCTCAAAGAGCTGGAAAAAGAAGAACAGCCCGACCCCAAACCCAGCAGAATAAGTGAAATCATTAAGATCAAATCAGAACTAAATGAAATTGACAACAGGGAAACTATACAGAAGATTAATAAAACAAAAAAATTGGTTCTTTGAAAAAATAAAATTGACATACCTTTGGCTAGACTAATGAAAAGCAGAAAAGAAAAATCTCTAATAAGCTCTATCAGGAACAATAAAGAAGAAATTACAACTGATGCCACATAGATACAAGATATAATTTATGAATACTATAAAAACCTTTATGCACACAAACTGGAAAATGTGGAGGAAATGGACAAATTCTTAGAAACACACAGCCTCCCTAGGCTCAACCAGGAAGAAATAGAATTCCTGAACAGACCAATATCAAGTACTGAAATTAAAATAGCAATAAAAAAACTTCCTAAAAGAAAAGTCCCAGACTGGATGGTTTCATTCCCAAATTTTACTACACCTATAAAGAAGATCTGATGCCTATCCTGCAGAAATTATTCCACAACATCAAGAAGGATGGAAGCCTCTACAGCGCATTTTTATGAAGCCAACATAACCCTGATACCAAAACCAGGAAAGGATGCAACAACAAAAAGAAAGCTACAGACCAATATCCCTTATGAATATAGATGCAAAAATTCTGAAAAGAAAATCCTAGCCAATTGAATCCAGGTGGTTGTCAAGAAAATAATCCATCACAACCAAGTGGGCTTCATTCCAGAGATGCAGGGATAGTTCAACATACGCAAATCTATAAAGATAATTCACCACATAAACAGAACCGAAAACGGAGACCATATGATCCTCTCAATAGATGCACAAAAAGCATTTGACAAAATTCAACACCTTTTTATGATAAGAGCGCTTAACAAAATAGGCATAGATGGGGCTTACCTAAAAATGATACAAGCCATATATGAAAAACCACAGCCAACATCATACTGAATGGGAAAAAATTGAAAACATTCAATAGAATGATTAGAACTAGAACAAGGCAAGACTACCCACCATCTCCACTTCTAATCAACATAGTGCTGGCAGTCCTTGCTATAGTAATCGGACACAAGAGCGAAAATAAGGGTGTCCAAATGGGAGCAGAAGAGATCAAACTCTAACTCTTTCCTGATCATATGATATTATACCTAGAAAATCTCAAAGATTCAACCAAGAGACTCTTTGAATTCATAAATGAATTCAGAAAATTCTCAGGATACAAAATCAATACACACAAATCAGAGGCATTCATATATGTCAATAACAGTCAAAGTGAGAACCAAATCAAAGACTCAATTCCCTTCAAAATAACAACAGTCCAAGTGAAACCAAATCAAAGACTCAATTCCTTTCAAAATAGCAACAAAGTAAAGTACCTAGGAATATATTTAACTAAGGAGGTAAAATATTTCTACAGGGAGAACTATGAAATACTGAAGAAGGAAATAGCAGAAGATGTAAATAGGTGGAAGAACATATACCATGCTCATGAGTCGACAGAATCAACAATGTCTATACTACCCAAAGTGACCTACAGAGTCAATGTAATCTCTATTTAAATACCATCATCATTTTTCACAGATATAGAAAAAATAATTTTACGCTTCGTATGCAACCAGAGACGACCCCATATAGTAAAATCAATCCTAGGCAATTAAAACAAAATAGGAAGTATCAATCTACTAGACTTCAAACTATACTACAAGGCTATATATTACTATATATATAGTAAATAAAATAGCTTGGAACTGGCACAAGAACAGGGACATTGACCAGTAGAACAGAACAGAGAACCCAGATATAAAACCATCTAATCTTCATATAGCCATCTAATCTTCAAAAAGCAGACAAAAACATACACTGGGGAAAAGAATCCTTATGCAATAAATAAGGATTCTGGAAAACTGGATAGCCACAAGTAGAAGACTGAAAAAGCACCCACACCTTTCACCTCTCACAGAAATCAACTCAAGCTGGATAACAGACTTGAACCTTTAGTGTGAAACTATTAGAATTCTAGAGGAAAATGTTGGCAATACTCTTCTAGACATTGGCCTAGGCAAAGAATTTATGAAGAAGACCCCAAAGGCAATCACAGCAGCAACAAAAATAAATAAATGTGATCTGATCAAATTAAAAAGCTTCTGCAGAGCCAAAGAAACTGTCAAGAGAGCAAACAGACAACCCACAGAATGGGAGAAAATTTTTGCAAGCTACACATCCAATAAAGGGCTGATAACTAGAATCTATTTAGAACTCAGGAAAATCATCAAGAAAATAATCAAACAACCCTATCAAAAAGTGGGCAAAGGACATGAACTTCTAGAAACCTCTCAAAAGAAGACAGAATAATGGCCAACAAACATATGAAAAAATGCTCATATCTCTAATCATCAGGGAAATGCAAATCAAAACTACAATGAGATATCACTTATCTCCAGTAAGAATGGCCTTTATCAAAATGTCCCCAAACAATAAATGTTGGCAAGAATGCAGAGAGATAGGAACACTCCTACACTGCTGGTGGGACTCAAACTAGTTCAACCTCTATGGAAAGCAATATGGAGATACCTTAAAGTGATACAAATAGATCTAGAATTTGATCCAGCAATTCCACTGCTGAGCATCTAACCAAAAGATCAAATGACACTCTACAAAAAAGACACCTGCACTCAAATGTTTATAGCAGCACAATTCACAATTGCAAAGTTGTGGAAACAACCCAAATGCCCATCAATACATGAGTGGATTAATAAAATGTGGTATACATAATACCACGGAGTACTATTCAGCTTTAAGAAACAATGATGATATAGCACCTCTTGTATTTTCCTGGATAGAGCTGGAACCCATTCTATAAGTGAAGTATCTCAAGAATGGAAAAACAAGCACCACATGTACTCACCATCAAATTGGTATTAAAGGATCAACACCCAAGTAGACATATAGGAATAACATTTATCAGGTGTCGGGTAGGTGGGAGTGGGGAGGAGGGGATGGGTATATACAAACATAATGAGTGAGATGTGCAACATTTGGGAGATGGTCACGCTTGAAGCTCTGACTTGAGGGGGGAGGGGGGCATGGGCAATATACATAACCTTAACATTTGTATGCCCATAATATGCTGAAATAAAAAAAAAAAAAAGAGAGGGAGTACAGGCTACTTGGTTGCTTTGTAACCTCAGTTCTCTGAAGTGTTGAAGAAAACCATGATATTGTAGATTATCTGGTGTTTTTAGAATGAGTGACTTTCTTTCCAGATTTCTACATCTGAAGCAAACAACTCTCTGCTCTGCTTTTCAAAGGCTTTCTATAACTTTTTAGGGTCTTGCTTTGAATAGTTCTGAATTTTATAAATATTTTAATGAGAAAACTGGCCCAGGGTCAGTTTAAGCTTTCTATATATCCATTTTCACTGTGTTTCTAGGCTCTCAATTCTCCAATTTTTGAGGCCCTATATGAACAAAATTGCCAAAAAAATCTTCCGATTTTTAAAATCAGATATTGACCTCATTCATCAATGAATCAGATTTATAGCCTACTCTGTAATCTTTTACATTCAAGTCTGCACTTCTCAAATGCCTTATTTATTTATTCATTTATTTATTTTTAATTTTTAGCTTATCTTTTTAAGCATTATTCTGACACAATCCATTCCATTTTAGTTAGGAGTCAATATCCCTTTTTATTTCTAATTAACTTCTATTCTCTCCTTTTCCGTCATCAATCTATCTACTTTATGATGCACATATCATCTTAAATATATTATTTACTATAATCTTGAAGTTTCCTTTTGTACTTTTAGGGAGCATGCTATGCAGTTGTAATAAAAATAACACCACCTAAAAAGTCTAGGCTCCAAAAAGAGCTTTCTCTCCCATGTAACAATCTAGCCATAGGGTCCTGGTATAAAGTGACAATGTCCTACTTTTTAGGTACATCAACATATCCTGGTTCCATATATTTTGTTGTTCCTTCTTCTGCTAGAATATTGTTCTAATCTTTATGATTGTAAGTAGCTCACCAGAATCATAGCTTTCAAAGTCTGCCTTCTGCTAGTGCAGTTTTGGAAACTGAGATTGCTTTAGGGATAGAGCCATCAGGAGCTTTTTGCAGGTAGGTCTTGTGCTTTCTTTGGCAATAAAATTCTCTAGAAACTTAGTTGGGTTCTGATTTTTTTACCCTTTCAAATTTCTCGTTCAAATAACTACAGCCAAACTACTAACATAATCATAGTTCTTAAGCTTGGAGAATATTGTACTTATTGATCTTTATGCCAGACATATTTCTTTCTTCTTCAACTTAATGATGGCCAATTTGTGGCAAAAGGAAAACAAACAGACAAACAAACAAAAATGGCTGCAAGCAAAGAAAACTTCTTGGCTGGGCTGATTCTCCTTGCATCTTTGTCTATAAATTATGTAATTTTTGTCTGACTTCATCTCCCCTTGTAGCCTTTTACTAAAAGCAAGATCACATACCATCTTTATAACTTTTGCTAATAAATTCCCCTAGAATAATTAACAGACTTGGTGGGAACATTGTCTACTTTCTGTGTTCATAAAGGCAATAGTATTACTAAGAGCCTTATCAATTTCCCTGCTACACTATTTCTTCACTACCAGCTCCTTACTCTCTGAGACAATTCCATACATTTTAGGGTAATGTTACTCTAGCACCCCATTTCCAGGCAAAATTTTGTGTACCAGTAAATTATAATATATTATTCGCACAGATACATTCATTCTTACACAACCGTATAATTATAATGTTAAAAATAAAATAAGGCAAAGAATTTATACAGAATTTACTGGATAAGAAAATTTAAAACAACACTCTTAGAATAACAATGTCAAGTATAAATAATAAAAATATTTTGCATGCATGAATGAATGTCAGAAGTCAGGAAAAATAACTCCAGGAAATATAATATATTTCCTTTAAGGTGAAACTATTTTTTCTATTTTATTTAACTATTCTGAATGTTGAATCATTTATAAGTTAATTCTACTTTAATGAACAAAGAATTGGTTTATTGATACTGTTACATCTTAAAAGTCAATACTGAGAAAAACATAGCAAGAAATGTTCAATTAAAACAATGATATTTTAACTTTGATTATTGATTATTTTGCTCTGATAGGCACTAGGTTTGGTCTAATAATTGTCCACAATTGCATGTATCTTCCTTCAAGACATGATTTGAAATTTAATTATAATAGATAGTACAGTTTTTTTTCATAATGTGCAACTATTCAAATTATTAAGCTGATCACCAACTGGTTTATAACACATCAGTTCCTAGCCTAATGAACCATATATCCTTGTCAATATTAGTAGCGTTTTGACAGTTTTTGCCTCAGTGCTTTTGAATTAAAAGTGTATACATGCGTTTCTCATTGCTACAATAGATCTCTCCCTAAGGATATGGGAGGTCATGATTTCTGATTTTGAATTATTTAAACAAACAATAACATTTGATTATTTCATCACTAAGCAAAAGAAATAATGTTTTATGATCTCCACTAAAATCTTAGTTCATATAAAAATAAAATATAAATAAGTTATTTCAGTATTTAAATGTGTGGCAAATATGTGCATTTAAAAATATAATAAATTATAGCTCCTGAGATAGTCCACAAACCCTTTTCTGCAGTAATGAATCTAAAAAGCTCTGAAAATCAAAATTTAAAAATAACCCATTTGATAGCAAAATATATTCCAAATGGAAGTGAAGCAATTTACTGACTTTATTTTTCAGACCAATGTATGTATTATTAGGTTTTTGTTAAAGACTTTTAATATGCTTGATCATGAAACAACGCCACAGATCCTGCTGTGGGTGGTAATTAATGTTCAAAATGTACATATTATTGCTTTACTAAAAAGAGATCTATAAATATTTGTATAGATCACATATATTTATAAATAAAATATATACACACATACCTTGCATGATATATATGTGTATATATATATTTATAAATGTATACATGCATTATAAAATATATTTGAACATAAAAGTTTTAGATGAGATTGTGAATCTGTAAAATTAGATTGAACCGCAAAAAAAGTTGTTATTAAAAAGTAGACATTGGCAATTTTATTTAGTACAATCACGTAGTTAAACTTAATAGTTTTCTGGATTACTTAAAAATAATTATAAACAAATTATTTTATTACATATATGAATATAGAGTATTAAAACTATTATTAGTAAACCTTTCTTTCAAGCTACCTATTTAAAAAAGAACTCATAATTCACAAATAATTACTAGCCTGAATTTTCATTTATAGCTCAAATTTTTCATTTAAATTACTCTTGTATTTCTACTCATTGTATAATTTTATCATCATTTCCTCTAGTCCTTGTAACTTCACTGTATTTGTTAATAATATCCTGACATTCAAGCTAAACACCTCAGTAAGACTTGACACTGGTCTCTTGCTTACAATACATAGCCTGTTCTTTCAATTCTTTCCACATCTCATATTTTGCCTTCATAAAAATGAATCTAGTTTGGAGACTTTCAGTCACATACCTAAACTATTGTAACAGTTATTCAAATAAATCTTCTTCTTTTTTTTTTTTTTTTTTGAGACAGAGTCTCACTCTGTTGCCCAGGCTAGAGTGAGTGCTGTGGCATCAGCCTAGCTCACAGCAACCTCAAACTCCTGGGATCAAGCGATCCTCCTGCCTCAGCCTCCTGAGTAGCTGGGACTACAGGCATGCGCCACCATGCCCGGCTAATTTTTTCTATATATCTTTTTAATTGGTCAATTAATTTCTCTCTATTTGTGGTAGAGACAAGGTCTTGCTCAGGCTGGTTTCGAATTCCTGACCTTGAGCAATCCGCCCGCCTCGGCCTCCCAGAGTTCTAGGATTAAAGGCATGAGCCACCACACCAGGCTAAATAGACCTTCTTGTATTTAGTTATTTTACACTTCAATATGCTTTATCCATTAGTTACTTGTTTAACAGCATTTAACAGCCCTTTTTGTTCAAATTCCATAACTCAGAAGTTCATAACCTCTATTGTCGGTTCATAATTTTATGTCAAAATCTTATTTCCTATATAAAACACCCACATCTACATCATAGTGGTGAAAGACCAAATGTCTTTCCTTTAGGTCAAGAAAAAGCCAAGAGTATTCACTGTTACCATTTCATAGTATTTTAAGTCCTAGCCAGTACAATATAACAAGAAAAGGAAATAAAAGGCATACTGGATACTAGAAAGGAAGAAATTAAACTTTTCCTGGGTGC
The DNA here is from genome assembly GCF_040939455.1 of Microcebus murinus. Lineage (NCBI taxonomy): Eukaryota > Metazoa > Chordata > Mammalia > Primates > Cheirogaleidae > Microcebus > Microcebus murinus. Next base: position 85,645,843 of record NC_134105.1, on the reverse strand, counting down.
AGATGAGATGATTGTTTATGTAGAAAATCCCAAAGAACCTACAAAAAATCCCAGTAGTAATAAGTGAATTCAGCAAGATAACATTATACATGATCAACATATAATCATCATTCCCCCCATGGAATATTTTGATATAAGTTTGATAAAACATGTATAGTATCTGTATACTGATGACTACAAAATCATGTTGAAAGACACAAAAGAAGATCTAAATAAATGGACATACTGTGTTCATACATTGAAAGACTGAATATAATAAAAATGTCAAATATTTCCAAATTGATATATGATCAATTGATCTATGATTAATTTGATGCATAATAAATTTTAATGCAATTCCTATCAATATTTCAACAAGATTTTTTGTAGATATAGAAAATTTTATGCTGGAATGAATAGCTAAAATAGTTTTGAAAAAGTAAAATTGTGGAAGAAATCATCCTATCTAAACTTAAGGCTTGCTGGAGAGCTTCAATAATCAAAACTATGTGATATGAGTACAGTGCTTGATAAATAAATTAATGAAATGGAATTGATAACCCAAACATAACTCCACATAAATATAAACAGCTGATTTTTGACAAAGTTGTAAAAACAATTAAATAGAGGAAAGCTATTCCTTTCAACAAATGCTGCTAGGTTAATTGGAAATTCATAGTCTAAGAAAAAATAGCCCCAACTTAAACTTCAAACTTCATAGAAAAAATAATTCAAGATCATGGATTTAAATGAAAAATGTAAAGTTATAAGATTTGTGGAGGAAAACATAGCAAAAAATTTGGGGGACCTGGAACTTGGTGAAGTGTTCTTACCTATGAAACAGAAAGCATGAACCGTAGGAAAAAAAATTAACAAATTGGACTTATAAAACTTAAAATCCTTTATGCTGCCAAAGACTCTATTAGCAAAGTGAGAAGACAAGCTAAAGATCGGGAGAAAATATTTGTAAACAGCATATGTGACAAAGGACTCATATCTTGAATATATTGTCAAATTCAGCATTAAGAAAAGAACAATCCAAATAGAAAAAGGCAAAACAAATGAACAGACATTTTACCAAAAAAGATAAAAAATGTCAGATAAGCATATAGAAATATATTCAACATTAATGATTAGGCAAATTAAAACCACAATTAAGTATCACTACTCACATATTATAAAAACTAATAAAACATAGGCGTGACAATGTCAAATGCTGAAGAGGTTGCGAAGAACTTCAAGCTCTCATACATTGCTGGTGAAAATGTAAAATGGCACAGCCACTGTGAGACTAGGTATAACTATGAAAAGTAACACAAAGGAATTTTTTGTGGTGATGGAACATTTTTAGTGTGGTGGTGGTTAAATGAATCTACACGTGACAAAATTGCATAGAACTATACACTCATACACACGTACACACACAGGTACTCATAAATGAGCATAGTACCTAGTAAAACTGAGACAATCTTGAATAAGAATCATGAATTTTACCATCAATTTCTTGGATTTGTTATTGTACTTTGTTATGTAAAATGTTACTGTTGAAGGAAATGGACTGAAGGGTACATGTGCCTCTCTGTATTGTTTAGGTCACATTCTGCGAATCTATAGTATTAATAATTTATAAAGAATACTTAAACATCCGTTATTTTCCACTACTCTACCACAAATCTATTGTTTTATAAAAATGAATTATTCATCTCTATATGAAGAATCTGTTTTTCTGCTATAGTGTATTCTGAGTATAATACGAAATATAGTACAGCATGGAATATCATGAAGGAGCATCAGAGTCACACAAATCTGGGTTTTGTTACTGTATCTTCCACTGAAACTCTTGATTCTACAATGATCTTAAAATGCTATGCTTCCTCTTGCAGAGATTCCTTAAAAATTAAATGAGTTGCTATAACTAATATAATGTTTAGATTATAATTTTTTACATAAATCTAGTTCTTTTATTTTCCATCGTATTTCCTTCAACCCCCAATTTTTCCCCTTCCCAAATCAATTAAATATTTACATTGGAGATTAAGGAATTTGGTTTTTAAAATCTCTGTGTTCCCCACTAACTTTGGTGCATACATAAAATGAGACAATGAGTGAATAATTCTATAAAGCTAGCACTATTCTAGGAACTAAGGCAAATAAAAAGTTGATATAGTATCTACTCATAAAGAATTTGGACTTTACTTAGGGACACAAGATATTATTAAGGAAATGATTACAGAATGAGATGGAAGATTTGTGAAAGAAAAGAAACACTTATATGCATTTTGTGCATCAATCAACCAGGAATGTGGTACATGTGACTCCTTAGAAAAATGGTTTTAAAATGTGGTCCCTTGACCCAAAGCATCATTATGACTTGGGAACTTCCTATAAATTAAATTCTTTGGTATCAAAATTACCTAAATATATGGAGTGGACCCCCACCCAAAATTTGGTTTGGATGTCAAGATGGGTGGTGATGCCAAACATTTACCAAGAACATTTGAAACGTTTTCAACTCACATGATGAGGGCTTCTGAGATCACAGCAGGCCCTTAAGTGGGTTCAAAAATGGCTTAACAAACAGAAGGCTTCTGGGGGTCTTTTGCTGAGTAGGGGGAGAGGCATGCAATAAGTGTAGCTTAGATTGAACTTCCCACAAATGCCAAAGGAATGAGGACTCAGGCTTTTTGACCATCTTGCCCAAATGTGAGAGAGAAGGAGCAAAGGAGTGGTGGGGCTTGAAAGCCATCCTGAAACATCTAAAGTGAAATCAGAGTCTTCATTACATTGGGCCATGCACAGACCTACTGACTCAGGAACTTCCGGGATATGGCCCAGCAATCTGTATTTTAAGAAGCCCACCAGTTAATTATGCCCTAAAGTTTGAGAACTTCTGCCTTAGTAAAAGGATATGCTGTCAATGAGAGCATGGAGCACACAGAGTGGAGGGCATTGTGGAGTTTTGACAGGAAAAATGACTGCAGAAGTTAATTATCTAAAACTTGTAGGAATAAAATATTTGCTATAGGGGCTAATGATAGATTTGAAAGGAAACAAAAATAACTTTAATATTAGCAAATGTTATGGACTCATTATAGCTCATAAAACACTGAAGTTGTTATTTTCATTGTAAAATATTTCCTTTTATTATAAAATTCTCTAAATTTCTCCTTAAGTATATAAAAATAGCTAGTATGCTTTATGCTAGAAATATCACTGAAAATCTATTCACCATAGAGCTTATCAAAAATAGATAAAATAGGAAGTAATTTCTAATTCATTTGATTTTGTAAGTGTAACTGGAAGCTTTTAAACACGCACACATATATATATATATATATATATATATATATATATATATATATAAAGATTTAGTCATAACTTCTATGATCTGTTTAGGGTTATCCCAAAGACCACTCCAACCCATCAATCATTGACATTCACAGCAATTATCTAACAGCAATGCAAGTAACACAAGTAATTTAGTGTCTTAAACAGTAACATTTTATTTTCTTGAAGTACTTTTTTTTTTTTTAAATCATGCATATACTCATTCAACAAATAGTTATTGAGCTCCTACTATATGTCAAACACTTTTCTGAGCACTGGAGTTACAGTGATAAAGAAGGTGAACCTTCTGGATATGGTTTTCAATAAATTATGACCAAAGAAGTCACGAGGTTCAACTCCTTCATAAAATAGATAAGAAAACTCAAGTCCACAGAGTTTAATAGATTGTTAGGGGGTACTTAAAAAAAGGTTTAACTAGGAAAAATTAAACTCAAAAAACATGGTTTAGTATAAGACAAAGGGAGTTTTAGGGCTTGCAGTAAACAGAAAAGGAAAGATAAATTTTAAAACATTCACATTTTTAAACTCTTAAAATACTTTACTTCTAAAATAACTTCTAATATATTGCTGCATAAACTGGCCTGCAATTTGTGTTTTGTCTTGTTTTATCACTGATTGATTTATGGTAGAGCTGAGTTCAGACCGTGGTTGTCTTTTTCTTGGTACTTTCCTTACATGCTTCCAACAGGATGACTTAACAACTCTCAAGGATGTTTGAAGGTGATTTCGGCTTCCATCTTTATAGTTTCCATTGACCTTAAAGTTTTTATTATCTCAGCAACTAAAAAGAAGTAGATGGAAACAACCCAAGTGTCTGTCAATTCATGAGTGGATTATTAAAATTTGGTATATGTTTACCATGGAATATTACTCAATTCTAAGAAATGACAGTGAGCTAGCATCACTTATATTATCCTGGATTGAGCCTAAGCTCAACGTTAGGTGACACAAGATCAGAAAAATGGGATCCACATATACTCACCATCAAATTGGTACTGACTGATTAACACTATGGTGCTCAAACGGTGGTGGTCTTCACCAGGGATTAGGGGTTGGTGGGGTAGTCCCACATCTGAGGGATGTGGTGAACATTGTGGAGAGAAAGGGCATACCTCTAACCCTTGCTAGGGAGAGGCAAAGATATAAAATGTAACTAAAATGTTAAGAGAAAAAGAAAAACAAACATTTGTCAGGTGTGGGGCAAACGTTTGTTTTGGGGTGTTTGAGTTTATGCTCAAAATTTTAATAAATGCACAGGAATGAGGTGCAATAAATTTGGGCTGGTGGTTCTCTCTTGGGGTGGGGAGGAGAATGTAAACATCTGTAATGTTTTATTGATTAGACAAGCATTTCTGAATCAAATATGACACCATGCTAAAATTTATCAATGTGAATGATGCATGTGCTAGTGTTTATTATGCTATTTCTATACTCTTTTGTGGGCTTGAAATGCTTCATGAAAATAAAATTCTATGATGTGTTTCTCAATGTATACGAGAAGTCTATGTTTCTTTATATTATAGTTACATACCTGAAAAACATATTAACTTGTATTGTATAAATGAAATAACTTTTAAAATCCTCAGGTATCTTAGTATATAAGGGATATAACACTAAATCATTTTTCTAAAAATCATAAAATTTAGAATACATGGAATATGCTTTAAATAAGGCATGAGCTCCAGAGCGGTTACATCAGGGCAACTATGTGATTTCTATAATTCCATCTCATGATTTATGTAAGATATGCCTTCATTATCATAAGGTAAATAAAATACAGGAAAACATATATTTTTTTAAATGGAGATCTCTTTCATAATTATTTCTTTTTCATGATTTTATGAATAATGTCATATTCATAAAATTAAAATAAAATATTCATAAAATCATGTGTATTATCAAATAAGTAAAAATTAGAGTATTGCATACTTTTAGAGTTTGTTGTTTTTAGATTTTTTTTTTTCCTATTTGGAATCAACTACTACAAAAGGAGAAAATGTCCAAAGAAGATAGTAACAAAAATTTATATCATTTACCACTGGAATTCTGACAGATTGATATTAAGATGAGCTAAAATTACTGGTAATGTCTGTGGATAACAGCTGTGCTTACTCTGTGTAGGAGTTGAAACTAAGGGTGAACTGCAGGGCTTAGGAGTGCCTCTGGAGAAATGGTTGGAGGTAGAAAAGAGTCTAAAAGATTAAATCAAATCTTGTCTTTTTCATTGTAATTATAGCTGCCTGCTGATCTTAAAAAGGATAATCTTTCCATACTTTGCCACAGAAGTCAAATCCCTACTTCCTCTAGTTAACTGGTCTAGAGAGAGGACAACAGAGCAATGTGAATTAAACTTAGCATGCCAGTACATAGACCCAAACACAATACAAAAGAGAAGATGGTTCACAATATTGGTAGTTGCAATTGCCATGAGATTCTTCTAAACACCCACCAGAAAAACTAAATTTTAAAAAGTTAAACAAATAAAATTGCAAGAATAATATCAATTATTGGTGAGTATATGAAGCAATTGACTTTCACTCTGCTTTTAGGACTGTAATTTTTTACAACCTGCTTTGGAAAACTATTTGTCAGTGTTTATTAGAGCTGAACATTCACATAATCCACAGATACAATTCCACTCATATCTAGCCAAGTATGTACACCAAAGGGTATATTCAGGAATGTTCATAGTATCACTAACTGTGATAGCCCAAAACTTGAAATAACACTTGAATAAAAAAAATCAGAAGCATATTTACATTGATTTAGTAGAATAGTACAGAGCACCAAAAAGGTATAACATATTGCTATTTACAACAGGAATAATTCACACAAATACAATAGTATGTGAAAAAAGACAGTAAAGGTTACATATTGTATTTATTAGTGTTATATTGCTTCATAACAAACTGCCACAAATTTAGCACCTTACAAAACATACCTTTATTATCTCAGTTTCCATGGATCAGAAGTCCAAGAACAGATATCTGGGTCCTTTGCTTAAGGTGTTACTAGGCTGAAATCAAGATGCTGGCTGGAGCTGTAGTCTTATCTTATCCAGAGGCTTGGGGTCCTCTTCCAAACTAATTCAGCTGTTGGTAGACTTCATTTTCTTGCAAATATAAGACCAAAGTCCGAATTTTCTTGCTAGCTGTTGGCTGGCTCTCAGCTCCTTAAAGTTGCCTTCTCTATAACATGGCAGTCTATTTCTACAAGGCCGGCAGGAAAACACCTGTGGCTTTGAAACTCTCTCTCAGGAAGACCCCAACCACTCTTAAGGGCCCACCGGAATAAGTCAGGCTCACCAAAGATATTCTCCCATTTAGGTAACTAAAAATCAACTAATTAGGGACCTAATCACAGAATGAAATCCCATTATATTCTTAAGTCCTTCCTACATGCAATGGGAGTTCACATATACCATGCAGAGGGAATGGGAACCATCTTAGAATTCTGCTTTTATGTATTATATGTAATATAACTCTATGTATATGAAATTCAGAAACCAAACTTCAGGGAAGGAGGTCAAAACCATGGTCACCCTTAAGGGGCAATGACTGGGATAAGGCTCAAGAAAAATTTCTATGGTGCTAATAATCTTCTGAGGTTTTGCTTGTTTTTTTAACTGAGTGGTTACCAGGATGTGTTAATTCTTCAAGCTGTTCAACTATGATTTGTGTATTTTTGGGCAAGTATTGTTATAATTAAACTAATCATTCAATTAAATTAATTCAATAAAAATTCAATAAAAATAATTCAATTCAAATTTTTATTTGAAAAAATAACTAAAATATTACAGTTTCCCCTCTCTATAAGAATATATGTAGATGGACATATGTGGAAAATAATAGCAGTCGCAGTCAAGAATGAGTAGGGAGAAATTACTTGTAAGCTAGGAATTATTTGATGGTGGTGGCTCAGATTTGTAGTGTAACATATCGGGAAGTCAGTCAAAATACTTTTTAGCCTCTGTTTAAATAAATAAATAGATAGATAGATAAAACTTTTCATGCTAAAGGCTAAAATTTATATGTCCCTCGTTCATGAATCCTTCTTTGATCTGCATTGTCAGAGGGAAATTCATCAAACACTGCAAAACAATTGCTGTGCCATGATGCCAATTTGGATAAAGCAATTGAAGGTTGACTTTCAGCCTCTGTTCAAGTCTTTCCCTCTCAGAAAGGATGGCTAAGTTCTACTCTGGCTCACATTCTATTTTACTGGTGAAGATGGGAAAGTGGTAGTCAGTAATTGTCACTGCTTCAGAATCATTTGGGAATGTTTTAGCTCAGTTTACAGTTAGGTGTATACCACGTATACTATATAAATGCCATTGTCTTTGCCTTTGTGCTTTTGACACAGTTTCAATTAGAAATTTTTATCTTAACATTGCAAACATATGAATGGCCCTCCTCTTATATGTCATTAATTTTGGACACCAATTTAAAAATAGAGATGAGTGTTTGGATGCCTGATTTCTCCTTTAGCCTACTAAATATTTTTTCCCTCTTAGACTTTGTACCACTGGAGGTGGTGGTGAGGTAGATGTCTTTGGGTTCTTGTTTCATGTTTGAAAGCATTTTCTTTCAGCTTTCCAAAAAACCCCAAGCTTTGTGTTTCATACCATCTGATTTTTAAATTCTCTATTCTTCAGTCATGGCTATTTCCTAAACTCTAGACCATTTCCCCTTATTTTTCTATAAGTTATATACTGGGTCATTGTCACTCTCCAGTTACTCCCATCATAATCCTTGGTATAGATAACACTCTATGCTCATGTTCCTTAAAATAATCTGTTCCCAATAATCCTATCCTCCACCATACCTCAGCCACTCTTTTCCTAGACATTGCCATTACCAATTACCATATACTCTCTGCAGCATCACTTTTTGTGGTTCATTTTCTGACCACTGTCTCCTGTTTCTATGTCTGTCTGTTTGTTTGCTTTCCTTTCTAGGACTCTGACCAGACAATTCTCTACTCTACAATCTGTCAATCCTCTCAACTTGTCACTGTCCGTCATCTTCTTAATGTCCTATCTCTTTTGTTTAAATTTTATGGACAATCATTAAAAATCATGTTTTTTTGTGATTTTCCTACAAGTCTTACATTGTATTACACTTACTTAAGATTATCTAATTTCAACTCACTACCAATTCCAGGACTTACATTTATGTAGCTGAATGTGGCTGGAGGAAACACATCATCTTGTTAATAGTTCTCATTATAAATTCTTGCCCATGAAACTCAAATGGGCCATTAGTTCTACCAGACAATCATATAATCTTCGTCTAGACGATTTACTCCCTTTTTCTCAAATTCCAAACACCTAATTTTCCATCTTTATTCTGAGGTAATGACTTTGTTCTGTCTAAATCAATCCCTCCTCTTCAACAGTAGATTCCATCTGTGGCCCAGAGGGCTAGCAGGCCACCAAAGATGCATGCTTTCTATCCCTAGAAAAGAATTTGGGTAAGAAGAAACTGCCCAGCCTGAGGTTGTACTTCCTAGCTCCCCTTATACTAAGGTGAAGCCATGTTATTAATTCTCACCGATGGAATGTGAATGGAATGTGAGGGGAAGTCATATGTGTTACCCTGGGCAAGTTATTAAGAAGCAAGTATGACTTCTCCATGCTGTCATTTTGTAATTGCTGGTTAGGAAAGAAAGAAAAGAAATCTCTGTCCTTAGGGGCTGGACTGAGGCACAGATAGAAATAGCTTCCATACCTTGAAAACTTTGCACGTGTAGTATCTTGCTGAATAGCCTCATGAGACAGTTGAGTTAACAGGAAGTAAACTGTTGTGTTAAGCCAGGGAGGTTTTTGGATGTAAGTGTTAAAGCAGCTAGTGCTAATTAATTTATGCATGTCTCCTCTGGCATCGTTCTAGCAATTCACCTATTTCCTACATTCTCAATTTTTCACTCTTCACAGGAATACAGATATTTCTCTAATACTAAAAATATACCAACTCTACTTTCTCATCAACTACCACCAAATTTCTTTACCATACAGCAAAATTTCTTTAGCAAATTATTTATGCTCACTGTGTTTCTTCTCATTCTTTTTTAATCTCACCTCAGTTAAGTTTTTTCTCTACTGCTCTAACAAAACATCTCTCCAAGAGATCAGCAATGGCCCTCAATTAGCTAAATCCAATGGTCACTTCTTAATTCCTATCTCAACTGACATACAAGCCACATGTTAACAACTGCTCTCACCCCCTTTCTTGCTACACTCTATTCATTTGGCTTATAGGAAACCAGCTCTCTCGGTTTTTCTTCTGCTTCCCAGGTCACTTTTGTGTCTCCATGACTGGTCCTTCTCTTTCCTTTGAAATCTTCTGGTTATTATAGATTGCTCCAGGGATCATCTTTGGCTCTGTTCTCTTCCATATCAATGCACACTCTGTTGGTGATCTCATCTGCTCTAATAGATTAAAGTATTGTCTACCTGACGTTGACTCCTAAATGTATCTTTCTAGCACAGACTTTTCCTAAACTATAGATTTCTAAAGCTATGTGACCATTCAACATTTTCACTTGGAGTTTAATAAATGAAAAGTTCTTTACATTTCTTCTAAAGTTATGTGTGACCTCAGTCACCTTGCAGTATATCCTCATATACTGCACCTTACTCACCCTGCTCAAGCCAGGTCTCTCTGGCCTCTCTGCTGTTCCTGGAGCTCACAGGACTATCTTGACTTAGTGCCTTAGTGTTGGTTATTCCTGCTGCCTGGAAATTCCTTACGCCAAATATCCATATTGCTAACTCCCTGGTCTTCTTTAAATCTTCACTTAGATATCATTTTTTTGATGACACCCACCATGAGCAACCAGTTTACATTTTAACCCATTCCCCCACTCCTTTATACTCCAAATATGGCTTATTCTGTCCAACTTTAAAAATTTTTCAACACCTCTTATCACTTTTAACATACAATATAATAGACTTATTTATTCGATTAATTGTCCATAGTTGTTGCCCCCTTGCTTGTACAAAATTTTATTTTGTTTTTTATAGAGACAGGGTCTCTCACTCTGTCACTCAGGCTAGAGTGCAGCAGCGTAATCATCCTTGGAGACCTACTGGGCTCAAGTAATTTTCCTGCCTGGAATTACAGGCATGTGCACTATGCCCAGCTACAACATTCTACTAGAATATTAATATTAATAATCACAATATCAAACTCAATAAGAACATGAGGCAGAGATTTTTGTCTCTTCTATGCATTTATATATTCTAAGCACCCAGAATGATGCCTGACAAAATTATAGACACTTTATAATATAATATGTGGACTACATAAATAGAGGCACAATGTCATTGCTTGTATTTATATTTAAAATAAATTTTATTCTAGATTGTGACACACACACATACATACACAAACATATATACAGATATAGACTGTAGATATAATCATACCTAACACATGCCCAACTCAGCAACAAATATAATAAATGTATATGATTCTGGTGCTCTAAAATATTGGTAGCATTAAATTTTATTTAAGATTGTTTAAAAAATAACCAGTGGATCTTAGCATAGTAACATACTATTATCTTTTAAAGAAAGGAAATGTTAATAATTCTTCATATTCAATCATTTTATGTACTTCAACCGTACTTAAAAAATATTTTCTCTCTGTGACTATTGACAGAAATGTGCTATTCAAGCTTTTTCTCACATGTCTGGTATCCACTTACATCAGTCTTGAATTTCATTGTTCACCTCTTTATTAATTGTTATACTTAACCAAGCTGATCTAGGACTTTTATTAATCTCTGGTAACTAATGAGGATATTTTGATTATATTAAAAATTGGTTTCATGTTTTTACTAAAATAGCTAGAGTTCAGCTAATGTTGAAACCCTGAAGATAATTGTGAATTAAAGTGATCTCTCTCTACCCTTAAATCAAAAATATTTTAAAAACATAATTCTTTGATAAGTTTTTCAAATGATTCCACCTGTGAATAGTTCTGAAAATGATAATAAGAGCAGTGAAGATAATATTCAGGATATCATTCCAGGCACTCTGCACACCCATCTACTTTAAAGATCATCAATTTATAAGGAATGCTGTGTGATAGCACTGCTCACTGGGTCTCTACCAATACATTTAAAAGATTTATGTGTGCCTTCCAAATGGGCTCCATACTCCAGATTCTTAGAAAAAAATACATATCTGATGGTTAATAAAATTCATTCTACTTTCCATTTATTACAAGCTATACTTGAAAAAATTTATTGAGCACTGAACTACACACTTGATATACTGAAATAGAAAGGGCTCCTTGATATGTCTAAAGAAGAGAATGTAACATTCCTCTCACTAAGAATTAATCCTTGGTGGGAAAAAAAAGGAAAGAGAAAAATGGGAAATTATCAACTTGGAGTGGTAATGACAGTTCTATTCTAAGGATAGAAAAGTCCCAGAAATTCTTAATATTTATTATTGAAGAAAAGAGTGCTTATTTGTTTCCCAGGCTTTATTGCAGCAAAGATCTCAATGGAAAAATCATGAAATGATGACTTTCTAATTACTATGACTAATTGTAACTTAAATTTAGAAAAAGGATTTGGGATCAGGGGCTGTGCATTATTTGTGACCTGTATTTTGAGATAGCCCTAAACCACACAGCTTTTTTTAGGTGTGGCACCGGTTGTTTGTTGTTTTTGTTTGTTTGTTTACATAAGCTTTTTATTTTAGAATAGTTTTATGTTTACAGAAAAGTTACGAAAATAGTTTATAGAATTCCTGTATACCTTATATACAGTTTGCCTGTTGTTAAGCCCTTAGATAAGTATGACAGATAAGACAAAACTAATGAATAAATATTGATAGATTATTATTAGCTAGTATCCATATGATACTCATATTACCTTAGTTTTGACATAATAATTTTTTTCTGTTTCTGGATATCATTCAAGGTATCATATTACATTTCTTCATCATGTCTCCTTGGGATAGTCTCAGCTATGGCACTTTGTCTGACTTTACTTGATTTGGATGACTTTGAGAGTATTAAGGAGTACAGGTCAGATATTTACAGAATGCCCTTCAGATAGAATTTGTCTGATATCTTTTCTTGATTAAACTGGAGTTACGGATTTTTGAGAGGAAGACTACAGAGATAAACTTCTGTTATCATCACATTACATCATGGACACTTACTATCAACATGAGTTATCACATAGATGCTAACAATCTTCAGCTCACTAGGATAGTGTTAAATTTCTCTAGTGTGAAGTGCCCCTCCTAACTTTCCACACCATATTCTTTGGAAGGAAGTTACTATGCACAGTCCATACTTAGAAGTGAAGAGTTATATTCCATCTCCTTGGGGGAGCAATATCAACATGTTATTTGGAATTATTCCAAATGAGAAATCTATTTTATTCTATTTATTTATTTGATCATTTATTTTTGTCCAGATGAATTTATGGATATTTATTTTATACTTCAGATGATAATCAAATACCATACTTTTATTTTGCTGCTCAAATTTTCCCACTTTGGCCATTGGAGATCTTTCAGTCAACTCTTATATCCCATTGACATACCTCAAATTTTTTTTATATTTTTTTTCTTTTTCTGAACATTTCCTTATATTTTGACACAACCCCTAGGATTATCCTGTATATTTATTGCTCCAGTACTAGAATAATTTCTCTAAGAATCCTTGATTTCTTTTATTGGAACGTGGTATTAGAAACCAAGATCCGGGTGCTGGGTATATGTACTCATTGCGGCTTGGTGTTGCTTCTAGGATTCCTTAGCAAAAGATTTCAGAATTATATGTGTCTGCTATCCTATGTATACACATTTATTTATAACTATTTCTATATCATTCCATCTGTATCAGGCTAATATAAGTTCATACTAGTGTGTCCAACTCTAATCCAGTATCACATGGTTCATTCTTGCCTTCACTCCTTCATTACATTTAACATCCAACAGTGAGAAATCTGGCTCCCATCTGCAATCTACTCATTGATTTATTTGATCCCAGAATAAAATTCTAGTAGTTACAGAATTGCTAATCCATATACCAGTTAAAAAAAACCAAAAACCAAACAAACAAAAAAAACAACTTTGCCAACTGGAGTGCAATGCTTATGTACAGTTCCTGTTGTCTTTAGTCTTAAAGTTTCTATGAATTTCCAACATTATTTAGGTTACACCTTTTTCCCCTACCCTTTTCAGTAAGGTTGCAGCATACATTTCTATCACAGATTATTTTGTCACAGTATGCATTCTATAATGGATAGTCCAATGTCCTAATTTATCTCTTACATTTGCATACATTAAATCTCACAAATGAATGACATCATGCATATGCAGCTATTAGTATCATGCAGAACATTTTCAAAGTTCTAAAAAAAAAAACACAACAATTTAAAAACCACAATGCTTCAACTGTTCAAAAAGTACTCACCTACCAACTACTAGTGACCACTGATCTCTTGCTTCTACATAGTTTTGCCTTTTTTAGAATGTCATATAGATGGATTCATACGATATGTGATATTTTCACACTGGCTTTTTTTGCATACCAAAATGCATTTAAGATTCATCCATTTAGTTATGTGGACTGAAAATTAATTCTTTATTATCACTGAGTAGTATTTAGTTGTATATATGTACCACAGTTTGTTTATCCATGCACTTGTTGAAAAATAAATTGGTTGCTTCCATTTTTTGTGTGATTATGATTCAGGTTGCTAGAAACATTTGTGTGAATGTTTTGGTGTATATACAAGTTTCTGAATCAGTTGGGTAAATATCTAGTAGCATGATGGATTGTATTAGAAGACTATATTTAACTTTATGAGAAACTGTTTTCTAAAGTGGCTGTACCATTTTACATTCCCACTGGCAATTAATGAGAGTCCTGTTGTTCTACATTTTTGCCAGCAATTACTATTTTCAAATTTTTTAATTCTAATCATTCTAATAGGGGTGAAATATTATCTCATTGTTGTTTTAATTACATTTCTCTCATGGCAGATTATGTTGGACATCTTTCATGCTTATTTGTCATCTGTGTATCTTCTATGGTGAAATGTTTGTTGAGATCTTTTGCTAATTTTTCAGATTGTTTTTTTTTGTTTTCTTACTGCTAAATTTTAATGTATAATGGATATAAGTCCTTTATCAGATATATAATTTGCAAATATTTTTCTGAGTGTTTTTCACAGAGCAAAGTTTGTAATAAAGTCCAACTTCTCAGATTTCTCTTTCATGGATTGTACTTTTAGCATTGCATCTAAAAACTGATCCCAATACCCAAGATTATTCAAATTTGCCTTGTGTTTTCTTTTAGGATATTTTTAGATCTACACTCCATTTGAATTTATTTCTCTATAAGTTGTAAGGTCTATGTTTAGGTTCCATTTTTTTTTCATTTTGCATGTGGATGTCCAATTGTTCTAGTACCCTTTGTTGAAAAGATTCACCTTTCTCCATTAAACCTTTGTGCTCTTGTCAATAATCAGTTTACTGTATTTGTGTGGATCTATTTCTAGCCTCATTATTCTGTTATATTGATCTATGTGTCTATTATTTCACCAGTAATGCTCCGTCTTGATTATTCTAGCTTTATATTAAGTCTTTAAATTAAGTGATGTGAGTTTTATAACTCTGTTATTCTTTTAAAATATTGTGTTGGCTATTCTACATCCTTTGACTTTCCATATTAATTGTCAGAAAAAGCTTGCTGGGATTTTGATTGGGACTGTATTGAATCTGTAAATAGTGTTAAGAAGACTTGACTTCTTAAGAATATTGAGCCTCTCAATCTATAAATATAGAATATCTCTTCATTTGCTTAAATCTTTCATTTCTTTCATGAGTGCTTACAGTTTTTTACATACAGAGTCTGTATATATTATGCTATAAGTAATAACTCCTTTTTGATATTATAGTAAATTGTTGTTTTAGAATTTCACATTCTATTTGCTATTTGCTGAATCATAAAACATCAAATGACTTTTGTACATTGATCTTGTATCCATGACTGTATTATACTCAATTTTCCTATACTTTTTGAGGTATTCCATATAAAAGATCATGTTGTCTGCAAATAAAAAGAAGCTTAATTTTTCCTTTGAATCTGTATGTCTTTATTTTCTTTGTCTATTTTACTGCATAGGACTTTCAGTTGATGTTGAATAAGAGTGTTGAGAGAAGATATACTGCTTAATTCTTAAACTTAAGGGGAATATATTCAGACTCTAAGTATGATGTTAGCTATAGATATTTTATATCCCCTTTATTAATTTAAAAAATCACTTCTGTTTACGGGTTTTTATCAGGTTTCATCATGGTGTAATATACGTCATAGAATGTTTAGTCAGCATCTTTTAATATTATCATGTTTTTTCTTTTTTAGACTATTAATATGATGGATTACAGTAATTTGAGTACATAGTTTGTGTAATTTCTGTTCTTTTAAATTTATTAAAATGTTTTAAATGGCTCAGATGTAATCTACTGGTGAATGTTCCATGTGTGCTTGGGAAGAATGTGAATTCTGCTGTTGTTAAGTAAAGAATTCTATACCTATCATGTAGATCACAGTGAGGGGATAGTGCTGTTCTGGTCATGATTTTCCTTACTCATTTTCTGCCTACTTGATCTATCAATTGTTGACAGAAAGATGTTGAAATCTCCAACTCTAATAGTTGATTTGTCTATTTCTTCTTTCAGTTCTATCAGATTTGCCTCATATATTTTGATACTCTGTTATTAGGTGCTCACACATTAGGATTGTTATGTCTTCTTGAAGAAATGACCTCTTTATTTTTATAATCATTTCTTTATTTCTGATAATCTTCCTTTTTTTTTGAAGTCTTCTTAATATTAATATAGCTTTGCCAGTGCTGTTTTGATTGGCATTATAATTCTATATCTTTCTCCATACTGTTACTTTTAACCTAAAAGTTAAATTTAAATTTAAATATAAAGAAATTTACAAATATCTTTATACTTAAAGTGGATTATTTTATTTTATTTTATTCCTCCTTTGGTGGCAAAGGATTCTTTTATATGACATAAAGTTTTAAAAAAATTCAATAATATGCTTTTTAAATTAATGGTTTAAACTATTCACATCTAAAGTGATAATTGATATAGATTTAAATGTGCCATTTTAATAATTGTTTTCTACTTACCACATTTGCCCTTTGTTTTCTTTTTTCTCTTCTTATTCTGACTTCTTGTTCTGACTTGGTTTCAACTGACCACTTTATACAATTCCATTATGTCTCCTATCTAAGCATATCAATTATATATTTTTTAAATTTAGTGATTGCCTTGGAGTTCACAATGTACATTTTAAAATAATGTGAGAGTATATTCAAATAACACTTTTCCTGTTAATTTGTAGTGCAGGTAACTTATGACCAAGTAGTCCCAATTTCTTTCTCTCTTCCTTTGTGACACTGTTAATATTCATTTATCCATATGCTACAATCAGTCAAAATATTTTTAGTGTTATTACTTTAAATAATTACATTTAAGAATAAGAAAGAATAAATATTTTACTTGCATTTGTTTTTTCTCTGATGCTTTTCTTTTTTTAGGGACTACTTTCTCACTTATATCACTCTCCTGCCTGAAGAGATTTTCTTAATATTCCTTATCGTGAAAATTACATAGCAATGAATTCCCTCAGGTTTTGATTTTGTTTGTTTTTGAGACAGGGTCTCGCCCTGTCATCCCTGCTAGAGTGAAGTGGTGTCATCATAACTCACTGCAGACTCAAACTCCTGGGCTCAAGCGATTCTCTCACCTCAGCCTCCCAAGTATCTTGAACAACAGGCATGCACCGCCACATCCGGCTATTTTTTCTATTGTTTTATAGAGAAAGGTTCTTGCTCTGTTGCTCAGGTTAGTTTCAAACTCCTGACCCCAAGCAATCTTCCTGCCTTGGCCTCCTAATGTATTAGGATTACAGGCATGGGCCACTGCACCTGAACTTTTGTTTTTTTGAGAAAGTCTTTACTCATTCTTCACTTTTGAATGAGAATTTTAGGTTTTCAAATTTTCTTCTTTTAACGCTAAATATTTCACTCCACTCTCTTATTGCTCACATGGTTTCTTATTGTCTTACTCTGGACAGGCTACTATAACATATACCATAGTTTGAGAATTTATTTCTGACAATTATGAATGCCGGGAAGTTCCAGATCAACGTTCCAGCACATTCAGGGCCCACTTCCTAGACAGTCATCTTTTCGCTGTGTCCTCATATGGCAGAAGAATGAAGGGATCTCTCACAAAGACACTAATCACATTCACGAGGGCTCTATCTTTATGACCTAACCACCTCCCAAAGGCATCAACTCCTAATATCATAAATTTAGGGGTTAGTATTTCAACATATGAATGTAGAGGAGAAGACAAGTATTCAGAACATTACACTTTGTTCCCACATAAATAGAATGTTTTTCTACCCTTTTTCTTCAATAGCCAAGATATAGAATCAACCCAAGTATTCATCAATGGATGAATGGATAAAGAAAATGTGGTACATGCACAATGGAATACTATTTGGCCATAAAAAAGAATGAAATCCTGTCATTTGCAACGACAAGAATGGAACTGGAGATGATTATCTTAAGTAAAATAAGCCAGGCACAGAAAGATACATAATTGCATCTTCCCACTTATATGTGAGAGCTAAAAAAAAAAAAAAAAAAAAAAAAAAAAAATTAAACTCATAGAGAGAGAGAGTAGAATGATGGTTACTAGAAACTGGGAAAGGTGACAGGAGGAGAGATAAAGGGAGAGAGGTTAATGGATACTAAAATACAGTTAAATAGAATGAACAAGATTTACTATTTGGTAGTAAAACAAGGTGACTTTAGTTAACAATAATTTATTGTATATATTAAAATAACTAAAAGAGTGGAATTGGAATGTTCCTAACACAAAGAAATGATAAAAGCTTGAGGTAGTGGATACCCTTGATTACCCTGATTTGATTATTTATACATTGTAAGCCTGTATGAAAACATCACAGTACCCCATAAATATGTACACTTTTATGTGGCCATAATAATTAGAAATAAAAATTTTAAAAATAAATAAATAAATACTTAAAAACATATCAGGAGAGATGTTTGATGTTTTATACAAGACAGGTGGAATTTCAAAGAGAATTATGATTCTCATCCCCATCATTGTTACTTGTTAGCTAAATTCATTTTATGATGAGGAAGTAAAGTTATAGATAATTTTTAGCTGATTTAATTTTTTCGGTTTTTTGTTGTTAGTTCTCTTCCTAATAAATACAGTAGTATACAATGAACAACTTTTAAGAGTTTTACAAGAGTACTTGCAGATTTTCTTAGATGATAATATTCACAGATAATTTTATAAAACTATTCACAATATTGTACTTACTTGGGTAGGCAAATACTTATACTGAGGAGTCTATGCAAAAGCTATTTTCAAATAATTATGGAAACCCATGTGTATGCCCAGTATAAAGTAGTTATACAATTGTGTTTAGTTTTTAAATATTTTATGACTTTTAAATTGTGTTTTGAATGAATATTTAATTTTAGATGCATAAGCCTTTTTTGATTAAAACAATTGAATGATTTTCCATTTAAGTGATGAGATCTGCAATATGCATTTAAATTGAAAATAGTGTAGAATTGTAGCTAATATAACTATTCCTTTCTATGAGTGATTTTAACATTAAATTGATAGCCAAATTAAGAATAAAAAATAATAATGGTCTTTTATGAATTTCACTTTTAGTTACTGCATTTAACATTTTACCTTCTGTGTAATTATAATATCATTTCATTCTGGGATGCTCTTCTGTGAATTCTTTTGTTTAAAAATTCTGTGAATTCCTGACACCCATTATGATTAGAAATATATTTTTCAACTTTTCTGAAGTTAATAATAGGGAAGGTTTCCATGAAATCTAAATTCATATCTGTTCTTATAATAAAAAAGTATGTTAGAATACAATGTATTGATGATACATCTGTTGATCCTTAAAAGTGGGAAGCCAGGATTGACAATAATATTATCTTTATTTTGTGTTAGGAAAAACTGAGATATGGAAATATCCAACTGTTGGAGGTTTACATCGGTAACCTGTCCAGGTAAAATACTACTATCTTTGAGCACTGTGGTTTTTGGAGCAAGCAATAACTCAATGTACTACCTATTATTTGTGGCTAGTTATATTATTTCTCAAACAGGGTCAGTGATGTATCTCAGAATCCTCTTAGCTCTTCATAAAAATAATATTTTCTTTTCAATTATAACTTAATAAAATCAATATTATTATATCCTGAGCATCTGAATAGCCATAATACTGTTAAAGACTCTAATATGCTTTCAAGCCTATCTTATTTGTTTTTACTGTTGCATTGTACCAAATTCTATTGTTGGTTATTATAGGCCAAGGAGATAAGATCAGGGAGATAAGACCAATTTTATGTGTAAGTGATGCACTAAACAAAGGATTTTGCAGTGATTTTAGTGGTTGAGTTTGGTTGTAGAAATGAAGTTTAACAAGGTAATAAAGAAATGCCAGAGGGAGAATTAAAAAACAAACAAACAAACAAAAAACCACCTCTTCTCTTGACGGCATTAATATTTTTGTTGAAAATGGCATTTCTACTGGTAAAACATCATCCATCATGTCATTTTCTAATGTTATTAATTTGATATTTTATTTTTTGTATTGGCAGTATCTAATTTTGTCAAATAATTTTGGCTTTAAAATTATGAAAGAGCTATTGTCATAAGGAAACTATACTTAACTTTATGTCTATATTTTTAATTATTTTCTAATAAAATGATGTAAATCACTGAAGGTTTCATGACCTTTTTTTTTTTTATAAAGATTTAAATTTGAGAAGCACTACAATTCAGGAAATATGAAGGATCTAATTGTAGTAGCCCATAACCAATCTGTTATCCTTCTATGAGAGTAGTTATTAAACACAGCAATTTATAGCACACACACTTTATAGTAGATCAAAGAATTTGCTTTTGTTGTTGATTGAAAAATAATGCCAACACAAAAAAGTTGTCAGGTCAATAGCTTAGTAATTAAAACCTTATTTTTATTATTGCCTTCAATCTAGA
Source organism: Microcebus murinus (assembly GCF_040939455.1). Taxonomy (NCBI): domain Eukaryota; kingdom Metazoa; phylum Chordata; class Mammalia; order Primates; family Cheirogaleidae; genus Microcebus; species Microcebus murinus. Next base: position 85,625,385 of record NC_134105.1, on the reverse strand, counting down.
AAGAAAAATACTATTTCATTAGGAAATCAAAGTTGTCAAATAGGATATACTTTATTCCTCACATATAGCATTTGATTTGGTCATAAGCATTAACTTTATTTTGAGGCATCAAGTGCTGCAATAAAGATTTTGGTTCACACGAAGACTTCATTGTGGAATAAATGTGGGCTATGCCTTCAGTCCCTAACCCCTGTAGGAACTGGGCTGCAGAACTCCGCTCCCCACCCAAACTGAATTGCATGAAACTAAGGAAAGAGGGACTTGTAGTAGGGGGGAAGCCAGCAAATCTTCACCTACATTTACAGCTGCTCCCCATTGCTGGCATCACCTCCTGAGCTCCACCTCTTCACTCCTCCTCATGCCCTCTGGAAAAATTGTCTTCCACTATGAAACCAGTCCCTGGTGTCAAAAAGGTTGGGCACTGCTGGTATGTAAAACAGGCTTATGTCATCAAAGGGAAATTATTGAACAATTTAGGTACCCACTTTTTTTTACGTAGGTCATACAGATATTTGGAGTAGTTTGTTGTAATTTATTTCCAGGATCCATAAGATACATTTACCTCATGATTTTCTTTCTTTATTTGTTTGATTATATGTGTCAATGTAGTCATCAATGTTTAAAATGTTAAACCATTATGCAGGTTAGGAGTATTGGAAATTGCACATGCATCCGATCTCAATTAGGTCGTCACTGTGCTCAGCAATCTTTGTATCTGCAGCACATGACCTACTATCTCTTCTTGCCTAAATCTATTTTCAAACCATTTTTAGCCTCCTATGATGATGGTTTTCAACATTGGCTACACCTTAGAATCACACGGGAAGATTTGAAAAATACCGATGTACCAGACACAACACAGGCCAATTAAATTTGCAACTGAGAATCAGAAATAGTTATCCGTAGATTTTAAAGTGCTCCAGATGATTACATTGTATAGTCAAGATGCAGAACTGCTGCCCCCAAAGCCATGTTTCCCTCAAACTAGAAGAGTATTTTGTTTCTTTTAAGAGTGAGAAGCAGAGAGACCCCAATAGGTTTTCACAATCTTGTTTCAATCCAGAATAGTTCTGTCTTCATTATCTCTTTTATAATTCATTCATAATGAGGTGTGTGTACTCATAGAATAACAAAATTTACTTCTGCATCCTGGCTCTTAATCCTAGTATTTTATGATCCGTACAGGTCCTTAGTACCTCAGTTAGCTCTCACTCATTTCAAATTTTCATTTGTCCCTTTCCAGTTATATATTTTTCTGCCAGGATTTTTTCCTATCTATTAATTAAATAGAAATAATAATAATTATATTTTAAAAGCGAGTAAAAGTGTAGGGTGGAAATAAATTGGCCCAACAGCAAAGTACGTTGATAAGAAATCTTGTATCTTGGGCTGGGTATAAGATTGTGGAAAAAATAATTCCCTTGAATTTATTTATTCCAAGTACTGTTATAATGTAGTTTGGGGGTTTAAATTTACACTACACACGGTACAGAAAAGCACAAGCTAAACAAACTATTAAAAATTAATTGATTTTGTTGCCTAGAAATGCTCTTGATATTCGGGGTCTTCTTTGGTTCCATACAAAGCGTAAAATTATTTTTTCTATATCTGTGAAGAATGCTGATGGGATTTTAATAGGTATTGCATTGAATCTGTAGATCAGTTAGGGTAGTATAGACATTTTGATGATATTGAGTCTGCCAATCCACGAGCATGGTATGGATTTCCATCTGTTTACATCCTCTGCTATTTCCTTCCTCAGTGTTTCATAGTTCTCCCTGTAGAGGTCTTTTACGTCCTTGGTTAAGTATATTCCTAGGTACTTTAATTTCTTTGTTGCTATTGTGAAGGGAATTGAGTCTTTGATTTGGTTCTCAATTAGATTGTTGTTGGCGTATATGAATGCCTCTGATTTCTGTGTATTGATTTTGTATCCTGAGACTTTACTAAATTCATTGATCAGTTCCAGGAGTTTCTTGGTTGAATCTTTGGGGTTTTCTAGATACAATATCATATCATCAGCAAACAGTGAAAGTTTGATCTCTTCTGCCCCTATTTGGATACCTTTGATTCCATTTTCCTGTCTGATTGCTGTAGCCAAGACTTCCAGCACTATGTTGAACAGAAGTGGAGATAGTGGGCAGCCTTGTCTGGTTCCAGTTTTAATATGCCAGATATCAAACTATACTACAAAGCTGTAGTAATTAAATCAATATGGTATTGGCACAAAAATAGGAATATTGACCAGTGGAACAGATGTGAGAATCCTGATATAAAACTATCCTCATATAGCCATCTAATCTTTGACAAAGCAGACAAAAATATACGCTGGGGAAAATAATCCTTTTTCAATAAATGGTGCTGGGAAAACTGGATAGCCACCTGTAGAAGGCTAAAACAGGACCCACACCTTTCACCTCTCACAAAAACCAACTCACGCTGGATAACAGACTTAAACCTAAGGTATGAAACTATTAGAACTCTAGAGGAAAAAGTTGGAAACACTCTCCTAGACATCGGCCTGGGCAAAGAGTTTATGAAGAAGTCCCCAAAGGCAATCACAGCAGCAACAAAAGTAAATAAATGGGACATGATCAAACTACAAAGTTTCTGCACAGCCAAAGAAATAGTCATGAAAGTAAACAGACAACCTACAGAATGGGAGAAAATTTTTGCATCCTATGCATCCGATAAGGGACTGATAACTAGAATATACTTAGAACTCACGAAAATCAGGAAGAAAAAATCAAATAACCCCATTAAAAAGTGGGCAAAGGACTTGAACAGAAACTTCTCTAAAGAAGACAGAAGAATGGCCAACAAACATGAAAAAATGCTCAACATCTCTAATCATCAGGGAAATGCAAATCAAAACCACAATGAGATATCATTTAACCCCAGTGAGAATGGCCTTTATCAAAAAATCTCCAAACAATAAATGCTGGCGTGGTTGCGGAGACATAGGAACACTCCTACACTGCTGGTGGGACTGCAAACTAGTTCAACCTCTGTGGAAAGCAATATGGAGATATCTTAAAGCGATACAAGTGAATCTACCATTTGATCCAGCAATCCCATTGCTGGGCATCTACCCAAAAGATCCAATGACACTCTACAAAAAGGACACCTGCACTCGAATGTTTATAGCAGCACAATTCATAATTGCAAGGCTGTAGAAACAGCCCAAGTGTCCATCAATCCAAGAATGGATTAATAAAATGTGGTATATGTATACCATGGAGTCCTATTCAGCTCTAAGAAACAACGGTGACATAGCACATCTTATATTTTCCTGGTTAGAGCTGGAACCCATACTATTAAGTGAAGTTTCCCAAGAATGGAAAAACAAGCACCACATATACTCACCAGCAAATTGGTATTAACTGAACAGCACCTAAGTGGTCACATAGGTGCTACAGTAATAGGGTATTGGGCAGGTGGGAGGGGGGAGGGGGCGGGTATATACATACATAATGAGTGAGATGTGCACCATCTGGGGATGGTCATGATGGAGACTCAGACTTGTGGGGGGAGGGGGAGAAATGGGCATTTATTGAAACCTTAAAATCTGTACCCCCATAATATACCGAAATAAAAAAAAATTAATTAAGTCCAAGGTTGGTAGATCATTGAAACACCTGCCAAAAATAGGAGAACACCATCAATTTAGACATGGCAGAATACTCACAGAGAAGTCAAAAGGAGCTTTAGGGCAAAATCAAAACATCATCAAGCAAAAGAAGAGACAAGACTCCATGAGAGTCACTAGTGCACTTAGATTGTTTTCAAACAAGGATGTACTATGGTGCAGTTCTTCCGCTAGAAACTATATACCTACATCCCTGTTATTATCTGGTCATAGCAAATAGGTATGCCAATTGTATAGGTATAAAGTGACCTTTTGCAATTGTTAAATTTGTTTTTTATTTACCATTAAATATGAACAGACTCCTAGTATCTCTTCCTTTTGCATTTCTTCTTCCGTATTCTGTCTGTTCATATCAGTTCTTCCACTGAGTTCCTGACTTTTTTTTTTTATTTCATCATATTATGGAGGTACAAATATTGTTAGGGTTATAAATATTGCTCCTGCCCCCTCCCTCCCCCCAAAATGTCCAATCCCCTGGTGGTGTGCATCACACGTGTTATGGAAACATAACATCCCTTTCCTCCTCCCCACTCCTGCCTGCCCACCACCTGCTAAAAAGTTTTTGAGGTTTCTGTAGTGTAGTGGTTATCATGTTCACCTGACTTTTTCTTGTTGATTTGCCAGAGTGCCCTATCAGTCCTCATCATCATCCAGATCATTCATCCACAAGTAAGTTTCCCCTCAATTTTCATTATAATTGATTCATTAGATTTGGGGAAAAAATATATGTGATTATGGTGTACTTTTAAAGCAATTTTGTTTTTAACATGGATTCATTGTATTTTTCATGTCCCTGGCTTATTGAACAGACTATGCCAATTGTTCTCCAAAATATTCCATCTTCTACATTTATTATCTTTTTCCTGTGGTATTAATATTATTTATTTATCCCCTATATTCACATGTAAGCCTTGATAGAGTTGAATGAAACATATTTGCCTAAAATACATCATAAGTTGTGTTATACATCACTAAAGGGAACTCATAACATCTGGTTAACTCACCATTAATGGTGACAATATTGACCTCTGAATTTAGGCTGATGATAAATGATCCCTTCATTAAGATTCAATTTACCTCTCTAGAGGGGAACTGTGCAGTATTACTTTCAGACTATACATGTAATTGTTTTCACTTCAATTAATAATCCTAGTATGAATCAATAATTTAATTAAGAGTTATAGAGCAATAAGAATTTCTAATTCTACCAATAACTCAGCAATATTCCTTTGAAGTCTTTTATGAAGTAAAGATTTTCCCTAATAAAATGTTCTATTCAGTTACTGTAAAGTATAGAAACAAATGGAATGAAAAATACATATTTCTTTTCTTTAAGTTACAATACATATTTTAAAGAAAAGGTGGTGGTTTATCAATGACTTTGAATAGTGGTTTTTTTTCTAGATATCTTTGTTTAAGTATTCTGTAACTATGGATTTTAATTAATACATTATATTTGAAATTGCTAACATCATTATCATTTTATATTCACATACTGCCAGAATTTTACCAGTAGGGGCCCCTGCAGTCTGGCTCCTCATCCTTTTGATATGACCCCAAGAATTTTCTGGAAATTGCTTTGTGGTAGAAAAAATATATGCTCGGTTTACCTTGTACCTTATTTGACATGCAACCAGTCATTTCTGCAATCAGTCATCAAACATATTGACATGCAACCAGTCATCAAACATGCAACCAGTCATTTCTCCAAAGAATCTTGGTTCCTTTCATAATGAAATGATATTTGAGACCAAAATATAGGTTGAATTATATCAATCAATTATCATGATGAAATAATATTTGAGATCAAAATATAGATTGAATTAATTATAAGAATTAATTTTGGGTCATTTGGATGTATAGAGCTAGAAAATATATATTTTAAATTTTAAAAATTCATTTTATTTCAATTCATTTTTATCATTGCTAAATATTTATATATTTAAATGTTGATATGTTTACATTTTACATTGAAAATCACAATGCAAAAAAGTATAACTGGTCTTCTATAACTTGTAATATAAAAAATATTTTCAAAATGATAATATCAATATTAACACAAAAATTAAATTTCATGTAAATATTATAATTTTTTTAGTTCCTTTTGCCCTTAGAATACACATTACTAAGTTTTTATAGTTAAGACTCTGTGTTCTAAAGTCATTTATAATAATTCCTTTCCCTGAGTTTAGTTACTAGTTTGATATATGGTTGGGATCATTTGTTTCTGTTTTATTTTCAATTTTAGAAGTTTCTAAATTATTTGACTTTTGAAAAAATAATTTTTTATAAATCAAAAGTAAAAACTACTTAGATATTTTTGTTAGACAAGGGTCTCTGGTCCCATAAGTAACAATTGTTTGTTTCAAATTTATCTTTCTGTTTTTCAATGTAAAAGTGTGTTTGTGTGTGTATAAATAAGCATATTCTTTAGTTTTCTTCATTTTTACACAAAATAATCAGTATTCTACATATACTACTTGTAACTTGCTTTTAAAAATCAACTGTGTATGTTAAAGATTTCAATTGATAGAGATTATTTTTATTTCCTTTTATGGCTGCATAGGACCATGACTGTGTGCTTACACCATTTAACCAAGCCTCTGTTCTCAGACACTCAAATTCTTTCCAATATTTTGTTATTAAAATAATGTAATAATTATTAAACCCGTACATGTATCTATGGAACTATTGCTGAAATGAAAACTTCAACACTATGCATATTTACCTCCCTATATTAGATATACTTTTTGCATTAACTATTTTACTTTTTATCCTTTTCATTTTTCATCTGCTTTTGTAAGATATAGTGTTAGCATTGATTACACTACAATTTAGTTGTTAGATCTTAAGATATTTAAGTTTGATTGTCATTTAACTAGATGAGATATTAAATCACCTAGTGATAAATACAGTGATAATAGTGAATGATGGAATTGGGGGATGTTAAGAAAGTGTTAGTAGACGGCATAGTTACATCTTAGTACATCGAATTTTGTTATATTGTTGTATGTGTTGTATATTGAATTGCTGATGCATATGGGTTGTGATTGCTCAAAGGATTTGGCTCTGGTGGCCATTTTTTTCCTCTAAATTTTGTTTCTATCCACCCACGATCTCCTCTGTATAGTACCGACTTAGAAACAATGCAAACCACATTTATCGAGTTTCCTTACACACAGAATTGTCATTATGTTCTGCCAATGGAAAGCACTGAAAAGATCATTGGAAGTAGAAGAAAAAAAAAAAAACATTTTCCACCATTCATTCTCTTTCCAGCAATAATAGTTTTAATATGAATAGTGACAGACAAATGCAGACTCCTGGGTTTCCCTTCAAGGAGCAAGTTCCTACCAGTGTTGATGGCAGTGGAACTTCCGGGGGTCACAGCAGAAGAGTATTTGTGGACTCCATCTCCTGTAGCAGCAACAGCAGGTACCGAAGCAGCCTAAGCAGCAGTGGTGGACGAATGCAAACTTATGGGCTTCTGCATCGAAAGCAGAGTCGCAGGCTCCTGGTTCTGGGGATAGTTGTGTTTCCATCATCCACAACAGAGGGTGATTGTGCGTGCTGGGTAATGCTATTTTTATTTTATGTTCCTCTGGTCTAACGATCATAACAACTTCCTGAAGTTACTTATTTTGGAATAATCTCACCTTATTATTTTTTGTCCTCTAACCTTTCCAATATTTACTAAATAATTTCCAATATTAAATTTTTTCCTTTTGAAAAACCTAGAGAGGCTTCTATTTTCCTGTCTAGGAGCCAAAAGATGTATATTAAAATGTATACTCTAGCTTTCTTTTTATTCATATTTTCCTGGTGCATATTTACCCATATTTTTATTTCCAGCCTCTTTATCTCCATTTTGGAGCACATATGCCTAGATTTTATTTATTGGTCCCATCTGAGAGTCTCTATATGAATGGATGCTCCTCAGCTTACCATGGGGCTATGGTTTCTACTGACTGTGTACTACTTTCATACCCCTATAACGTAAAACAAATTATAAGTCAATCCATCATAAAACAGGGATGATCTGTATTTAATTTTTTAATTTATCTTACTTACATATATTTTTAAGTCTCCTATTAGGAATCATATCTACTATTTTATTTATATCTTACATTTAAGGTACTTCATGATTTTTTTTTATATCTCCTTCTCTGCTTTCCATTGGTTTGACTTATTTCTGCTGGAATAAAAATTATACAACTATTTTTAATTTTCTTTTTAGCTTTTCTTTAGCCTCTTCTATTTTTATTGTTGCCTCCTCCTCTACCTAGTTATTAGTTTTTGTTTTTATTATTAACATTATGGCAGATAAACTGTAAAACAAACTAAATTTCCTAAACTTAGGATTTGATATAGAGAATTCACTGTAGGATTTTTCATATGGCTGAAATTTAGCAATGATATGTTATAAGCCTGGTGTAGAAGTTTGGGAGATATATTAATATATACAAATATCTATATGAGATTATATATATACATTTGTGTATATATATGCATGTGTATGTATGTGCATATATGTGTATATATACACACACACAAAGCTTTATTTAATGGTGCTTTGTTAAGGATGTTATTCAGTCACTCAAACTCTGTTTTCTAAATTATCAATGTTCAATAAAACCAAGCTACCTGGTATAGATGTTTGGAAATTAATGATATTGTGCATTCTTGGTACATGGTAGACAGTAGATAAATAACAGCAACAATAATTTTTGCTAATAATATGTCATGGGTATAATAGAGCTTTTTTATCCGGGTAGCTATAGACTATTTTGTACAGTTTAACATGTTCTCAGCAACACGGAACAAATCATCATGGAAGGGGCTAATGGACAGCATTATTCCTCACCCTTGATTCACCTAGAGTCAACTGGAAGATCAAACATGTGATTTTTAAATTATCTTTTCCAATATGAATCCTGGAAAATGAATTTGGCAGGCACACACACTATTGTATGCATACTCTTTTTTTTTAAGCCAGTGATAGATGGTTGTGACAGGATGTTCTGCTTTCATAAATTGTTAAAAAAGATCAGTTTATTTGATAGTTATTTGTTCTCAAAACACACTGGCATTTATCACATTGTGGGCCTCTTTATGTTATGATGTCTTCACAGCATGTATATTTTTGGAATCCCTGTTCTGAAATAAAAGATAAATAAACTATCATCCAAGACATACAGTGCTTTGCATAAATAGCATACATCTCTTGTATTCTCCCATAAATATCCTTTTGTGACTGGATCTTGGGATTTCCTGTTGTATAATGTGATTCTGGTAATTGATACACCTTAGATAGCATCATTAATCAAATGAGATTATGAGCTAAAAATATAAGATGCCCACTGCCTTTTTTCTGATTTCGTAGATGGAAAGCAAACTGTAACAAGCAGAACTGGTAGATGATTTCAAGATTTTCAAGATGGGATTTCACTTTCTTTATTTCCTGTTCAATTTGCCTCTTCACCCTAATCCTAATCCCTCTTCTCAATAGGTCTTCTTCCAAGAATGGAAAAAAGTGTCCATTTCAAATTATATTATTTAAATTTATATGATGTTTTCAAATATGACAATGAAGTAGAGAACATAAAGTCTTATCAGAGGTAGCAAAATAGCACAGTGGTCTGAGCATTTGCTCTAAAATTAGATTCCTTCACTGCAGATCTCACTTTCACCCCTCACTAGCTGTGTATTCTTGGACAAATTAAGTAAATTATCTGTGTTTCTGTGTTTCATATCTATGAAAAATGAGAATAATATTTACCAATTTCACAGGGTTATTTTAAAGCTCAAATAAGGTCATTTGTGTAATGTTTTTAGGTTTGTGCCTGATTTATAATAAAGGCCTCCAAATTTTAATTTTTATCAATGTCATAAAAATCAAGTTTTGGATAAAGGGGGAAGAGAGCCAGGTGGCCAACTAAAAACATTGCTTGCTGGAGTGTCCCAGAGGGAAGGAAGGGTTTCAGGTAAAGGAGAGTGGGGAATGGGCACAGCTTGGCTGTAGTTAAGACAAAGAAGAGCCAGAGCCTGCTGGGGACCTCAAGAAGGGAAATTGCAAAGCAGAACAGGAAAAGGAAAAAGGAAAAAAAAAAAGATATCCATGAGGAACTGATCCAGAGAGGTTGGAAGCACAGTGAAGGGGTGAGGGGGGATCCTGTTTCTCCTTCCACATGCCTTTGGTAATCAGTGGGCTGCTGAATTGTTTGGAAACTTTTCTACCTTTATGAACCCAAGCACTGCTTCAACCACTCAATTGTGTGGAGAACTAGTATGATGCCAGTGCTGGGACATTTTGTGCAGACAACCTCCCAGGGAGGGGGCTTGGAGGAGCTGGGGTCTTGGGTCTATCTTCCACTTAGATTCTTTCCCTCCCCTCCATCTCCACCACCCACTACAGCCAGGAATATAATAGAACTAAAACAAAAACCAACTCACGCTGGATAACAGACTTAAACCTAAGGTATGAAACTATTAGAACTCTAGAGGAAAATGTTGGAAACACTCTCCTAAACATCGGCCTAGGCAAAGAGTTTATGAAGAAGTCCCCAAAGGCAATCACAGCAGCAACAAAAATAAATAAATGGGACATGATCAAACTAAAAGCTTCTGCACAGCCAAAGAAATAGTTATGAAAGTAAACAGACAATCTACAGAATGGGAGAAAATTTTTGCATCCTATGCATCCGATAAGGGACTGATAACTAGAATATACTTAGAACTCACGCAAATCATCAAGAAAAAAATCAAATAACCCTATTAAAAAGTGGGCAAAGGACTTGAACAGAAACTTATCTAAAGAAGACAGAAGCATGGCCAACAAACATATGAAGAAATGCTCAACATCTCTAATCATCAGGGAAATGCAAATCAAAACCACAATGAGATATCACTTAACCCCAGTGAGAATGGCCTTTATCAAAAAGTCTCCAAACAATAAATGCTGGCATGGATACGGAGAGAGAGGAACACTCCTATACTGCTGGGGGGACTGCTAACTACTTCAACCTCTGTGGAAAGCAATATGGAGATACCTTAAAGCGATACAAGTGAATCTACCATTTGATCCAGCAATCCCATTGCTGGGCATCTACCCAAATGATCCAATGACACTCTACAAAAAAGACACCTGCACTCGAATGTTTATAGCAGCACAATTCATAATAGCAAGGCTGTAGAAACAGCCCAAGTGCCCATCAATCCAAGAATGTATTAACAAAATGTGGTATATGTATACCATGGAGTACTATTCAGCTCTAAGAAACAATGGTGATATAGCATATCTTATATTTCCTGGTTAGAGCTGGAACCCATACTACTAAGTGAAGTATCCCAAGATGGAAAAACAAGCACCACATATACTCACCAGCAAACTGGTATTAACTGAGCAGCACCTAAGTGGACACATAGGTACTACAGTAATAAGGTATTGGGCACGTGGGAGGGAGGAGGAGGGCAGGTATATACATACATAATGAGTGAGATGTGCACCATCTGGGGGATGATCATGCTGGAAACTCAGACTTGTGGGGGGAATGGGCATTTATTGAAACCTTAAAATCTGTACCCCCATATATGCCAAAATAAAAAAAATACTGAAAAAAAAGAACTAAAATAAATGAAAGACTCATTTAGGAAACTTCAAAACACAGCAGAAAGTATCAGCAAAAGACTAAACCAAGGAGAAAAAGAACCTTAGAGCTTGAAGACAGGGTTCTCAAGGTAGCCCAGTCATATAAATAGGCAGAGAAGAAAAAAAAAGATGGAACAATCACTTGGACAGTTATGGGACTATATAAAGTGAACTAACATACAAGTTATAGGTATCAGGCAAGAGAAAGAAATAAAGGTTGTCCAAATTAGGAAGGAGGTCAACCTATTGCTCTTCACTGATGACATGATCATGTACCTGGAAAACATCAAAGACTCCACCAAGAGACTCTTGGAATTGATAAATAAATTCATCAAAGGCTCAGGCTACAAAATCAACTTGCACAAACCAGTAGCATTCCTATACACCAACAATAGTCAAGCTGAGAATCAAATCAAAGACTCAATACCATTCACGATTCTTACAAAGAAAATAAAATACCTAGGAATATATTTAGCCAAGAGGAATGATCTCTACAAAGAGAACTACAAATCACTGAGAAAGAAAATTGCAGATAATGTGAACAAATGGTAAAACATATCATGCTCATGGATTGGCAAAATGAACGTTGTTAAAATGTCCATACTACCCAAAGCGATTTACAGATTCAGTGCAATCCCCGGCAAAATATCAACATCATATTTCACAGATCTAAAAAAAAATAATTTTATGCTTTTCTTGGAAGCAAAAAAGAGCCTGAATAACCAAAGCAATCTTAAGCAAAAGAACAAATCTGGGGGCCTCATATTACCAGACTTCAAACTATACTACAAGGCTTTAGTAACCAAAACAGCATGATATTAGTACAAAAATAGAGGCATAGACCAGTAGAACAAAATAGAGAACTCAGATATAAAACTACCTACATACAGCCAAATGATCTTTGACAAAGCAGACAACATACACTGGGGAAAAAAAGCCCTTGCAAAATAATGAAGCAGGATCCCTATCTCTCACCACTCACACAAAAAAAATCAATATGAATAAAAGTCATAAATGTAAGGCATGAAACCATAAGAATTCTATAGGAAATGTAGGAAAAACTAATTTAGATATTGGCCTAGGCAAAGAATTTAAAAATAAGACCCAATGGCAATCATAGCAACAACAAAAATAAATAAATGAGACTTGATTAAATGAAAATGTTTCTGTAATCTAAGGAAACAATCAACACAGCAAATAGACAACCTACAGAATGGGAGAAAATGTTCACAAGCTACACATCCAATAAAGGACTAAAACCCAGAATTTACAAAGAACTCAAGCAAATATGCAAAAAACTCAAACAACCCCATTAAAAAGTGGGCAAAAACATTGACAGAAGCTTTTCAGAAGAAGACAAACAGCCAATATACATATGAAAAAATTCTCAACATCATTAAACATCAAGAAAATGAAAATTAAAACCACAATAACTTATCACCTTATCCCCATTAGAATGGCTTTTATTAAAAAGTTCAAAAACAGTAGATGCTGACATGGATGCAGAGAGAAAGGAATGCTTTTACACTGTTGGTGGGACTTCAAATTAATCCAGCCTCTGTGGAAAACAGTACAGTGATGCCTCAAAAAACTAAAAGTAGACATACCACTTGATCCAGTAATCCCACTACTGGATATCTACCCAAAAGAAAAGAAGTCATTTTATCAAAAAGATACCTGCACTAGAATGTTTATTGTAGCACAATTCACAATTGCGAAGATATGGCATCAACCCAATTGCTTATCAATTCACATATAGATTAATAAAATGTGGTATATGTATACCATGAAGTACTTCTCAGTCATAAAAATGATGAATTAATGCCTGGAAACATTTGGATGGAACTGAAGGCCATTCTTCTAAATGAAATGTCTCCATAATGGAAAAACAAATACTACATGTACTCATTATTATATTGGAACTAACTAAGAGGCACACATGTGCA